>NC_136505.1:792500-920000 GCF_053919585.1 Euprymna scolopes
CCATAACATTTACCTTAACACAAACAAAATAGTCGTAACTTTCGTATAAATAAGTTAGCGCAGCTACCTCAGGTAATGTTTATATCTACTGCAAATACCGTTGCTCCAGCGTCGTAAATTATGCCATTTCGCATTATTTGGATCAATATTATTTAAATATTGTTACATTTTAAAAAATTACATCGCAGCTTTTTTTTATCATAACCGATTTCAACGTCCTAAATTATGCGATGCTAAAATGAAATGATCTCTTAGTAAACAATTTAAAACTGTTCTCTGTAACTGAGTATTAACAGAGAAGACACGAACCACCGATACTTACATTACAGGAAAACATTTAACATTCAAAGTGGCGGCACCTTTTCCTTAAGTGATACGGTATGGTTTATCGAAACAATTAACGAGCCAACAATATTGCCAGCTGCTGAAAGCATTTACAAAATAAGCTTCGCACCCATTGCATTTTTTCCTTTATAAGAGTACATATTAGGGTAACATTTCTAAAACATTTGTCTTCTATATTAAAAAAAAACATCGTTCCAGCTTTCTTCCTTTAATGATTTCATTTAATAAAAAAATATCGTTCGATCGAGCGTCAAAACTTAAGAAATGATATGAAAAAATCTCTAGCGGACGTTTAGGAAATTAACCGCCCTCTAAATTCCACAATTTACAATTTATTCACGTTAATCTTATTGATTACAAACTTACCTTTCAGATTAGACAAATTCTTATGACTTTTATCGTCGGGGATCAGTTTTCAATTATAACTTTCTACTAAATTGAAACTTACTTTGTGACCATCAACGAGAAAAAATATTGCGACAATATTTTTCCCAACCTTGTAATTGAAAAATGATATATTTTTTTCACTTTTATCTTCTTTAATCTGAAAGTTAAGTTTGTACTCGATGAGATTAACGTGAGAAAAGAAAAAAAAATGTAAATTGTGGAATTTAGAAAGGGGCAATTTCATAAACGTCCACCGATTCTCTTAATAAAGGAGAGTTGTAGTAGCCTCCTACATCACAGTGGCATCGAGCCCATACTGGGGTGATTAGACAAAAAAACAAAAAGTTATTTTTCACTTTCAAAATCATAAAAAAATATTTCTTTTTAGATAAACACATTTGTACATTTTAAGCCTGAATTACGTCCAGATAAATTATCATCTTCGTTACTTTTCATTCAGTTTGTATTTGATTACATTTATGCCATTTTTTCTGTCTTTGTCTGTCTAATAATTTACGCTGTTAAAGTACAAATTTCCTTCTTATTATATTGCCTACAGATATACTTATTTGTTATATATTGTTTTTTTTTTTTAATATAGTTGTTTGGACTCTGCTCAGACATCAACTTTTTTAGGTACTCTTTTTTACCTTAGCAACAACTACACTATTTCCTTTAAACTGGCGACTTAGTAAGGTTTTAGACGCTGCTGAATCAGACAATCTATTTTAACTTTGGCGCAGAGAATAAGTTTTCGAGATATAATGACATGCAGTATGCACTATATTTCACTGTTTTGCACTGTTGGTTTATAGTCTTTGCAGGTGGGTATGCTGACAACATATATAAAGGTTGAACTTGAGGCAAATACTTTGACAGCCTCAACTCATAAAATGGGGTGTCTATTCCGAAAGCCGTTTTAACCATGGTGAGGTTGGTTGTGTCTATTTCATTCGACGTTTTTACATGAGGAGGTTAGGGATGTCTGTTCCGAAACCCGTTCTTAACGCTGGGAGGGGGTCACTAACAACAACTGTAGTTTATTTTTTACGAGGAGGGGGCATGCTTTCACAGGGCAACGCTAGTTAACGGGTACTACTAGTAATACAATAAAACAAAGCACCTATAAATTAATGTAAACTTGGGTATTTTAAACATATATAAATATGTTGCTTTAAAATTATACATTGTATGGTAAACTATGAAAGATCTCATCTTTACCTATTATAAACACATTTCTTGTATTAACCAAACTTCAGGACAAAAGAGACTATATTAAATCAACAGTTATAATGCACGCTGAGAACTATAAAAAGAAGGTCTTTCTTATTACAATTCAAGCATATAATTCAACGTAAAGCACGAAGAAACGCGCAAACAAAAAAAAATTCTCAAAATACCGCTAATAGATATTTATTATACAATGTATGAGCATGTACGTGTGTGTGTGCGTGTGCTGTCAAGACACGGGTGACACAGGGAGAGATAAAAACAGAGAAAGCATTATGTATGTATCTCTATATTTACTTTTCCTTCGGATTGAATTTCTTGACATTCTCAATCATGAAGGCTTTCTCACGTTCTTTCTTTCCAATACGAACTTCGGTTAAAGGCGTGAGTTCAACAAATAACATGAAAACGCTACGTTTTATATTTCGGTAAAAAAAAAAAGAAAAAAGAAAACAATTCCCTTTTTTGTGCGTGGTTTCTTTTCCCCCACACCACAGACATTTAATTGATCTGAAGTCAATTATTGTTTGCTGATTTCATCTGAGTCGATTTCTACGACAAGACTGTAAAATACGAAGAACGTTCCCTTTTTATTCCATACGAACAGATAAGAGGGGATTGCAAATTGCATTGTTATGATGACTGAACTTATGCATTCAGCTCTCTATTGCAAATATTGATGGTGTTAGACTCTAAGAAAGCAACCCCTGCCATGGACATGCGTCAGAAGCAGAGACACATCATTGAATTCTTCCATGCCGAAAAAAAGTGAACAAATAAACATTCATCACCACTTATTGGATGTTTACGAAGGCAATGCAGTTTATGCCAGCAAAGTTGGGAGATGGCTTTGTCGATTTCAGAATGGAGATAGAGATGTGAGTGACAAAGATTTTATGACCAAGGCGTCAAAAGAGACAAAAATACATTGAGAATGGTACCATGTAGAAAAATAAATTCTGGAGCACAAAAGGTGGCTTGTTTTAATGGTACTACTAAGTTACTCCCATGTTCAACATTATTGTTGATGGAAATCAGAACCCTTGAACTGCAATTATGACTCTAAACTCTATAAATAATACCCTTAAAATGTAATATTACGAAAATGTGTTATTTACTTATGTTCGTGTATTATAACTTTCGGTGGACTCATTATCTATATATTGATACGATAGCGTGTGTGATCTTTTGTGTGTCACACTTTCCGGCAAATTTCATCATCATCATCATCATCATCATCATCATCATCATCATCATCATCATCATCATCATCATCATCATCATCATCGTCGTCGTCATCGTCGTCGTCGTCGTCGTCGTCGTCTTCGTCGTCTTCTGTATATTATTATCCGTATTCGCTTCGGCCGTTATCATGCTGTACACCCCTGAAAAAGGAAAGTGGAATATTCTAAATAAACCTTGTAATAATGATTATGATATGACTAGGATTAGGACTATTATTTTTACGGTTACAATTGCGACTGGTGTAATTGGACATCACGAGACGCACATGTTGCATCATATAGCAGAAATCTTGGTTATCGTTAAGATTCGTGTTCCTTTGTTTACAAAGGTTTTCTGTGGTCCTTAGGAGAGACAAATTTTAATCTACGGATGTCCAACAGTTTACATAATATGCCTAAAAATATAACTTCTATAATAAAAATGTATTTATTAACTGTTTCTTTTTGTAATCAAACATATTTTTCCAATAGTAAAATGATATAGTAAAATATCACTTGTATCATAATTTAAACAACTTTTAATGTGAGTTCCAACGATATTTATTTAATGAAAAGTAATTTTAATGTGATAAAAAAAATTGTTTAAATTAGTCGATGGGGTTATGCTAGTGCTCTGATGTTTGATGTCAAAGTTTGTTTTTATGTTTAATTGAAAAAATACCAACACATCTAATATTAATTTTTTGAGTTCATAAATATATTTTTATTATAAAGATTTCATTTATATGTTATAAAAGTTCGATTAAAAGCTTTTTCATTTAAACAATGAAAGCCTTCTAGTTTCATTTTACTATTGGAAAAAATATCAAGGTCATAACAATAAATTATGTACATTTTGGTCATCCATAGATTAAAATTTGTTTCGCGTCAGGATAGCAGAATAACTTTGTAAATAAGGGATTGCGAATCTTAACGATAACCAAAATCTCTTTATTTGAAGAGTCTTCGATCCAGAAATTATGCAAAACAATGCTGTTTTCATTACATAACCCGTTACTATGCTCGATAATTTATTTAAGTGTTATTCTTCTAAAAACATCGGGTTCTCATAAGGGATGTCTTGCTTTTAATGAAATTTACATAGGTAATTACTGTGACAACAGCGTATTCTTTTCATTGTTTTGACTCTTGAGTATATATCCGTTAATATCTTATATGTTTTTATATAGACAGATATGGTTCTCGGTTGATTAAGTGTGTCTAACTGTCGGATATATACCCGAGAGTCAAAAGAATGAAAAGAATATGCTATTGTCACAGCCCTAGTTGATTTGTAAAAAGGTTAATATGTAGAAATCACTTTACAGTAGGATCGTTGTATCAGTATACATAAAAATAAATACACAAGCATAATAATTAGTTTGTGCTAAATAAGAAAAAATGTAAATCTAAGAAAATTTATAATAAAAAATGTCTATCCTTTTAGATATATCCTGTATATTTCGCATTGTTTGTATGTATTCAACTTGTGTTTGTTTTATTTTGAAAAATGTAGGCCAGCTCTCAAGGAAACTTGTATTATTTGCGGTTTGACAGTTAGGGTGAGAAAGTTCATACTTTTTATTTGATGACGTCACGCTCACTTTACAAACAAGTTCTTGGCTTGTACACTTTTTCAAATGTTTTCTTTGTATCCAAAGTAACTTTTTTATTATTTCAAAAGCTTTTAACAAAGGTGTAAAAATTTTAGTATAGGTCGATTATAGTAAGTATACTTATATTCTTAAGCAAAAATAATTATCTGTTGGTCTTTTGAATATCATCAACAATATATATATATATGTGTGTGTGTGTGTGTGTGTGTGTGTGTGTGTGTGTGTGTGTGTGTGTTTGTTTATATTCTTTATATAACTCATCCATTAACTAACACAGATCAAGCAAACCGCGGCGAAATTCGACAATGAAATAGACCTACTTCGTCTCGAGTAAGAGATGTGGTCATCCAACCAAGCTATAACCCAAGCCAATGTCTCACAAGAAGAAATTTTATGCTCACTAGAACGATGCCATCCAACATGCTAACCTAATGAGCAATTAGTAATAGAATTTTCAGAATGTGAGAGATTATATAATTATTTCCACAGCCAAATAACGTTGCAGCTCACAAGAGCCATGACAGCCAACAAACTGGAAACACAAGACTCGAGTTTCGCCCTCATTTGGGCTCATCAGTAAGACATATCCGAACATATTCGAAACCCAAGCCTCTTGCATGCGAGGCGAGCACTCTGCCACCTGAGCAAACGCGCCACACACAAGAAAGTTTATTAACTAACACAGATCAAGCTAACCGTAACGAACTCCGATTATGGTATAGACCTACTTCGTCTCGAACAAGGGATGTGATCATCCAACCAAGCTATAACCCAAGCCGATGTCTCACAAGTAGGTCTATTCCATAGTCGGATTTCCAGTACTCTTCATCTCTTTCAATAACATTTGCAAATTATTTTGCGTTATCGTAACAGATGTGTACCACTTATTTCTGGCTGGTAACGACATTTGTGTGGCAATAAACCTCCTTAAGTTCCCAGCACTCTTTGCAACCATGCAATGAAGGTCTACATAGTGTTTTCCTTCCTTGGTTCTTTCATCCACCGTTGACCTTTAACGACTATTGTGTGCAGTACCAGCAATGGTCGATGCCTTTTTTTTTTTTTAGAAGGGGGCAGTTTATAAGATTTCTTGCAGCTTCACTTTTACTTCAGTTCATGTGGCTTTTCTTTTATAGTTCTCATGTGACTGATTTTTATTTGTAACTTTTGAGTTAGATTTTGCATTAGAATGCTTTCCTTAAGATTTCAGTTCTTTTCATTAATATTATCCGCTTTATAGTCTCAATTTTCCCCTTGATTCTAATTTCTCCTTTTTTCCAGTTTGTTTAGGAATGTTCCTAGTTATTATTATTATTATTATTATTATTATTATTATTATTATTATTATTATTATTATTATTATTATTATTACTTATTTACTTACTTACTTACTTACTGAATCATCATCAGCGATTGTTCATTTAATTCTCCGCCAATTTCATTATTCTCTCCACTTCTTTTGAGAACCATTGGAAATGATTTTAGGTTTTTACAACAGTTTACATTTGATTTTCACTGGCAACAAGCATTTCCAATATAGAAGTCATAATGTCCGATACCCGTACGAAGGAATCAATTTGATTGTTTTTGCGACAACGAAAATGTAAGTTGGTTTCTTTCGTTTTCTTTTCTTGAACTCCTTAAGATACTTTTCTTGCACTCCTTAAGATACAAAATTTGATTGTATGCCGCATTAGTGAGAAACAATCTTCACAGAACAGACAACAATTTTGAATTGCTCTGGAATCACAAAGTAGAATGTTTGGAGCAAAACGTGGTATATACATTAAAGTATAGGTATGTAAGCTTGAATATAAAACCAGAATATTATATATGTTTTGTTTTTGTTTTTTGTGTGTGTGCTAACAATCATCACCCTCTTTAATGTGACTTTGGACTTTTGATTAGAAACTATATCAATTCGATTATATTTCTTAGACAACCATAAAGCAAATCTTGACCACGCCCATTTAATGGACAGTGTTAAACATTTACATTGATATCAAATTTGGATATTCTTTTCATTAGCAGACTAACGGGACCTGTGGAAATTCCACTGTGGACTCTTTCATATGTAATATATTGATATTGGCATTCTGTGGATGTTCAGCGTAAATGGGGATGCCTTGATATTATTCTAGCTCTTTTGTTAAAACTACAAAAGTATTTTTCTAAGCTAGCAGGGACGCCCAGCATAGCACGGTCATAAAATACGCTTAAATATGATATTTTAATCCATACAAATTTCGTATATATTATTATAGAGTCAATTCTCTCTCGATTCTGACATATTATAAAGTTGTGGTTTCAAAAATATTTAAAAAAATATATCCATATGACTTGGGTGCAACAGTTTGAATCGAAACCGAAACCAAAAGTTATGAATATATATATATATATATATATATATATATACCTTGAGTTCCTTCAGTTATAATCGAAACCGAAACCAAAACTTATGAAGAATTTTTAACCAACTATCACCCAGAAGAAAAAATGTAAGCATGGCACACAAAATAACACAAACGCTATCGTATTAATAAATAGATTACTTTACTAACCGGTTTCCAAACCTGTTTATGATCGTATACGCCTGTCTACAATACAATTAGACCTAACTCAAGAGAGTTCGCGTAAATAATGGACAAAATAAACGAATATTTGATGCCATTGTGGAATATGGTATTATGTGGAATACAAATTTATAACAAAAAACACGTCTACTTACCACTGTATATAATGTTCGTTTCTTTCTCTGTATACCTAAAACTAAATAGAATTTTTATTAGCAAAGTTTCTTTAGAATAAATATCCGTCTATTGATCACAACACCACAAAGCTGCTTCCCTGCTGATTACAAGTCAAATGTTAACAAATACTTCTTGGGCTGTCATAGTAAATAATTTAATTCTGACTCGTCTCAAAGATCGTTACCAATAATCACAGTGTTGTCTCACTGTTAACTTATTAATCATTATCCTCGAGTGATCTTTAGTCCTTGATAAGCTGTAACTCGTTAGTGTATAAAAAGGTTGACAGACGGGTGTAATTCATAGAGAGAAAGGCGATATCGAAAGAATAATAAATACCTTTAAACTAACAATTTCTCGGGCAAATTTGACAAACTTTTATCAAAACTTTACACTATGTTGTCAAAACTCTTAACTCCGCGCCCTGCTGTCAGACCTTTACACTATGTTGTCAAAACTCTTAACTCCGCGCTCTGTTGTCAAAACTTTACACTATGTTGTCAAAACCACTCCACGCCTTGTTGTCAAAGCTTCTAAATCCAGAACTCGACACTCTTTCAAGTTGACTTGCACACGCCTATGTATATAGCATAGCACACGCCTTCTTCCAACTAGTTCCCCTGTTCGCTTCACGATCGTTTTTATTCACCTGTCTCTTTTGTATAGAAACGGCGTTGCTCATGTGACCGTCAACAATAAAACCACCTGGACGTCGCCATGTTAGCCTTTTCTTTTGTTACACGACCGATCCTTTGAAGCACGCACACAAGTTATGATTTTCTCTACAACAAAGTCGATCCATGCAAAAAAGGAAACATCAATTTGTTATGAGAGCAAAGATTTTGTATTGAAATACAGTTCAGAGTATCGTAGTGAAAAGAATTATAATTTAATCAGTGTAAGAAGTTGGTAGAAATGTTATTCTGTTGTCGCCGTGTGAGTTTTCGGGTGATAAGTGTGTAAGTTCAGTAGACTTTGTAGGCAATGTGTGTATAAATGTACGCTTTTGTTTAGTCAGCAGGAGAGTATATGCGCGAATTTGTGTGTGAGTTCGGTCATCGCGTGTATATGCTATCGTTGTGTGTTCAGTAATATTGATAACTTCTTGTTGCATTATGCGCAAAATATTGTCATATTAAGGGTTGAATATTTTTGAACGACTAATTGACTGAAAGAAGATAGTCCTTGAGATCACATCCAATTGAAAGTTGGTATTTTGAAGCGTTTGTTGGCTGCTCAAACTCCAAATAAGTTGGATCATTTTTTAATTTTCTTATCAGTTTGTTCAAGCTGGGGATGAAGTATCCTACCGGATGCCAAACATTCATCCGCTAACTCAGTTATTCCAACCGAGAGATCTTTTTTAAGATTCTGGTCGTTCCTTTAAGTGCTATTGTTTGAATCTCTCCTGCACCGGGTATATTTGCCAGGTAGATTCTTTTTCATGGGTTCAGTTGCTCTAATAACAACTAGATCATTAGTGTGGTGTATTGTATGCACGGGTAGTTAATAAACACGTAAGTAAAGTTACACAATTAACGACCATTCATTTAGATAGCTACATTGCGTGCATTAGATATCTTGATTTGGTTGGATAGAGTTATCGCCTTTGACAGTTTGTTGTTAAATACAGTGAACTGATTAGTTTAATTAAAGATGGAACAACTATAATATAAAGTACGAGCTACTTGTTTTCTTTCATTAAAACTTGAAATGTTTCTTTTCTACACATTAGCAAGAGTACACGAGAAAAATGAAATTCTATTCAATGTACTTACTTAAGATTGCAATGTCAAGAGGCACGTGATATTTGTTGTGCTATAATTTTCCTTTTTATGTTATCTATAGGAGATATTGTTTAGGTGATTAAAGGTTCAATAAATGTTTATATTAAGACCCACACCTTTTTGTTTCTCTTTTTTTCCAAACAAAACATTGCCACTTGGAACGTAAGGGCTACAATTTGAGAGCATGTCTAACAAGAGAATGTGGAGAGTTGAGCAGCGAGATGTCTGTTTACATTATATTTTAACTTCTGCAGGTTTGTACGGACTGGGATACAGGAAACATAGAGGGAATTCCAATTTATATCAGTTTGGGGAAGAAACTATTAGAGTAAAAGACTTTCCGGTATCTAGGGACCACAACAGTGATGACGTTCGATATCTTGATATTAAATAAGATTATATTGTCTCCATTGTGATATTGTTGCATATACCCCCTCCAATGAATACCTAATGTATCGTAAATCACAACGAAATTAAATGCAGGTTTGTCTTTTTATCGAATACAAATCACAAATCACATGAGTACAATAAAACCATACCTCGTTACCCCCTCCTCCTCCTCCTCCTCCTCTAATTGAAGCGTCTTATTCCCTGATTGTCTACGTGGGGAAAATTCTCGCTTTGAAATAAAAGTCACACAATAACCAAAATAAAGTTGATTATTTTAGAGAAGGGCTTTTTACAAAGCTGTTAACGTCACCTTCTCTTCTGCTAGTGGCGGAGAGGTGGGCATTCCGTCACTAAGGACATCTTGGGCCTTTAGTTAATGATCGATTCATAAGTCATGCCTTTACGCATACTGCCCTATCAAGACTTTCGAAATAACTTTCTCTCTCTTTCTTTCTCTCTCTATTTATCCATCTCTATCTATTTCTATCTCTCTGAGCAATCTAATATCAACAAATCAAGGCGACATCTGAAAGTACATGCTAATATATGATCATGATTCTATGTGCCAACGTTTCCCCGCGAACTCAAATAATTAGATATATACTAGCGAACGTAACCTTTATTATTTAACAATGCTATTTCAACTAACATCGCATTTAGTCATTCTTGACAGTAAAGACTTGAATCCGTGTTGTACAATGTATCGATATCTTAAGCTGAGCCTTGATATGTGTATATAATTTACCTATTATGCTTTCCTTCATTATTTTTACTTTAGTTTCTCCGTCTACGATTTTCTTATGACATAATTATTCCTCTTTACTTAAATCATCTTGTGAGGCTCCGAGTGGCTTGATATTAAAGTTCTTGTAAAACGGGTACAGGAATTTGACATGGCGGCGATGAGGCAAAGGTTTCAGCTTGGTCGACGGTGCGAGACTTATTAAATTGATACCCTTTTTTGGACCCTTTCTATAAGTAAGAGACGAATAGTAGATGCGCCAGCCCAAATTTGACAACAATACTTCACACGTGGGTGAATTGTGGTTTCATAAAGATATAAAATACTCTCTGGTCTGAGTAATTTTCTAGCACGATAGAAAGAGTCCACCTTTTTTACAGCAGCAGCAGCAGCCTTATTAATGTCTTCAACATATTTATTCCAATTCATGTTGCCTATAAATGTTAGGCTAATGTGCTCTCAGATATTTGTCATGGCAATGATAGAAATTCATTTAATTAGATACATTATGCACATTGAGTAGAGCTATTGTCCTTGGCAAGTTGTTAAATGCGGCGATCCGATTAGTTCCATTTAAGGTGGGTTATTTGATCATTATAAATAAATTACTAACTACTTTTTCACTCAAAGTTGAAATGCTCTTTTTCTACAATAATACGCGTGTACGAAAATAATAATGGAGAAGGACCATTTATAAAGCTGTTGACGTCATCTTCTCTTCTGCTTATGGCGGAGAGTTGGCCTCTTAATTTATAATCGATTCTTAAGTCATGTCTTTACATCTGTTCCGTCTGTGATTTTATACTGATGTTTTTACTCTTCGTTACTTATCACCTTAGGAAGCTCCGAGTGTCTTGATACTTGAATTGATTATTTCGAAGAAGGGCCGTCTAGATTTGTTTTACACCTGGTAACATGTTTAATTTCGTTGGCATAATTATTACGTACTGACGTGAAATATTAATATGTTTTCTTTCGAATTTAAATGTTTGAATTCATGTTTTACTTGAAGTCTCACTGTTTTACAGAGCTGTAAAGTGACACATTATATTACGTAAGATTTCCATTCCCCACTTTCTGGGTCCGGGAGTGGCGAGGGAAGAGCTAAGAAAAAGACGCTAGTACTCAAGTAGCGTTCCTCATCTTTTGTCTGGCAATTATTCCGACTCATAAACACTTTCGAGTAATCCCTGCATTTGATAAGTGATGACGTAATAGTAAAAAAGAGCCGATATAAACCTACTGTGAATTTAACAAGTGTTTCAATTATCTTGTCCAACCTCTGTATGTCCGACTGTACATAGCAATAAAAGAGGCGATGCACCCTTCCTCCGTTATCAACTATGAATATCACGAACTGACACGATAGAATGGAATTATTACAAAATACGCCAACATCTTTACGAGTTAACAACCTAAATAAAATACAAAACAAAAACAAATGATTTAGTGAGGAGCAAGTTTATGTAGGTTACCATCTACCGATTGAAGGAAGAGATTAAAAAAAAAAAGTACTCGTATATCTTTAGCTCGTTTGCTTTTTATCAGAGTGTTTTGGGTAGTAATGGGGTGTGCCAGATTTTCAACGCAAACTTTTAATTAGAACATATCTGAAATAACCATGAGAGATTGCGTTACACACACGCACTTGTACATGCACTTATGAGTATATATATATATATATATATATATATATATATATATATATATATATATATATATCAAGCACTTTTTTCTTTCTCTGTCTGCCCGTATGTATATGTAAGTGTATACTATGTAAGTTCGTTCTCTGTAGACTCCTAAACGGCTCGGCCGATTATTTTGAAATTTCATAAAAATGTACTTCATATGTCTGGAAGTGTTCTTTGATAAGTTTTGTATCGAAAATCGTTAATTGTAAAAATCTGATTAGAGAAGGAACAGTTCGATTTTGACCAAAGTTAACACTCTTATACATCCTAACATTACAAGTGCATTTGAGAAATTTCATCACCGCAAAAGCAGAAGGATTTGTTGTATAAAATAAGCAGTAAGTTCTTTGATAAGACAGAGGCGCGTTCGAAATGAATGCTTCTTTTTGGAGCACAATTGAATCATAATACTTAGTTTTTACATTTTAAACATAAATCAATCCATTATATAAAATAATTTTATAAAATCAACAGTAGGTTATTTACAGTGCAATGTAGACTACAATGAATTGTGGACTAAGCCACTGTGGGAAAGTATGTGAAACTTCCTTCCGTTGAACCGCGGTGGGTCCTTTACTAGAGCAGGCAATCAAGCGATTTGATTGAAAAAATGAGTAATTTCACTGATTTTGATGACAATAAAAGTATTAGAAGTGTGGAACATTCGTTGATCCTCATTCAATCCCAGGCAACTTTAAATCTCTTTGCAAGTATATATATATATATATATATATATATATATATATATATATATATATATATATATATATATATATATATACTAGTGTACATGTGATATATAACAAGCGTTGTACGTGAGTGAACGCCGATACTTCTTTACAAGAACTGCAATCACCCATGTCGTCAACTCTGACTATGATATACATGTAACTGAGGACCGCTTGTGAATTTAATATTCCCTAAAACTTCATCCTTTGAAGAAATCTAACTCAACCCACCTCGGGTGAATGCCGCTTCGTTTCGTATATTTCCCATCATCTATCTTGTTTTCTCTCTTGATTTGGGGATATTCTTTTATGGTTTTTGAGTATAGCCATATGCTTATATAACGTATAAACATTGTCATAAAGATTGTAAACAATGAATTTTAATATGCTGATGAAGAAAAATTTTTACATTTGTAAAATTTGAGTGAAATAGAATTTTGCTAATAAAAGTGATTTTCAGAAACGCATGTACACCCGCTCCACACACACACACACACACACACACACACACACACACACACACACACACACACACACACACACACATATATATATATATATATATATAGAAAGAGAGAGGGAGAGAGAGAAAGAGAGAGAAAGAAAGAAAGAAAGAAAGAAAGAGCGAGAGAGAGAGAGAGAGAGAGAGAGAGAGGAAATATGCGTAAATTTTGCGAGAGCTCTTTCGCCTATTATCTCTTCAGAAGAAATCGATAGCAAGGGAAACAATATTGTTTTTCCTTGTTATCGATTTTCTCCTGAAGAGAGAGAGAGAGAGAGAGAGAGAGAGAGAGAGAGAGAGAGAGACAGACAGACAGACAGACAGAGAGACAGAGAGAGAGAGACAGAGAGAGACAGAGACACAGAGAGAGAGAGAGAGAGAGAGAGAGAGAGAGAGAGAGAGAGAGAGAGAATTTGTCGTCCCTCCTAAATCAAGAACGTTGGCACTGTCGACGACGATCGCTGCCTGATCCTCACGCTCTCCGTCTGGGAAAATCCGCACTTCGTCATAATAAAATATTGTTCATGTAGTACATTTTTTGTTAGGTATGATGTCAACGTGTTGTTAAATACTATACCGTATTTTTTGCCTTACATAGTGTTGGATAAAAGAAACTTGGAGATTGTGCACACACACAAATTCCAGATTAGCAGGGAACAAAGAAAATACAATGTTGTACTGGTGAATATGCGTATTGACCTCTGATGAAACAAAAAAAATACTATGTCAGGACTTGTACACATATATTGACTTTTGATTAAACAAAGAAAATTTTGGTTAATAAAAGCAGGAGGTTCGACGACCAAAACAACACAGAGAGTGAGAGGCAGATAGAGACGCACGATCGTTACGTCATTTACTCGTCAACCCCAACCCTACCTTTCGCATTTGCTCGATACGTCCGACAACCACTGCACAGTAAATAACAATTAAATAAAAAAAAGTTTTGTTAGAAAACCGTCTCTGTGTTGGATTGTTAAACGGCTGGAACACAATAGAGTGTATATATTTATTTATCAGCATGTATCCTCGAAGAAGTGCAACAAACATGATTATACATACGTGAGTGATAAACGGAAAATCGTTACCGAGAGACAGATAATACATCAATAGTACCATACAGGTGTTTTATATTGGTTACTAAGATCCGATAAAAATAGTAACAATAATAAAAAGTAATATCGTTTTTTGACATCTAAATTAAAAAGATCATATCTCCTTTCCTAATAAATAATATAAGGACCATTAGAATCGACACATTTTTGCCAACGAGAAACAAGTTTATTTATCCCATTAGCATAGAAATCCGAAGTTCTGGAAGCGATGACGTCATTGAAGGCCAATTCGGCATCTCTTGGCATTTGAAGCATTTTTCGCGCAGGAAGTTGTCAGATACTTGAAAAAGTGTTAATCAGTGGGCGAGAAGTCCGGTGAATATGGCCGATGTGGCAGAGTCTCGTAGCCCCAATCGTTCAGCTTCTGCAGGTTCAGTTGAGCAACATGCCAGCGAGCGTTGTCATGGAGGAAAATCGGTCCCTTCATCTCAGGCACATACGTTAGGGCTTCTGGTGCATTTTGTCAATTTGTCGGCAATACTTCTCCGCCGTAATCGTTTCGCCAGGATTAAAAAAAGCTATGATGGATGACACCGACCGCAGACCACCAAACATTAACCATAACCTTTTTGTGCGTGCAATTTCGGCTTCGGGAAGTGTTGTGGAGTTCTCCGGCATCCAACCACTATGCTGGACGTGACGGTTTTTTTTAATATCGTTCAATTCATGCGGCACCCATTTATCCAACTTTTTTTAATTGTCTATTTGCTTTAAATGAAGAACGACTGTTGAGTGGGTGACCTTGAGTTCAACTTCTCGTGTGGTTTTGCGGCTTCAATTAAGGCTTTCAAATATTCGTTATCAATTGCAGTCGGCCAGCCGCGACCGTCTTTATGTTCGAGGCTCTCGTCACTATTGCAAGATTTCTTGAACCACCATTGTGTAACACGTCTGTTAGTGGTTCCTGGGCCAAACGCATCATTGATATCACGAACTGTCTAGGCAGCTTTTTGGCCTAGTTTGAACTGAAAGAAGAACATCGTGCGGATTTAAATTTTGCCCATGCTGTCGAAAAGCTTGCTAAAAAATGGATCAAGAGATTGAGAATGGTAACGAATAACACGATTCGATAGAGAAAAAACGTGCTTCAAAATGATATATAATATAGCTATGTATACCTATCAATTAATTCAGAAATCATATATAAAAGTAACATATGTGAGAAAACGATATTGTGTTTGTACCAACCTAATAACTGAAAAAATCTTTTAACTTATTGACTCACCCTCTGTCTGTCTGTCTGTCTGTCAGTCTGTCTGTCTGTCTGTCTGTCTCTCGCACACACACACACACACACACACACATATATATATGAACAAATGATTAATAAAATATAATATATATATCAAATTAATTAAATTAATATATATATATATATATATATATATATATATATATATATATATATATACACTAGCAAACAACCTGGCGTTGTCCGGTCGTAAAATACGCATAAATATTATATTTTAATCAATGCAGATTTCTTATTTATTATAATAGAGCCAATTCTCTATTAATTATCATCCAATATCTAATAATGATTTCAAAAGTCATTTTTTTTTAAATATATGATTTGGGCATCATCCACTAGAATTCAGACCAGAACGTTTAACACTGCAGCCTTAATCGTTATTTATGTCTTCAGCGTTGTTACCGTCTGAGTTATCGACAAATGGATACGATAGATTAAAAATTAAGCGACTTTGAGCTATGGATGCTTGATTTTGCACATGCGCAAAAGTAATAGCAGGAGTATCAGCTTTATTCGACTTATCCTGCTAAGGTCAATTGTTTTGCTTTCAATTTTGACCCCTTATCAGTAACTATTTTCCGACTAAAAGCTAAATTGAAAGTGAGTGTAATATATGTCCAAATACTCTATGTATCAAACTTTAACTCTGTAGATCAAATATTTAGAGAGGGATTTGGAAGAAGCTTTTTGCACATACACCGAAAGCTCACATATATATATTCGTTTGCTAGAATGTTTTCATCTTAAATTCTAGCAGTAGAATGTAGAAACTGTGCTTAAATAGAATTCATCGTAAATGTGAGATGGAACTAAGCATCTAATAAGAAGTCATAAAAATGAACGAGTAATTAATGAACGCTCGTTTTCAAACGAATATGAAATTTAATTAACCTTCGTAGTCGTTCGCATATCCCTGACTGAATCTATTAAGAAATTCGTTTTAACAACCTTTAAATAGAAAAGATAGGCTATTAATATCAATTTCAGAACGTGAAAAACTCAAATTTAAAAGTACAAACAAACAAACAAACAAACACACACACACACACACACACACACACATATATATATATATATATATATATATATATATATATATATATATAGTAAAAAAAAAAATTATTCAAATTTTCAACAACAAAAAAACATTATACACATATAAAGAAGGTATACAAACATTTATTATCCGACAAGGAGTACAAAATAATCTTAGAAGACTTTATTCCGCAAAAATTTTTTAAAAAAATGCAATTCTTCTCATCAAAGGAAAGACGTTTGCAAAATATACTGCTGAGCAAAAATTTAAGACTACTTAAAAATCTTTAAAAAAAAACAAACTTTTTTTAAACTCTGCCGACTTAAGGTTACCAATACTACAATCTAACAGGTTATGGAAACAAAATGTTACATTCAACAGCTTTATTTGTAAATTTTGCATTTTTATTAAATTAGGCTTTTTACACATTATCAAAATTATAAGACCAGACGTAAAAATTCTATTAAATTTTACAAAACCTGTATGAAAACATTCAACAATCAAACTTAATAATGAGTTCTACCTCCACTGCTTTTGATGACTTCAAAAATTCCTTAGGGCATGCTAGAAATAAGGGTTTCCATTAAGGTGCGAGGGATCCTGCTCCAGTTTCTGAAGATGGCTTCACGAAGTTCAGTTTTTGTTGAATATTGTTTGCCATTTCGATAAATCTCTCTTGTCATCCATCCCCAAACATTTTCAAATGAGTTCAAGTCTGATGAGCATGCAGGATGTCCCAAGAGATGGATTCGATTTTCTTGTGGAAAGCTCAAGGTTCGTTTTGCAGTGTGGATTGCAGCATTATTTTGTTGGAATATCCATCCATCCTCACACAAACGATGACCCTCCATCATCAAAGATGCTTTTTGTAGCATGCTAACATAACCAGCTGCTGTCTGACGACCTTGCACCACCTGAACCTCCATCGTCCCCTATAAGAAAAGGCACCCCATACTATTACGAACCCTCCATCACTATGACGTGTGGACAAATTTCAAGGGACATGTTTTTGTCATGCCAATATCGCTGTAAGCATTCAGGACCATCTAAATTGAATTTTTGCTCAGCAGAAAACAGGACTTTGTTCCACTTCTCAACGTCCCAGGTTTGGTATTCACGACCAAATCTTAAGTGGTCCACTTTGTGACGTGGAAGCAATCAATGAATTTGTTTACACTTTTTATTAACAATGCCTTTTTGTTGTAAGTGTCCTCTGATGGTTATTGGGCTGCAATCAGAATCTGTAACCGCCTTAATTTGACTAGAAGAAAGTCATCTGTCATTCATAACAACCCGTCTGATTCTCCTACTCAATGCAGGAGAAATTGGTGGGGGGCTATCAAAGAATTTTGCTTTTCCATAATTCTCAATGTTCTTTAGAAAGTTGTAAATAACAGTTTTACTGCGATTTACATTAGCTGCTATCGCTCGCTGAGACAAACCTTGTTTACGGAATCCTAGAATTCGAGAGCACTCAACATCGGTAAGTTTTCTTGCTTTAGGCATGGCAACACCTTTACACAGTGATTGCTAATCTCTAACTGAACTAAAAACATTAGAATTGCCATAAATCTAACAATCTTGGTCTTATAATTTTGATCATGTGTAAAAAGCCTAATTTAATAAAAATGTAAATTTTTAAATAAAATTTTTGGGATGTACCTTTTTATTTCCATAACCTTTTAGATTGTAGTATTAGTAACCTTAAGTAAGAAGAGTTTAAAATCTATCCTTAAAAAAGGGTTCTTTTTAAAGATTTTTAAGTTGTCTTAAATTTTTGATCAGCAGTGTATAAGATCAATTTTGCAGGTTAATGAATTGAAAAAAACTACATATATAAAAAAAACTACAAATATGAAATTAATCGTATTTGCATTATATATATATATATATATATATATATATATATATATATATATATATATATATTCTGGCAAGTTGCTGAGCGTTGCCCCTGATCGTAAAATACGCATTATTTTTTAATCTTACTTTTCACAGTATTCACGCGTAGTCCCCTTAAACAATGAATCTAATTTAGGGGTTAGAATGTAGCGGAGGGTATTAATCTCCGATATTACCAATCCCTTTATGAAAATCCTATCTATACTTAGTACCAAAAACATGTAAGTGCTACTAAGTAAAACATATCCAAATACCGCCCATTTGTTGTCAAGAATGTCGGCACTAGGCGTGAATTCGTGCCAACAGGAAGAAAGAAAAACTATGATAAATCTTTATTTACATTCTTTCCATGGTAAGTCAGTACAATTAGTTATCAGATGATTATAGAACAAGGTGAGTGCTGCCAGGCAAGTATCGTGCACTCAAAGTCAAATGCCACTAAGTGAGAAACCGGTTTAATCCAATGATCGGCAATATGCAATTAGGACTACTATTTAACCTGTTTGGTTATAAATGTCGAACTCATCGTTTGGTTACGTGGATCCTGGTTTGTATAGAATATAGACGATGGTCATGACTTTGAGAATATACTAAGATCCACGCTGCCAATTAAAATGGTACTATTGCAACTTAATATTTTCTATTTTTGATTGACATTTTCGGTTGTAGATTAACAGCTTCCGCTAATCCTCATTATATTCTAAGGACCTTGCTACTTGAACTAAAAATGTGATAACTGTCCTGAAAAGTTGGAATGGCCCAAAAATGAGAAATCATTTTATCTTAAATTTATGTACGAAACTGATACCTCATTGTAAATTCTAATATAATTTTAATTTTTTTCATCTTCTTTACGCAAAGCTTTTCAAAACGTTCACCAATCGCTCACAAAAAATAGAATCTATTTAAGGGGAAGATAATCTAGCGACGGGCGTAATCCATAATTTTACGATTAAAATGTTATTAAATCACGAATGAGAAAAACGAATAAAAATAATTGGTTTGAATGAAAGGATCAGGTGATAAAGTCAACAACACAGTGCTGTGAATGAAAAAGATAAAACATGATTAACGAATGAAACGCATATATTACACAATATATATATATATATATATATATATATATATATATATATATATATATATATATATATATATATATATATTGTTTAATATATGTGTTTCATTCGTTAATCATGTTTTATCTTTTTCATTCACAACAAAGAATTAAAAAATAACAGTGAGAAATCAGTTTTGCATACAATTTTATTGTAAAATTATCTCATCCCAGCGTTTTGGGGCAGCTAACCAATTTTTAGCTATGCTTAATACAGGAAAGACTAAAAGAAGATTGGTAAGTCATAAAAACTTTTGTTAAAAAAGAAAAAATGTTGACCCGAATTTATTTATTTTTGTTTGTTTGTTTCTTTTCGACTAGATTTTGACTAGAAGATGAGGACATTGATGCACAATGCACAACTCTCGAAAAATTATACTGACCGATTTCACGTGAAAAGAAAAGACTGAAAGTAGACTGGTAAGTATAGAAGACTGTATGAATGAAACAAAAAAAAAATAGAAAATAAATAACCAAGAACAAAAAATGGCCAATCACCGTCAGCATGCGTAATAGAGAGACAAAGAAATGAGAACCAAGAAAAGAAAAGTGGGAAGACAAATAATTGATATGGGTGATTGATGAGAATAAGAAAAGAAGAGACTCACGAAAACACTTGGAAATGGCGATGAAAAAGACCATTCAAACAGAGAAAAGATATAACTACTAACAGCAGCACAAAACGATGCGATTAGGAATAATTATATTAAAGCTAAGATAGACAGAACCGTGGAAAACTGCAAATGTAAACTCTTGTCAAAGAGACGAAACGGTAAATTACATAATAAGTGAATGCAGCAAACTAACTTAAAAACACAAGAACAAACCGGACAATGCATGGAAATAGTGAGAATTATACAAACGACTGCATTTTGAACGCGCAGGCGAATAATACAGATACCTACCAGAGACAGCACGGAAAAAATGAAAATCATAAAATCGCCTGGAACATGGAGATATACACGGATAAACTCATCTAAGCAAGGAGATCGGATGTCATAATAGTAAACATTTTGTCATTCCAGCAGGCAACATGGTGAATATCAAGGATACAGAAAAATGAAGCAAACATACAGAACTTGCAGGGAAGCTGAAAGAATACGGAACATGACAAAAGCAATATAATACCGATAATTGTAAGAGTACAATTCTGAAAAAAAAAAACTGGAAAGCAAATAGTAAGAAATTGGAATCAAAGGGAAGATTGACACTATGCAGTAATGATACAAACCGAAATCTTAAGGAAAATTAGCGAATGCGGAAAGCAACTCATATAAACTGCGTAAAGCCCCATGGAAATTACAATAAAAATAAGACAAAAACATAGAAAGAACACTTCCATATGAACCAACGAAACTGAAACTACAATAAAATTAATAAACTCCTCCCCACAAATGATGGCACCATCCCGGACTGATACCACACAAAATAGTTGTGAAGGGACAAGAAGGATGGAAAGACAAAGGAGGAAGAGCACTGGTCAGACCTCTACTGTAAAGGTATGAAGAGCACTAGAACCTTGTTGGGACTTATTGCCACCTAATCACATTGCCAATGAATGATAATGTGATAACGCCAAATAATATGCAATTGTTATCGAAAGAGTTTTAGATTACTAGAAATCTAGGGAGATATGTTGTGACTCAGGCTCCAGGAAACACCAACGGTCATTGTTAGTAAAAAAAATCATTGACGATGACCAGTGCGAGAAATCCTAGTGAGTTGATAACGACGACGACAACGACGACGACGATGATAATGATGATAATGATGATGACGGAAGTGAAATGAAGTATTACTTTTAGTTGTGCAAGAAGAATTTCTTAAAAGGTATTTAAGCGAAGGTTAAATGAAAGTCATTTCACAAAATGTCAAATCTTATCGGGTGAAAGAGAAATACAAAGAACGTTTGTATTTTTGTCAGCTTGAAATGAATTTAGGACGTTTTAGTAAACCATCCTTTTAGCCAGTTATTTGGTTAAGTTTGAATAAACACATTTTATATTTTACATGAAATAAACTGCTTGATCTCGTATTTTTAATTTAATTTTTACTTTAACTTACCATCCACTCTATAATAAAAACCAATGTGTATATCTCTACTATTACAGGAGAAAAAACTACGTGTGTGTGTAAGTTCGTTCCCTATAAACTCAGAAACGTCTAGACCGACTTTTTTGTTGTAATTTGACACGAAGATACTTGATGCGTCTGGGGGGTGTTCTTACGTAGATTTTGTATCGAAATGCGTTAGATGTATTGAAAATCGATATTCGAAAAAATCTGATCAAAGAAGAAAGTTCGATTTGGACCAAGAAGATTTATCATCATACAAGCAGAAAGGTACAGCCTATAAAATCAAATGTAGATTCTTTTATAAGACAGGTGCACCTTCGAAATGAATGTTTCTGTTCAGAGCACAATTGAGCCATGATTCTTGACTTTTGCATTTTAAACTTTAATTCAAACCATTATTTACGGATTATTTTATAAAATTAGCAGTATATTCTCTACGACGGTGCAATGTAGACAACAATGTATAGTGGAATGTCACTGCGGGGAGGCATGTGAACCTTCCTCCTGGTATACATTTGTCTTTAACTAGATCAAGCAATATATATATATATTATTCCTTAATATATATATTATTCCTTAATATATATATTATTCCTTAATTGGAATTATTTATTGACGAAGGCCAGAGGAAGTTGGCCGAAACGTTGTGAACCAATAAAAAGATTAAAAAAAAAAAACAACTAATAAAGATGAAACTAATAGTCCGAAATAAAATAAAATTAACATAATAGATCAAGCAATCATTCGATTTGATTATAAGATGAACGATTTCACTGATTTCGATGACAATAAAAATATGGGAAGGTGAAAAATTTGTTGATCCTCATTCAATCTCAAAAAACGTCGGGTGTCCCTGCTAGTTTTTATATAAATATAATATTACTAGCATTTCAGCCCGGCGTTGCCCGGGTATTTGAAGGTGTATGTTGAGCAAAAAAAAAAAAAGAAAAAAAGCGGTCAATTTTTTAAACTTTAACCCCTATTATGACCCCTAAAAAATTATTGTTTTGGGCTCAAATTGAGTTATTAAGTTAGATCCATATCCAAGTAACCTATATCTAAAATTTCACGTATTTAGACCAAAAATTGTCGGAGGAGTTTGATAGAATTCTCAAAAGTCAAATCGTTGAACTTTGACCCCTTAATAGCTAAATTTCTGGCCGAAATCCGGTCATATCGATTTCCCCAAATCTCAGTACCCTGTATATCAAATTTCGAGTCTGTAGACTTAAAATTGACAGAGTTATTGCGTATGGAAATGTACACACACACACACACACACTTTCACTTTTATAGATATAATAGATATATCCGTCCCGTAACATAAAATGTTTTTTTTAGCTGTAAGACGAAACCATTTGAAGTGACAAGAGGTTAGAGACAGCAAGGAAGTCAGGCATCTTTCGCTGCCTAAAATGAATTTGGAAAGAAATCTGCTACTGAAATTACAATGGCAACGGAGTTTTTCATTTCTGAAAGTTATAAAAAATGGAAAAAATAAATTATATATTAAGACTTACTGATGTAATTCTTCGATTTCATATTAATAGTAGTGTGAACACGTCTGGGGCATAATTGTCCGTCCTTTTTGACGGAGGTTGCGTATTAGTTTCATGTATTAATTACTCAAATTTTGGGATCAGCAATTTATTAAAGTAAAAATTATAATTACATTAAAAATACAAGATTTTGGGACCACCACATTAATAAAATAAAAATTATAATTAAATTAAAAATACAAGATTAAACTCATTTCTAATGTATTACTTGATGACATCGTTTGTTTGTTTTTTTATATGTGCCATTTTGAAAAAGTACAAAACTGAATTCGCAATCAAGTGAGGGGATCTTTTCTCTTCCATACAGCCCTTTCTCACAGAAGAGACGTTGCTTATATTTCTAGACTCTATTATCTTTATTTACTCACTATGAGTAGTCACACAGGTCATCATAAAAGATTTCTCTTTGAGAACAACTTGTGGCACCCTCTGGAGTCTGAATGACAACAAGTCTCCTCAGATTTCCAGTACTTCCCCCCCCCCTGACCATAACCATTGCAGATGGATTTGCATTATCGTAGCAGCTGCTTACCATTGATTTCTCGTTTGCGGCGACTATTAATCTCCATCGGAATTTGGGTGGCAACAAGCCTCTCCAAGGTCCCAGTCCTCCTTGCCTTCGTATGGCGGAGGTCTGGCTAGTCCTTTAGCTCCTCGGTTTTTCCATCCTCCTTGACCCTCCTCGCTTTGGTGTGGTGTCAGTTTTTTTGTGACACACACACACGCGCACGCGCACAAACACACACAAATTCCAGTTTTCGTGATTCCATGTGATGCTCCTTTGTGTTTTACATCTGTAGCATTTTCTGCATGTAAAGTTTGTGTTTGTAGTTCATGTGTATTAATCTCCGCATTCAAGAGTTTTCTGTAATATTTCAGTGGTTTTCATTATTGTTATCCCTTGTATCTTATCCGCCATCCCTCTGATTCCAATCTCTCCCATTCTTTTTTCAAATTTTTTCGGTATTGTTCCTAGTGGTTCTATTAGTGATGTTATCCTGACTTTTTTCATCTTCGATATTCCTTTGAGCTCTCTGGCTTCTTTGTTTCCTTAATCTTCACTCTGTGGCCTGTTGGGACAACAAAATCTACAATCTGACAGTCCCCCCCCCATTCTTGTTAACTAGTATGACATCCGATCGTCTTGCTTGGATAGGTTTATCCGTTTGTATATTCATGTTCCATAGGATCGTGTGACTTTTATTTTCCAGTATGCTGCCGGTTTGTGCTTGTACCATTTGTTTACATAATTGCCAGCGTACTGCTTTCTCCACTTTATTGTGTCTATTTTTATATTCTTTTTGGGTTAGTTTTCTGCATTCACTTATTATGAGGTTTATTGTTTCGTCTCTTTGTCCAGAGTCTGTATATGCTATTTTCTTGTGTCTTATCGATCCTTGCTTTTATGTGGTTGTTTCTAATCGCGTTATCTTGTGCGGCTGTTATTAGGGATTCAGTTTCTATGTTAAGGTTTCCTTTTTGGTGGCCATGTCCCAGTGTTTTTGTTAGTCTCATCTTTTGTAATTTTTATAAATCATTCATGTAGTTGTTTCTTTTCCTATTTTTCTTTTCTCGTCTTACCCCTTGTTTCTTTTGTTTCTGCTTTGTTTGTTTTTTGCAGTTTTTTTTTTGTTGCGGTAATTACTCTTTCGGTGCTCTGCATTATGTATTTTTTTAATTCTTTTCTTGTGTCGTTTACGCAGTCCTCTATACTAACCAGTACTCTTCCACCGTCTTTTCTTTTTACATAGAATCGGTCAGTATTATTCTCTGAATGTAGTGCATTGTGTATTGTCATGAGTTTCCTAGTCTTCTGGTCAAGATGCCCCAGTTCTTCTTTCGTCCATCCTATAAATAAAGAGTATCTTACAAGAGACACTGCCCACGTGTTTATACCTTTAATTAGATTTTTATTATGTAGTTTCGTTTTGAGGAGTCTTCTTGTTCTTCTGAGGTATTCCTTTCGAATTTTCTCTTTCATTTCTGTTGCCTTGACGGTGTCTGTTTCCAGAACACCCAAATATTTGTAGCTATCATGTTCACCTAGTGCCCTCATCTGCGTTTGATTGGGTAGTTTCATACCTTCCGTTGGTTCCAGTTTTCCCCTTCTCGTGATCAGGAGCGCACACTTTTCTATGAGAAATTCTATTCGAATATCCTGACGGAAGATTCTGGTTGTGTTTATTAATGTCTCTAATTTCTTCTTGGTTTTGGAAATAACTTCAGGTCATCCATGTACATTAGATGGTTTATTCTTACATCTGTATTGGTGAACTTGTATCCAGCTTCGCATTTTCTTAGTATACTGAAATTGTAAATAAAGCTACAATTGCTTCCATAGAAAACCCAAACAATAAAACATACTACATTGGTCTGGCGAGTACCTCATTTAAAGAAAGATTTAGAGTGCATAAATGCTCACACACTAACCCTAACGACTCTTACAACACCCCACTAACTACCCACTATCTACACCTAATTCAAAATAAGCTAACACCTATTATTAATCCTTAAAAAAGGCTGGTACATGTTAATCTTTAAATTCCCCAAGTTTCCTTTGTTTAAATAAAAAACAGTTTATCACCAACTTTAAAAAGAGAGATAAATTACTAAAAAAAAAAAAAAATGAAACTACTATAAATTGTCGGCACTACAAATCCCACCTTCTTAGCAACTTTACACCCTTCTAAAGATTTTCCATACAACATCTGATAAATCT
This sequence comes from Euprymna scolopes, assembly GCF_053919585.1. Classification (NCBI taxonomy): domain Eukaryota; kingdom Metazoa; phylum Mollusca; class Cephalopoda; order Sepiida; family Sepiolidae; genus Euprymna; species Euprymna scolopes. Next base: position 818,668 of record NC_136505.1, read on the forward strand.
GCCAACTCCTAGAAAAAGCACAACCATCTCAACAAATTACGATTAAAAAATCACTACTCAATCACCCTACTCCATCCTATCTGACTACATTATCATCTCCCACCTAACCAAATGACTTATATCTCCAATACTATCAATTTTAATCCCATTTAACCCCTCCTGTCCATATAATCCCAATGTATTATATATTTGTTTTTCCGCGTGGTCCAATTAACCCCCGAGTATCTCAAACAAAAGTAATAAACCAGGTAATTATCTCATAAAAACATCTTAGACTCACACTCTATTTCTATATCTAAACTTACATGAACAATTAGGGCGTCTGAATTATAATGACTTAATCCTTACGTATATAACTTTTAAACCTTCAGACCACTCCTATAGTAGCTCAACCTCATATAGACTCCCAAATATTCAACTAATTAAGAATAGAACTTAATCTACATTTAAATACTAATAATCTTTACTTATATATTTTATTTTTTTAAACTGTTACTTATTTTATTCATCTAATTACTTATTTTATTTTTATTATTTACTTTTGTATCCTTCTATAGTCCCTTTTATATGCATATTTTCATAGTTTTATATTTTATATTAATGTACATTAATTCCCTTCATATTTTGCGCTTTTATTTATTTATTTATCTCGTTACTTATAGACGTTTTTTAATTAATTAGTTAATTATAAATCGATGAAAATCTTAATTCATGCATATTTATATAAGGATTATAGTAGACCCAAGAATTACTGTAATTTCACTACATTGTCCGGTCTAAGCATGTATCTAATTGCTTCTGTCCTATTTCGGTTAGGTTTTCTACTTTTCCGATCAATTATTTATCCTAAATATTCAATTTTTTCCATATCAAATTCACATTTTTCGAGGGCCACTTTAAATCCGTAGTTTGCTATTTTCGCGAATACCTCACGAATATGGATTTTATGTTTTCAACATTCTTACTTCTTATTAGAATGTCATCTAAGTATGCCATTGCAAAATCTAGGCCTGCTAACATGGTATAATTTGTTGGTACAAATTTAGGGCTACTTTTAACTCAAAAGCCAACCGTTTTAGGGCAAATAATCTTTATGTGTATTTATTGTCAGGTATTTTGAACAATCTTCCTGGACTTTGGCCTGAAAATATGCCTCTGATGTATTAATTTTTGAGAAAATTTTTCCCCCATTCAACTCAAAAACGTTCCTCATGTGTGGGGAGCAGATACTTATGATCTTTAAAGCAATCATTTAGTCCAGTTGATAAATCCGCATATACCCTGATCTTTTTATTTTTCTTTTGTATATATACTGTGGGTTATGCCCACTCAAAGTAGTCCACTTTTTCAATTACTCTATTTTCTTGGAGTCTCTTTAGTTCATCATCTATTGTTTCCAGTGAAGAGAATAGAACCTTCCTTTTAGGTTTGAACACCGGTTTAACATTATCCTTCAGTTCAAATTTTATGTTAGCTTATTGCAACAGCCCAGTCTCCCAGAAAATACATTTTTAAAATCCTTTTTTAAATCCTTAATAATTTTTCTAGCAGTTTGAATTTTTTTGTCCCTGCCACACTTACTTTTCTACAAACGAGTTTATGGGTTTCTCCCATAAATTGAATAGTATCATCAAGTTGATACCAAATAAATTAGAATTTTTTCCTGTTATGACATACATTTTGGTTTTTACTGTATTTTCATTCAGTGCCACATTTGTATAAAATTCACCTTGGAATTTTAGTTTATTTCCAGCAACACCTCTGGCAATTTTTTCCGTATTTTGTAACTTTGGATATCCAATTTTCTTCCAAGTTACTTCATCAATTAGAGATATATCACTCCTAGTATTCAGAAGACAGTTTACTTTCCAGCCATTAATTTTTACATCACAATATTTTCTTTTCTTACAATTCATGCACTCTTTTTTAGATCCGATGTTATTTATTCTTTAAGGCTTACAGTGTTTCATATTGTTGCGTACCGTTGATTTGTGACCTTTATGTTCGCACTCATAGCATATTTTATTTTTGAAATAGCACTTTTTGTGAAGTGATTTTTTCCTCCACATATTCTATAATATTTTTTAATTGTGGGTACGTTGTTTAACTATTTGTACTTTGGCAACATTTTTTCTTCGCTGCTTGTATTGCCTTGTTTTAAATTTAACGGCTTTTGACACTCTTCCGTAACTTTTTGTAAGTCATCTCAGTGTCTAGATTCATGATTGATAATATCCTTGAACGAATCTCTTTATCATTAGCGACTGTTAAACCCTGAACAAATTAAACATATCTTTGAGGTCTTTTATCCTGAATGATTCACATTGGGCACCTACTTTTTCTGCGTGAACAATAAAATCCTCCTCTCTTTTTTCACAATATTTAGGCACTTATGACGTGTATAAAATAAGCTGTTCGACTCCTTGAAAATTCTCGATAATATATCTATCGTTTCTTTAAAAAAATATCTTAAGGTTTCTTTGGGAGAATGAAATTTGTATACTTGGTATTTTCCTGAAAACTAAGTAGAATAATTTTTTCCTCGTCAGACCACGACTGACATCTTTTAGAAAAAATATTTTCATATCTTCTAAAATACGCTGGAAAAGTCAAACCTTTTGTTGTTTTATATTATTCTATCAGAATTTTTATATGAACTAACAAAAGGTGTAAACCGATAATCTTTTTTTCTACTTGCCTCATAAATATAGTTTGTAATAATAATCTTTTTTTCTACTTGCCTCATAAATATAGTTTGTAATAATACTCTTTTTTCTACTTGCCTCATAAATATAGTTGTTAATAATAATCTTTTTTTCTACATGCCTCATAAATATAGTTTGTAATAATAATCTTTTTTTTCTACTTGCCTCATAAATATAGTTGTTAATAATAATCTTTTTTTTTCTACTTACCTCATAAATATAGTTTGTAATAATAATCTTTTTTCTACTTGCCTCATAAATATAGTTTGTAATAATAATCTTTTTTCTACTTGCCTCATAAATATAGTTTGTAATAATAATCTTTTTTTCTACTTGCCTCATAAATATAGTTTGTAATAGTAATCTTTTTTTCTACTTGCCTCATAAATATAGTTGTTAATAATAATCTTTTTTTTTCTACTTACCTCATAAATATAGTTTGTAATAATAATCTTTTTTCTACTTGCCTCATAAATATAGTTTGTAATAATAATCTTTTTTCTACTTGCCTCATAAATATAGTTTGTAATAATAATCTTTTTTTTTCTACTTGCCTCATAAATATAGTTTGTAATAATAATAATCTTTTTTCTACTTGCCTCATAAATATAGTTGTTAATAATACTCTTTTTTTCTACTTGCCTCATAAATATAGTTTGTAATAATAATCTTTTTTTTCTACTTGCCTCATAAATATAGTTTGTAATAATAATCTTTTTTTCTACTTGCCTCATAAATATAGTTGTTAATAATAATCTTTTTTTTTCTACTTGCCTCATAAATATAGTTTGTAATAATACTATTTTTTTCTACTTGCCTCATAAATATAGTTGTTAATAATAATCTTTTTTTCTACTTGCCTCATAAATATAGTTTGTAATAATAATCTTTTTTTCTACTTGCCTCATAAATATAGTTGTTAATAATAATCTTTTTTTTCTACTTGCCTCATAAATATAGTTTGTAATAATAATCTTTTTTTCTACTCGCCTCATAAATATAGTTTGTAATAATAATCTTTTTTCTACTTGCCTCATAAATATAGTTTGTAATAATAATCTTTTTTTTCTACTTGCCTCATAAATATAGTTTGTAATAATAATCTTTTTTTCTACTTGCCTTATAAATATAGTTTGTAATAATAATCTTTTTTTTTCTACTTGCCTCATAAATATAGTTTGTAATAATAATCTTTTTTTCTACTTGCCTCATAAATATAGTTTGTAATAATAATCTTTTTTTCTACTTGCCTCATAAATATAGTTTGTAATAATACTCTTTTTTTCTACTTGCCTCATAAATATAGTTGTTAATAATAATCTTTTTTTCTACTTGCCTCATAAATATAGTTTGTAATAATAATCTTTTTTTCTACTTGCCTCATAAATATAGTTGTTAATAATAATCTTTTTTTTTCTACTTGCCTCATAAATATAGTTTGTAATAATAATCTTTTTTTCTACTCGCCTCATAAATATAGTTTGTAATAATAATCTTTTTTCTACTTGCCTCATAAATATAGTTTGTAATAATAATCTTTTTTTTCTACTTGCCTCATAAATATAGTTTGTAATAATAATCTTTTTTTCTACTTGCCTCATAAATATAGTTGTTAATAATAATCTTTTTTTCTACTTGCCTCATAAATATAGTTTGTAATAATAATCTTTTTTTCTACTTGCCTCATAAATATAGTTTGTAATAATAATCTTTTTTTCTACTTGCCTCATAAATATAGTTTGTAATAATAATCTTTTTTCTACTTGCCTCATAAATATAGTTGTTAATAATAATCTTTTTTTCTACTTGCCTCATAAATATAGTTTGTAATAATAATCTTTTTTTCTACTTGCCTCATAAATATAGTTTGTAATAATAATCTTTTTTTCTACTTGCCTCATAAATATATAGTTTGTAATAATAATCTTTTTTTCTACTTGCCTCATAAATATAGTTGTTAATAATAATCTTTTTTTCTACTTGCCTCATAAATATAGTTTGTAATAATAATCTTTTTTCTACTTGCCTCATAAATATAGTTGTTAATAATAATCTCTTTTTCTACTTGCCTCATAAATATAGTTTGTAATAATAATCTTTTTTCTACTTGCCTCATAAATATAGTTTGTAATAATAATCTTTTTTCTACTTGCCTCATAAATATAGTTTGTAATAATAATCTTTTTTCCTACTTGCCTCATAAATATAGTTTGTAATAATAATCTTTTTTTCTACTTGCCTCATAAATATAGTTGTTAATAATAATCTTTTTTTCTACTTGCCTCATAAATATAGTTTGTAATAATAATCTTTTTTTCTACTTGCCTCATAAATATAGTTGTTAATAATAATCTTTTTTTCTACTTGCCTCATAAATATAGTTTGTAATAATAATCTTTTTTTCTACTTGCCTCATAAATATAGTTGTTAATAATAATCTTTTTTTCTACTTGCCTCATAAATATAGTTTGTAATAATAATCTTTTTTCTACTTGCCTCATAAATATAGTTGTTAATAATAATCTTTTTTTCTACTTGCCTCATAAATATAGTTTGTAATAATAATCTTTTTTTCTACTTTCCTCATAAATATAGTTTGTAATAATAATCTTTTTTTCTACTTGCCTCATAAATATAGTTTGTAATAATAATCTTTTTTTCTACTTGTCTCATAAATATAGTTTGTAATAATAATCTTTTTTTCTACTTGCCTCATAAATATAGTTTGTAATAATAATCTTTTTTTCTACTTGCCTCATAAATATAGTTTGTTATAATAATCTTTTTTTCTACTTGCCTCATAAATATAGTTTGTAATAATTCACTTTGTTTTAATTGTTGTTCTTCTTTGCTTTTGCTTTTGTTGCGTTTGCAAGGTCAACTGCATGGTTTTTGTAAGTTCAGTTATTTACTCAATATTAAACGTTTAAGCACAGAATAAAACAACAAAAAGTTAATTGTACATAAATTCAATGAATTTGTTTAAAAATCACATATTATTTTGTAACAATTTAGAAAGATTTTGGAGAAGAAAATAAAACCGACCGCCGACACACACAACAGCATAAGAACACGTTCCTTTATTTCAGTCTTACTCATCCTTATTTTTTCTTATTAGAAGAAAATAAATTTGAAATGGATTAGCAATAGAACAAATGTATCTTCCCTTTTTCAGTATGGAAATAAACAAGCTGAATTACGTTATTTTTTCTTTTGAAAAAAAAAATTACTTACTTTTTTGTGTGTCTTAGATTTGTGTTGTCTTTTTGTGTCGTATTCTTTTTAAAATTTTCTTTTTCAGTTTGTTGAATTATTTTACCAGTTAAGTTTTTAGAATTCATTTCCGTCTTTCGTTTAGACTCAATGGTTTTCTTTTTCTTCGACCATGCGCGTTCTTGAATTCAGTTTTACTTCTGTTTCCTTTTGAGTTCTTCTTAGAAAGAACATTTTTTTCTTTTGTCTCCAAAATATTATGCGCTCATCTTTCGTCGCCAAATGATGTACATTTCTTTAGATAATCATAACACAAGACATTCACTTAGGGTTAAAACAAAGGTTTATTTACAAAGGGGATACAAGGCGAGAGTCTATCTCTCTCGGTGTCTTGGAACTCTCTGATCCCCGGGGGAGTATATCTACATTGTGACAGATTTTTTAGATGAAGAGTAATAATTTATATTATTGATATTTTCGGACTACTATTCTCATCTTGGACGTTATATTTACTTCTTAATGTTTCTCTAAAGTGATCTCTGGCCTTTTTCATGTGTATCTTTTTGAACTTGAGAACAATCTAGTGCCGTGGAATAAATAAAAACTTCAATCAGTTTCGAAATTCCATAAGGATTCGTGAATTCGAATAAATTTTTCTCTGAATTCAAAAAGCTGCATCGTAAAGTTAATTTAATTAAAATGTTATTTTTATTTATTTCATGTCATAACCAAATGTATTATTTTATCGTTCCAGGAGGTAACTGACTTCAGATGCAGTTTTTAAAAACTATATTAGAGTCTGACAAGATGGAATACTGCTGCTACATCTGAGGAAATACCACACGGATCACTTCCCTTGCTTTGCCAGATAGTAAACTCGACTACGAAATCTAATTAAAGATGAAATATTCTTCTTAACGCCATGTTCGCACAGGCAAGACATTACTGGTCTCTCTCTTTTCGATTTTGATTTCCATAATAGGTGCTCGACTCAGCTCCAACCTTTAATATATTTTATAGACATTCATAGTAAGAAATTGTATTAAGACTTTCCTTTCTCTTCATATGTGCCTAGCTTTAGAAAGAATTTCCATGAATAGAACTTATTCGCAAGAGCTTCTCACCTGTGTTACACGTACTGTTTGACTGCTTCCCTGCTGATCACAACATGGTTATCTTTGCATACAATATTGATAAATGATTGTACTAACAAAACCATAAGTAAGTAACCAAACGCACTTCATACCACTGACCAATGTAAGTACCCCTATAGTGATCCTCATCTTTTAAATGGTAATCATATCGTCTTGTTAACACTGATCCTCGGCTGTATTTTGGACTTGGTAAGCGGTATACCAATAGTAAAAAAAACTGGATTAAAATAACCAAAATGAGAATAATAAATAAGAATAATTCAAATAATTCAAGTTAACCATATTTTGTATATTTGGTTTTATCAAAATGTTATTTTTGTTTATTTTATCTACTTATTTCAACATATTCCACATTTAAAAGATTGAAGGCCAAAATACTCGTCTCAAAATTTCAGGCAAAAATTGGCTCAAAATGTTCTATATTGCAAGCCCAAATGTTCCGTCAACTATAATGCCTGTTGCCCAAATCATCCTAGATTCAGCTGAAACTTTTCCTAAATGTCCCATAAGTAATCAAACGTAGTTCATACCATTAATCAATGCTAATACTTCCATAGTGTTCTTTATCTGTGGATTAATAATCATTCTATTTCATTAACCATTATCCTCGAGTGGCTTCTGTCCTTGATATGTTGCAATCAAAAACAATAAAATAATTAAAATGTACTTATTGGCCGAAAATATCGCAAGTCCAAATGTCCGTTAGCTGTAACGCCCGTTGGCCAAATCATCCTAGATTCAGCTTGAACTTGTTACAAAATAGTTTTATTATTTGTTTGTTTGACGAACCCTTTTTCCAGTATCTGTGACGGTAATATCTAGAAATGAGAAATACAATTCGGTGAACAAATGACCGAATTCCAGGAATTTTTTTTCACCTGAAAAATTTTTTCGCCATTGTTCCCTTTCTTTTTATCTGATATTTGCTGTCTTCCGTTTTCTATTATGGTCGACTATTAAAGACGCATGACTTCGTTTATTTCATTAGCTAAATATGCCTCGTCTCTTTTACAGCATATAAACCCTTTTGAGATCATGAATGCTTTGCATAATAATACTTCTTATAAATGATTCATTATATATGGTTAATTAAACAGAAATTTATATTGTTTTCATTCATGGAAAAATCCCATAGCATCAGATTTGGTTTTAAAAATGATTTTTATATTTTCTATTCTATAATTCTCTTTAATGTGCAAGTATTGGATCTGTGACCCTTACACACCTATCAAAGGGGTCTCGCGATAAAAAAAAATTAAGACATTTATAACCATCTCCATTCGACACCACGAGATATCGACAATCACCGGCATTCGTAATTATATCTCGACAATGAAAAAACAATCATCTATAACTCACTGATAAAAGTTGGCATCGACCGAAATATTTGATTTATATTATTTTAATTTATAAAAAAGATATCTCTTAGCATATTCTCTAGTTCATCCAGGTTTAATCCTCTGAGGTCATCATATCTAAGATTAAGATTATTAAGGGATAAAGTCCCAATCGATAGAGGTTCAAAAAAAGAAAGAATTAAGAAACAAACTTCTCAATTGGAAAATTTTAAATAATGTTGGAACGATTAATCGGAATCGGCAACCGGAAAAATCAGAACTTTTAAGGGTATCGGCGGACAAATTTGTGCCAAAACGATCCTTTTAATTGGCTTTTTTTTATTTTTTTACAGCAAAATCTTCTACTACTTATAGTAATAATAAAATAATAAATATCTATTGATTTTAAACTACTTGTAAAATTTAATCGATAGATCATGCTCCAAATCTGCCAATGTGTATATCCTTTCGCCTCCTCACTGTTAATAACAGATTCAAACTGTCCAGTTACTGCTAATCACGTCTTCTGCTTCACAAACCGTCCCTCATTTTCAGGGTCAACACGGAACCGTTTACTTACCAGTGACTGTATATTCGGCTATTTCTCCAAATTCGTTGTGTGTCGTCAAAAAATGTAATTTAATTTTGTATGGATTTTGTATAGATCGACTTTGTGATTTTTTCTGCTATTACCTTTCTTACGAGCTCTTGTTGTAAAAGAGGCAATCTGCGTATTTTACAGCCAATCTCATAATAGTTTCGTTATTAACCTAAATTCCACGGTATTTAAAGCCCACTTCATACTTGTTTCTGTTTTGTTAACGCTTAATTGGCACGGTTTTTCATAAAAAAATAATTATACAATAAGCAGTTGTCCCCGCTCAAACGCTCCCCTTCCTCCCCCCCCCTCTCTCTCTCTTTCTCTCTCCCCCCTCTCTCTCTCTCTCTCTCTCTCTCTCTCTTTCAAATTCTATAATAGACTGGGCTTTCATTCAAAGCACAATTATATTACTCTCACTTTCTTGACACTTGAATAAATATGCCACGTGCATTTTAAAGAGCTGGTCATATAACACTAAAAATGTAGACGTTATTATTCATTTAGCATTGTTCTTTTGAATAGAATTTTAAAATTTAAAATTATGCTAGGACAAAAGATGGGTTCAATCGTAGAATAGGGGCACCGTGGAAAAATCTCGCCTATTTCGATGATTACTATTAAACCCCCCCCCTCCAACCATAGGAATATGTGAGATAATTTCAGAAGGTATGGATTGAAAAGCCAGTGCCCAAGTGTCCTGTGTGTTCTTGCCTAGAAAAAATGTTTCAGCAGCCTCGCCAGAATTCCCTGGTAAGGACACCTTAGGCGATTAGCAATATAATCACCTCTTCTCAAAGAGAGAGTAATGTCTGGGAGTATGGACTTCCTAGAATTGCCCAGAACAACACCTTTTTCAAACACAAAACTCCAACACCTGAGCAGTCTCCTCCCCCTCACCGAGTGTAAAAATGCGACAAGGTTTTTCCTCCTTCATATCGATATTTATCTTCCTCTCATGGCAAGAAGATGTGACACAAGGGTCCGAAGGTGTGATTGAATAGCAACTGTCCTAGAAGAAGATAACTCTGGCTTGCAAAAAATGCCTGGTCATCCCTGTCGGCATTCCCCGCTAAGGGCGCATCGGGCGATTAGTAATAAACTAACTCCTTCTCAAAAAGAGAAGGCAAACCTGAGTAGTGGGCCTTTTAGAACTGCTTGTCGTATCTCTGAATACCCTTTATGTAAATTTTCAAATGTTTAGACCAGAAATTGAGTAATTTGGTAGAGACTGCAGAGGTCAATTTTTTTATTTTGACCCCTATTATGACCCCTTAACATTTATTGTTTTGGACTCAAATCAAGTTATTAAGTTTGATCCATGTCCAAGCTACCTATATCTAATATTTCAAGTGTTTCGACCCAAAATTGTCGGAGGAGTTTGGTAAAGTTCTCAAAGGTCAAATCGTTGAACTTTGACCCGTTAACAGCCAAATTTCTGGCCGAAAACCGATCACAAAGATTTTCCCAAATCTCAGTACCCTGTATATCAAATTTCGAATCTGTAGACTTAAAACTGACAGAGTTATTGCGTAAGACACGACACACAGACACACACATAGACACACACAGACACGTTCACTTGTATAGATAGATATATAGATAGATAGATATTGAGAGAGATCAAAAATCATTATACATATATATATATATATATATATATATATATATATATATATTGAGAGAAATTGAGAGATAGTGCGTGTGCGCGTGCGTGCCTGTGTTATTTAATCGAAGATTTAAATATAGCCACTTTGCGAGGTTCCCTCCTTTTAAGAGATTGAAGCAGTGCGAACACTGAGGAAGTATATTCTTTTCATCCTTTATGAAGAAGGGTGTACACCGGTTTATTTCTAAAATAACATCTACGAAATCTGATTCGTTAAGTCACACATTTGCAAAGCTATTTAACCAGTAATGACTGAACAAATAAAGAACTGTACACGTGATGTCAATTTCTATTTTAATGTTCGGCTGAAAATCCACTCGGATTGATTTTAGTGTGCAAAAATCTATCGCAATAATAAACGATTTTGGTAAATTATTTCTGAATGTTTCAGATTCCACGTAAATGGAATTACCAGAACCGTTGGCTTCTTCATAATTGAATAAAGTATAAACTCTGTTGAAGAATTCAGTAAATCACCAGAATTGATTTCATAATTGGAATCATATGTAAAAGTCGCTTTGATTAACACGGTGATTAAAGTAGTTTATATATATATATATATATATATATATATATATATATATATATATATATATATATATATATATATACTAGCATGGGTGCCCGGCGTTGCCCGGGTGTTTGGAGGTGTATGCTGAGCAAAAAAAAAGGGAGTAATTTTTTAAACTTTGACCCCTATTATGACCCCTGAAAATTTATTGTTTTGGCCTCAAATCAAGTTATTAAGTTAGATCCATGTCCACAGAAGCTATATCTAAAATTTCAAGTGTGGAGACCCAAAATTGTCGGAGAAGTTTGGTAGAGTTCTCAAAGCTCAAATCGTTAAACTTTGACCCCTTAATCGCCAAATTTCTGGCTAAAAACGGATCACATAGATTTTTCCAAATCTCAGTACCCTGTATATCAAATTTCGAGTCTGTAGACTAAAAATTGACAGAGTTATTTCGTAGGGAAATGTACACAGACACACTTTCACTTTTATAGATATATAGATTTAAAATTTGAGTCTGACAGAATGACAAAATTATATTGCAAACCGATATATTAAACAAACGAACTTCAAAGAGACAAATGAACACATAAGTAAAAAAAAATTGTATTAGAAAACATTTCTTGATTATTCCACGTCTTTTTTTTTACAGACCTGACGACTGAGGTTCGCTCTTAATAAAAATTGTTTTTTATAGTCTTAATTTTGACTTCCCTTTTCATAAAAAACTAAAAAAAAATCAAGAAAGAAAAGAAATTTAATTTTATTCTTTTTTCATTAATTTCTTTCTGTGCAAAGCAATTCTTTCAAACTTACTCTGTTTCCAAAATGTTTTTATTTTATTCCCCTCCCCCTTCATTCATTTTCCTCCGCATCCTGGCAAGTAGTAAAATAAACCATTTATAATATTTATTCATGGATTTATTTACTAATCATTTCTTTTGTATCGGTAAATGAATTCCATTTAAAAAAAAACTTTAAAAGTCACGTTAAAGGTGATTAAGTTGGAAAGTAAGTAAAAATTTACCCTTTTTACTTTTATACGATTTCTGATCACTTTGAAAAAGGTGTGTGTGTGTGTGTGTTTTAAAAATGTTTTTTAACTGCTATAATCTCATTTATATATATATATATATATATGTATATATATATATATATATATATATATATATATATATATATATATATATATATATATATAACAACGTGAGTATTCATATCGTGGGTTTGTATTACTGTACACATAGATTCGAAAAAATAGTCAAAAACAAATATATAAATAAATGTTATCAAAGGCAAGATAAGTTACTTTTCTACCTAACTGGATATATTTTTTGTGTTTTTATTCAATGTAATATATTTATTCAGCTCGAAAAACATACAGTGTTTACCGATGTGTTGGAAAATTCAAGATGGCGTCTCACACCCTCTTTAACACCGTAAGTTTGGGAAAGGGTGTTATAAATAAAAAACTATACAAAATACTATTAAAAACCCGCCGAATATATGTCAACCTATGTCACGGTAACATATATTGAGCGAGTTTTTAACAGTATTTTAACAGGGCACATCGTAAAAACTGACCCATTAATTTTCCTGAAGTAAAAACTATATAGTTTTTAAACTTTTAAAACTATACATTATAAAAAGAAAACTGTTCGAGTGATTTTTTTTTTACATGGGTGTCACCACTTATCAAGGCCCAGAGGCCACTCAAGGATAAGGGTTAATAGGTATACATTAGTCATTGTGATTTTAGCATAGTAAACAGTGGGAATTTTGTAACTTGGATTACTTGAAAAAGAAAACTGTTCGAATGATTGAAAATGAAAATAAAATAACAATGTAAATATATTGATAAGAAAAAAACAAAAACAAACGAAGTTTCCGTTTCAGGAACCCGAGTTTAATTTTATGTCGTAATCATTCAACTCGTTAGCGGTTTTATTCAGCGATTAGGGATAACCATACGACATATCTAATTACCAAAGCGATTTTTTTTTTATTAAAACTAAACCTGTTTAGTTTTAATGAACCAATTTTTTTAAAGCCAACACTTTAGTTATTTTGAGAGCGTGCAACTGCACCCGAAAAGATTGATTAGGAAACTCCAAATCCTTTTATGACGCAAAGAAAAAAAAAAAAAAAAAAAAGGCCTTTTATCGGCTTAAATGATAAACTAATGTTAAATATTAGTATTTAATATAATGAGATATCAATCTACACAATTTGCCATCGATTCTGAAATAAAATGAAATCCTGACATTGTGATCATTTTTGCAGGTGTTATGTGCCAAATATTGAAATAAGAATGTTTAAATTTAATTATTGTAATTTAAGTCTTTAATTTTAATGTCGATTTTATTTATAAAATATCTTTTTAGAAATCAATCTCAAAAACAATCTGAAAAATAAATCTCTTTTGTTATGGCTAAGTTTTTGTCAAGGGTAGAAATTATAATAGATAAGTATTCATCCATGATGACATTTTACCGATTTCCTGGTTTACAGGTATTCTTGCTAAATTTCTTCGAAAGAATTGACATAAACAATACTTCAACTAAATACGTATATTTCATGCAATAATGACTTTTGTTTCTTCTGACTTTTCCTAAACTAAACATAAAACATCGGTTAGGGTTAGTTTAACATTCTGTAAAAGTACCTTCCGTTTTTTTTTTTTTTGTACTTCTGCAGAGAAGGTAAAAAACCGATAAAAACTGGATATATTTTTCGTGTTTTTATTCAATTTAACATGTTTATTCAGCTCGAACAGCATACAGTGTTTACCGATGTGTTGGAAAATTCAAGATGGCGTCTCACACCCTCTTTAACACCGTAAGTTTGGGAAAAGGTGTTATAAATAAAAAAAACTATACAAAATACTATTAAAAACCCACCGAATATATGTCAACCTATGTCACGGTAACATATATTGAGCGAGTTTTTAACAGTATTTTAACCGGTTTTTTATTTATTACACCTTTTTCCAAACTTACCGTGTTAAAGAGAGAATCGGCCGCCATCTTGAATTTTCCAATACATCGGTAAACACTGTATGCTTTTCGAGCTGAATAAACATGTTAAATTGAATAAAAACACGAAAAATATATCCAGTTTGGTAGAAAAGTAACTTATCTTGCCTTTGATAACATTTATTTGTTATATATTTGTTTTTTGGCAACTTATTCGAATCTGTGTGTACAGTAATACAAACCCGAAATGAATTTAAGACAACGAGTGAAATGAGAAAATGAAGAAAATCACATTTGCTGTGTGTGTTTACTTTTTATGTAAGTCAGCGGGTTTGGTTGCCATAACAACGTGACGGTAGTGAACGTGTGTGTGTGCGTGTGTGCGCGTGTGCTTGCTCGTACTACTCCTAAGTTTGTAGGAGCATTTGATTTCGTGTAGTTTAGTTTCGTATATAAGTTTCGTATTTTTTAAATTTGTAATTAACAAGTTATTAAAAAATTAAACCCTTCCAAGATGGACAATAAATAAAGCCATAATATTTTATGGTAAAGGTAAGAGCGTAGAAACCATTGTTTTTTAGGAGATGTGATTATTGGATTAACCAATCAGAAATCGTCTGTGGCACACACATCTCTGTTTTTATAGATATATATATATATATATATATATATATATATATATATATATATGTACGTGTGTGTGTGTGTGTGTGCGTGCGTATATATATATATATATATATATATATATATATATATATATATATATTACAAAGAAATTAAATACAATATACTACACTTAACTTAGAAGAAACATCTGGATAAAATTAAAACTCGCCCTATATAAAAGATAACATAGTTACCGCCCTTAGATCAGCACACTAAGAAGTCTCCCTTTATTAATTAACTTCAATTCAAATTCTATTGTTTTAATCGTTTCTCAATTAGAATGCAGAAAATAAAAAAAAAAATTAATTAATAAACAATGATTATGTTTAAAATGCAAATCATTTATAAGTGCAGGTACAAATGAATATAAATAATGCTGAATTTACGAAAGTCCCTCAATAATAAAAAAAATCCAATTATATTAAAATAAAATAAAATGCTAAATAACATGTTTCAGGTCATTGTTTGCTGTGAGACTGTTAATGTTTACAGAAGCGCGTTTGAACAAAAGTAAAACACATATCTGATGAAGATATCTTTCTCAAAATATTATAGAATACGGATATTCCATCAGACCGGCTGACACAGGTAATCACGGTACAAATATAAATAAAATGTATAAAATAAATAAATATATACCTATGCATTTGTAGTTGTATCAATAAAACAATTCTTCATCTGCTTCAGTTTGCGTTTTTCCGTTACCTCTGCATTGTATTGCTTTCTACGTATTACATTTAACTACATAGTATAAAATGCTTCAAGAAAACTACATTCACCTCTTATATATATATATATATATATATATATATATATATATATATATATATATATATATATATATATATATGCGAATAAATTGTTTGTTAATTGCTCTATATGCTATATTGAACTTTTTATTATCTCAGTATGTTCTAATATAAAGATAATATTTTTCTTTGTAATAATATATATATATATATATATATACCTATATATATATATATATTATTACAAAGAAAAATATTATCTTTATATTAGAACATAGTATAATATTAAATTAAGTCTTCCCTTCACGATTGCGATATATATATATATATATATATATATATATATATATATATATATATATATATATATATATATATGCATATAAATATCGCAATTGTGAAGGGAAGACTTAAATTAATGATTAAAACAGTTTAAAATTAAGTCAACGTTTAATGAAGAGAAGAAAAAATGGGTAGTCAGCTGACCGGTTCCACCCTCGCTTTATCAAAGCTGTATCGAGGTATTTGTTTTGGAAAAAATACGAAAATATGTATTAATAAAATCACGCTGCGTTATGTTATGTATGGGGAAAAAAAGAAAAAAATGGGGGAAAGCGATTGAAATACAGCAATTCGAAGATCGTAGAGACTAATCACGCTCAAACCCAAGAGGCATTATTTCTATTTACAGAGAGAAGGCTTTCTCAACCGACCGTGAACAGTCTCCAAGATCTTATATATAGAGAATACTTTTCCCTAGAAGTAAACCTTGACGAGCATAATCGCATAGTATTTGCGACCCAAATAAGATTTCCTCAGTAACTCACACTAGGTTTGTGTTTGAATTAAATGAAAGATTTTGTGCTACAAAGAAAGGTGCTGTCAAGAATTGTGCATGTCAATGTATTTAAAGGAATAAATTGTAAGATGGTCAACATCTTGAAATTTGGAATATAGGCTTTTGTCATTTACTTGTACATGATCTGTAATTAGATTGAGCTTCATAATTAAAGGATTGGTATAAATACAAGGTGAAATATAATTGAAAAAAAAAACATATTTCCAAACACATACACTAATACATTAAATTTACTATTCGACAGAATATCCCCTCCCCCAAAAAAATCATTTTCAAAGTCCTTATTCCGCGGAGTTTGAAAGAATGTCACTCTTGCTCTTCTTTTCATCAGAGTACAGCAAGAAATTAGCAAATAATCATTGTAGCAAAGCTAGAATTTGCTGGTCGATGCATTAGATGAAACAACAATTTTTGATATTTAGTCATAAATTGCAAAAAGTGTCAGTCAAATATATATATATATATATATATATATATATATATATATATATATATATATATATGAATAAAATAAAGTATTAAAGACAAACCGGGAATAACATTTTAGCGTGGATGATGACTCCCTGATTGGTAATCTGAGAGGCGAAAAAAAATTTCTTTAAAGAAACAAGTAGTCAAAATTTTAGGTTCAGTGGTTTAAAGTTCAAAATACGAAAATCCAGTTGGAAAGATGTATTTCAATGTAGCTTAACATTCATAAACGAAAATCGATCTTGTAGGTTGTGCTGCGTTCGCAATGAAGCAAAAAGTTTATATTTAATCAAAGAGAATAAGCAAATAGATAGAAAATCAACAAACGTCCGCTTCCATCGTTGGCTAGACGAGAAATCAAATTTTCCCAAATCTTCCATTTTATTCAATTAGGGATATAGTATCAGTAAGAACTCTTTATACATTCGCATTTCGACACCTAAAGCTTCTTATCAGAAGGTTACATAATAGGGATGCGACGTCTAGCGATATTTACATTAGGAGCGAAATAATTATACAGTGAGAGATAAAATATTGAGAATATTTGGGGTGGGAGAACTAAAATGATCTCCGTGATATAGAAGGAGTATAGTTTTTATTATATAATGAAGGTAGGTGTATAGCATATCTGCCACGGTTGGTTTAATATATGTGTAGGGATAATACTATAATAAAATAATAAAGGAGAGGGGATGAATTATAAGAGATACAATATAGAAAGTTTTTTTAGTGAATAAGATAGATATAAAATAGATTGTGGAATAAGGGGATAAAAATATAAAGGAGTATGGGATAAATAAATATAAAGATACAAAGGAGTAGTGAATAAAAATATAAAGGAGTATGGGATAAATAAATATAAAAATACAAAGGAGTATGGAATAAAAATAGAAAGGAGTATGGGATGAATAAATATTTTAAAAATTGAGGAATTATAAAAGTATAATAAATACTAAAGGTATAAGAAATACAAAGTTATTAAATATAGGAGAATAAAAAGTGGATATAGAAATATAAAGAGCGAAGTGAAAAAAATGAAATAAAATGGAAATACAACTATATTAAAAATTTACAGTAGGAGAAGGTTCTTAAAAGCAGAGGAGTAGAGATGCTATCCAAAGTTTTTAGGTCCTTATTGAGTGCAAAGCAGTGTCGAAATATATTTTTTAAATATCAATAAATAAACAGAAGAGTTCTTACTTATACTACATCCCTTAAATGAATAAATTTATATACATTAGTATATATTTTTATATTGTAATTTTCTTTATTTTATTGACACTCTCTCTCTCTCTCTCTCTCTCTCTCTCTTTCTCTCTCTCTCTCTATATATATATATATATGTGTGTGTGTGTGTGTGTGTGTGTGTGTGTGTGTGTGTGTGTGTGTGTGTGTGTGTGTGTAAGAAGAAGAAGAAAAAGAAGAAAAACATGAATAATTTACAAACCACATATTTACCGTAATAAAATATGATACAGAATATAAATTACGTAGCAAATGCATGCATATAAACGATAACATTTTATGAAATCGCTCCAGACAATGCGTCAAGTCACTTGATGCAAGGAGCTAATAAAAACGAAAGAAAATTATGGAAAACACAAGAGATGCCTACTGGTTTTAATCTTGAAAAGGATTATAGGTAAGAGGAAAACAGTCAGCAGGAAGAGAGTTCCATAAGCTTGCAATTCTTTGAGGGGGTGGGAACTGCTAGAATGCAAAATTTCATTACAATGAAATATAAAAACAGCGAATTACTGGCGTTCATAAGATTAGCAAGTCAAACAAATTAGAATAAAGGAATCAGTGAGTGTAATAAAGCGTTATGCTTGACATGTAAATAACTTTCTCTCTCGTTATATAAGTGTCGAGACGATTTTTACAGCCGAAATGAGACAAAAAGAAAGTAAAAAGAGAGAAAACAGCCCATCTAGAAGGCCCACCGTTGTTAACTGCCATTTATACATTAATACCCAGCTGTTTAGGTGATACACAGTAGTCTGGTGAATCCACTGGGATGGAATAATTAGTCTATTGTGCTAATACTTTAAACTACCTTGTATCTGACGTGACAGTGATAAGTACAAAAAAAGAAATTGTGTCCTATGTAAATGAGTACGTTCACTATTATAAGGATAATGTACGAAAATGTTAATGCAGGTTTTAGCAGCAGATAGTTTACTGTCAATTTCAATGAAAAATATGTTGCGCTATATTTTTTTATTGAAGTAATTGCATATGGAACAATGGCTGGAACTCGTGATCTTTCATCTGGTTCTTTTTAACAGAAATGACCGGACATTCTTAAGGTGCGTCCATTCGATTTGAGGGTTATCAAAATGTAGCGCGACAGTCCGACAGACAGACAAAGTATTTGATTAAAATGCAAATGTTATTTCAAAGTTAAACGTGACAGACCGACAAACAATCTCTTTCAAACTTAAACAAAACATATTGACGAAAATCTTATTTTGACTTTAAATGTGACAGACCGACGAAAATTTTATTTCAAAACTAAAACGTGACAGACATACGAACATTCTAGAATTCTATTTCAGACAAACATGACAGAAAAATATATATAATATACAGAGATATTTAAGATACTACGAGACTTTTTGGTCCGTTAAAATGGACAAACGTTACGTCCGTTTACTTAGAATGAGTGCTGTATGCTAAATTGATTACTCAAATTTCTTCTAATTATCATATTGAATACTAATTCCTGTTAACTCCCAACTCTTCATATCATAACAAAGGCGATATAACATTTCAGTCAAATCGGCTCAGTAGCTTCCGAGAAAGCTTGTGAAATTATTGTGGTGACTAATCCATATTAATACTTATCATAATAAAGGTTCATACAAGATTTCAGCCAAATCAGATCAATAGTTTCCGAGAAAAAAGCGAATGGACAAGCAGAAAGACAGACAGACAAATTAAGAGAAATTTAATATAGATAATAATTGTTTTTTACAACGGTGTCAGAATTCACTCAAATATTCGTAAAATATTTGGTCAAATTTCGTGACACAAAAAAGTTATCAGCAAATGAATAATTCCTTTGTTGTATCTATTCAAATGGTAGTCGTTTTAGTTAGCAGGTATTTTGTTGTTGGTGTTGTTGTTGGCGGGCACTTGTTTTCAAAGCAGAACTTTAAAGCCAATTTACAAAATAGATAATTGAAAAAAGTGTATTGTTGTTGAACAAACGCAGTGATATGCATGCAAACGTTCTTGCCTTTCTTGAAGCTATTCTTGTTATTTTAATAAATAACCGAAATGCTTATTCATTTTTAAGATGCTTATAAAAAAATAAACGATTACTTTTTTATTTCAATAAATAGTATATGTTAACGCCATATTGTATATGTCTAAATAGTCCTCCCCTTATTTTAGTCTGTTTTTTCAATAAATAACTCGCATTTTAGACATGTTTTGTTAATTTGGTATAGAAAATTAAAAGAAATATACACATATATATATATATATATATATATATATATATATATATATATATATATATATATATGACCTTTAAACTTTTTCACTAAGACACAGGCCTCACTATTTAACACAGCGGTAAAATATGCAGTTGAAGAACGAATACATTTACTAGTATACATAACGACAATTCATATATATATATATATATATATATATATATATATATATATACTCGGGTTTTTTTTATTCAAAAGTAATGGACTAATGAATTCAACGAGGTTGTTAGATAGTGCTCAATAAAAAGAGCTGATAATACTTGTTTATTGTTATATAAACATGGTCACATCCTGCTGCTACAAATAGCCACTTGTTTCAATCAGACAACAGATATCATCAGGCAGCGACTTGACTATTCAAAAGTTCAATGAATAATAAGATTATTCAATGAATAATAAGATTATTCATTGAACTTTTGAATAGTCAAGTCGCTGCCTGATGATATCTGTTGTTTGATTGAAACAAGTGGCTATTTGTAGCAGCAGGATGTGACCATGTTTATATAACAATAAACAAGTATATATATATATATATATATATATATATATATATATATATATATATATATATATATAAAGTTCATTGGAAATATCTTAAAAAACATGATTTATCTTAATCATGTAATTTCATTTACGTTTGCTTAAAATACAATAATCGCATAGAAAAGCTAACGCCTTTATTATTATTCTAATATACCATATTTTTTATTATTAAACAATTATTCTACCTTCTTTATTCTATTATTTTGTTACATAACTTCTCTTTTGTACGAGTTAAATATATTTTATTTTATTATTTTTTGTAATTACAAACATTGAAGAGGGTTACAAAACTTCGCTGTTTCTTGGTTGTTTTCGTGTATAACGTGGATTATAGAGAATCGATGGTAAACTTTTGTACTTTAATTATCATAATCAACGACTGCATTTTCACTCATCCGGTGTGTATAAAGCCTTTATACACGCATGTCGTCGTAGTCAAACCCGGAGTGTTGATCGGCTATGGGCACAAAACTACTCGAGCACCAATATTCAGTTTTAATAATGCTTATTTTATTTAAAACAGATAACAGTAGTAGAGACAGGTTATAATCGTATGCGCGAAAAAAAAAGGTACATTTCTATCTTGCAATCTCACCAGCTAAAGCAAATTGAAAAAAAAAATCGGAAACCAAACTACATGGTTGTGTCGACTTCCTGTAGAGTGACTTCTGACCTTTAAAATTTTTCACTAAGACACAGGCCTCACTATTTAACACAGCCGTAAAATATGCAGTTTAAGAACGCATATATTTACTAGTATATATATAACGACAACTCAACTCCTGCTCCATTTTCTGTTGTATGTCACTGTCATATTAGAGCATAAATGCCTAAAACCAACCTCGAAAACAATTGAAGTTTCCGCACAGTAACTAAATGGTCTCTAGTCAAGTAATCCATGTGTATCAAATTACATCAAACCCCGTAACGGATCTTTAATTAATACATTTAATTAGAGAACAATTTGTAAAGTATTTTTATTAGGAAAACATCGAGCAATTATATTCGAATAAAATGATGATCAATTGTGCAAGAATAAAACCAATTTCATAGGATTGAAATTACCGTAAAGATATATATATATATATATATATATATATATATATATATATATATATATATATATATATATATATATATATATATATATATAAAGTGTCAATTCATGGCATATGCTACTGGTACCATGTAACCTAGTACTACCTGACGCATAGTCGGGTTATCGGCGACTAAATCGGTTTCCCCACCAGCTAGTCTCCCAGAAGGATTAAAAACAAGACCTTTCAAAGGGCGTACGAACCCTCCTTTTTTTTTGGTGGGGGGGTCAACGGCCAACTAGCATCAGGTATATATATGTGCATGTGTGTGGGTGTGCGTGTGTGTGTGTGTGGTTAATAGCACCGGCCGCGTGGATGGTGTGATTGTTTATAACTAAATGTTTATAATAGGAAGTTTCCCTGGATCTGTGGATGTATATATTGTTGGGTGGGTGTTTGTAAATATACAGGTGCATCTGTGCATCTATGCGGGTTCATGGAGGCTTTTAAGATGTGTATATGTGTTTATGTATATATTTGTACATGGGTGTATGCTGGTTGGCGCATGGATACAGATGTGCTTTTCTGTGTGTTTATGAATATATGTGTTTGCGGGTATACGCATATACATATGCGTGTGTGTATATACGTGTGTGTGTGCGTGCGATCGGTTCCATAACGCGATCCAATGGATCTCTTGGTCTGCCATCCACCCCACTGCGGAACCGATCACCCAAGTGCTTGACAGATGTACAGAAGTGTAGCTGTAAGTCAAGACTCTGTGCTGGCCTCCAGGCGGACGCCACTGGAAACTGAAATCCAGACTAACAGTACAGAGATCTATGGAAAGCTCAACCCAGACAGAAAAACCAGAAACTGTGGCGCTCTGTTAAGGCAGTTTGAGAAAGTTGATAACACTCATTCTGGCTAGTCACTGCGACCAATGAGCTGCCGACTCGTCTTGGGCAATCCTTACCAGTCTAGCGTACCCCATTGGAGGAGAGGGGTGAAATGGCAACTGACAAACCCCACTTCATCTTCAAACTATCTTGTCAGCAAATTCCTTACGAACTATGAAACGAAAACAGAAAAAGAACTCATACTGGCAGGGCGTATCCCAGGATAATACGGCCCACAATACACCCAACTTCAAGTTTGCATCGTGGAACATACGAACGATGCTTGACAGGTCTGATTCGGCAAGACCAGAAAGAAGTGCGATTATATTGTGCGAATTAGAAAAATATGACATCGATATTGTTGCCCTGAGTGAAGTCAGGTTCAAAGAGAGCAGTTCTATTAGACAGTCCGACTACAACATTTACTGGAGCGGCAAGGCCTCTAGTGAGAGAAGCGAGTCCGGTGTAGAACTAGCCATCAAAAACGAGCTAGTGATGAAACTGGTAGAAGTACCCCATACGATAAATGACGGGCTGATGACACTTAGGCTACCTTTATCAGAAGACCGTTGGTGTACCCTGATAGCTATATATGCTCCGACTCTGACAAACTCTCAGGAAACTATTGATATATTCTACCATCAGTTAGACAGTACACTTGCATCCGTACCAAAACCGGATAAGATCATACTCATGAGAGACTAACGCCAGGGTAAGACAGGATTATATCATCTGGCCCAGAGCACTAGGGAAGTATGGATGTGGTAAATAAACTCAAATGGGGGGCTCCTCCTTTCACTTTGCACTGAGCATCAGCTTTGCATCACCAACACCTCCTTTAAACATAAGCCTGTTCACAGGAACTCCTGGATGCACCCTAGAAGTAAACATTGGCACCTCATTCTTCGTCATCATTCGTCAACGTGACCTCCCAGATATCCTGGACACGAGAGCAATGAGGGGAGCAAACTGCAACACTGACCATATTATGATCCGGACACAAGCGAGATTCAAACTGAGACGCAAAATAAAGATAGAGAACCACCCCCTAAGAAGTTGGATGTCAACGGCTTGTAAACGTCAAAATGTAAGAGAAGAGCTGAGAGACTTGCTGAACCAACCAGAGATGTAAACTCAGATTGACTGTCCTTCAAAGAAACTGTTTATGAAACATCCAAAGAGTGCCTCGGGCTGGTCGGGAAACGCCATGAGGACTGGTTCGATGAGAACTGTGAAGAAATCAAGCAATTCACCCACCAGAGAAACGCTGCAAGAAGTTCAACGTTGTTCAGGAACACTAGATCCATCAAAGCAAAGTATGTTAAGGCAAACAGCAAGCTCCAGAGCAGATGTAGGGAACTTAAGAACAGTTGGTGGACGGCTAAGGCTGCTGAACTACAGATTCTGGCTGACACCAATGACATGAAGGGTTTCTATGGGAGTATGAAAGCAGCCTGGGACCCAAATGTGAGCCATCTCGATCAAATACTTGCAAGTGACAATTCCACTCTCCTCACTGACAAATGCGAGCTTCTAAAACGATGGACTGAGCATTTCAAAACATTGCTAAACGAGACGCCAGACATTGACGAACGAGCAATAATCAACCTGGAGCAGTTTCCGACACAGCACTGGATGGACAGATGCCCTAACTCAGATGAAATCTGCAAAGCAGTGCTGATGCTACAGGATGGCAAATCAGCTGAGTCTGACGGCATATACACTGAGATCATAAAACGAGAAGGACAAAAACTACTTAGCGCTCTCTGCACAATCATAGAGAGTGCCTGGACCACTGCAACTGTCCCTCAAGATTGGAAAGACGCACAGCTGGTTTCCGCTCTACAAGATCTACCGCAGATGTGCTGACGGTTATATCCCACAGGATAAGTGAATCTCTTGACAAAGGCTTCCTTTCTAGGGCAATTGCTCTTGACATATCAAAGGCTTTCGACAAGGTATGGCATAAGGGTCTACTTCACAAGATTTCCACCTACGGTATAACTGGAAATGTTTTCTCAATCATTAAATCATTTCTCTCTGATAGGCTCATAAGAGTAGTGGTAGATGGACAAAAATAGGAGGCCTGCAATATAAATGCTGGAGTCCCTCATGGGTCAATCCTAGGCCCAACTCTCTTCCTGATCTACATCAATGCCCTCCCTAAGCACATACTTAAATCATTCGTTGACATCTATGCTGATGACACGACCATCTACGGCAACACATCAAAGGCTGTAAATGACAAAATTCTCTCTGGTTCTCTCTCCTCTGATCTCGAGCGCGTGGTTCAGTGGGGGAAGATGTGGTGGTTACCTTTAATACATCCAAAACCAAACTCCTATTCTTACATCATCAACGCTCTGATCCCCAGCTGGCATCAATTGTGATGGATGGCTCTCGTCTGGGTGAGGCCCCGTGTTTTGACAAGCTTCTGGGTTTGACCTTTACTCCTGATCTGAAATGGAACACGTACATCAAGTCTGTTGCCAAGGTCGCTGGAAAGATGGTGAGATCCTTCTACCGCTCCAGGAGATATCTCACTACTGATGCAATTCTCTATCTATATAAAAGCCAAGTACGTCCAAGGATGGAATACTGTTGCCATATCTGGGCAGGAGCTGCTAAAAACAGCATATCCTGCCTTGACAGAGTACAAAATAGACTTCGTGGATTAGTGGGGGATGGCCTTTTCTCTACCCTGCAACCTCTCTCCCACAGAACAGACGTTGCGAGCCTATCCTTGTTTTATCGTTATTTCCATGGCAGGTGCTCATCTGAACTCCAATCTCTCGTCCCTCCTCGCCAATCTTTCACGAAAAACACCCGTCTAGCTAAATCCACTGTGAAAAATTTGCCCCACTCTATATCTGTGCCTAAATCAAAACGCGGATTCCATGAACAAAGCTTCTTTCTTAGAACTGCACGCCTGTGGAACTCTGTTTCGTCTGCCTGCTTCCCACCTGACTACAACTTGGATGTCTTCAAGTCCAATGTTAACAAATTCCTAATGAACCTCCCCCTTAAGTAAGCACTTCATCAAATCTCCACACTAACGTAACGCACTTGCAATAACCCTTATCCCTGAGTGGCTTCCGGGCCTTGATAAGTGGTGATCACTGTGTAAAAAAAAACAGCTAGTGACCATATTCAAAAGGGAGATCGCAGGCTGTGCAGTAATTACATGGGTATATCACTGCTCTCAGTCCCTGGGAAAGTGTCCGTTCGTGTTCTCCTGAACAGGCTTACAGCGCACGCTGAAACCTTGCTACCTGAGGCACAATTTGGATTCCGTGCAAACAGAGGCACAGCGGATATGATCTTCTCACTCAAACAGATCCAGGAAAAGTGTGTGGAGCAAAATATGGAGCTGTACATGATCTTTGTGGATTTTACGAAGGTTTTCGACACGGTGGATCGAAGCATTCTTTGGGAAGTCTTGCTGAAGCTTGGCTTTCCTGCACACTTCACCAGCCTTGTCAGGCATGAAAACCACAGTTAAGCTGAAGGGCGAGCTTTCAGATCCGTTCGATGTGCAGAATGGTGTCAGACAGGGTTGCGTCCTCGCCCCAACCCTCTTCTTACTCTACCTGTCGGTTGTGCTTCGGCATGTCTTTAGAAATTGTGACAAGGGTGTTTTTATACGAACCAGGCCGGGAGCAGACCTTTTCAATGTCAATGTATACAAATCCGCAAATAGAACAACAAAGATACTCGTACGGGAGCTCATGTTCGCTGATGACACCGCATTTGTAGCGCATAGTCACGAGGATGCTCAGGACATAATAACTCGCTTCGCAGAATCAGCCAAGGCCTTCGGATTTAAGATTAACATCAAGAAAACTGAAATGATGTACCAACTCTAGGGTTATAATCAGGATTCGGGAAGGAGTGAGTCACTCTCTCGACAGCAGCACGTTTCTGCTCTCTTCTTTTCCAATCGACCACACCTGGCCTCTCGCCACCAATGTCACACCGCACAATCCGAACATCAACAATACGAAATTCTTTTCAAGAGAAGATGTCCACGACTCTTTTCTCTCTGCGCCCACAGGGAATTTTTCCCAGCTTTTATATCCTCCTATCTAGAAAAAATGCGTATACAAATGCGCTGGCCATCCTTTGCTTCTTCTTTTCCAAAGAGCGATGCAGATACGCCCGGTACGTTTCTTTTTTTCTTCTTCTTCTTTTCTAACCATATACGCCACACGCCCCCCTGATCTTTGAAATCAATAAGACACTTCATAATCCTTCATCCAAGCAGGCCTCCTCCTCTCACGTTGAGGCCTCTGGGGGACAACTTCTTGGGTGTTGACGTTTTCAGGTTCACTACAGACATGCTCGTCCAGTTGTAAAGAACCACAATGTGGGGCTAAGTCGAATTGAGGTGCATCGTTAGCTTCTTGGTGGATATCGACTTCCTCCTCTTCACTGCCATCACTGCGCACCGGCAGGGTTACACGACGCAGGTCTAGGATATGCCAGGGAACGATATTCACCATCATGTTGTTCTTTGACTGCGTTCCCGTTACGACCCTCCCTTCCCTGGCGAGTGATACATTTTGTATTGGGGGCTTTACCCACACCTCCTCGCCCACTTTAATGGTAGCTTCTTCACCCTCAATTCCTACCGTTTTGTTGCACGGATGCTGCCACTTATATGCAAAGATGGCTCTATGAGGCACAGTTAACTTATCTTGTCTGGTTTTCGGTGAGATGTTGTACCAAAACACCGCTTCCATGGGTGAAATGTTGCTTTTTCCGACAGCAGCCTTGATGGTGCGATGATTTCTCTTCACTATCCCATTGCCGATACGCTGCCCTAAAAATTGCCTTACTTCCTACTTATCACACACCTCTTTAAAGGCTTCTGATCGGAAAGTGGGGCCATTGTCCATTAACAGTTCCTCAACCGGCCATCTTTCCAAAAATATTTCTTCGATGACCCCTCCGATCGCCCATGCAGCTTCTGCCCTGATCTCTCTCCATATGGCAAACTTCCCCGGTCCACAGTCGACCATCGACAGATACAGCGATAATGGGTCACATCAATGGCCAATCGCTTCCAGTCCTCTGCAATGTGTAACTCTCCTACTTCGTGTCTGGATGGTCCGGGGTCTATCGATTGGCACTCCTGACAGTGCTCCACTACCTCCCTGGCCTCTTTCTCGGTGGTTTCCGAGTAAACCTCTCTTGCCAGGAATAACGCCGTTCTCGACCAAAGTGGTGCATTTCATGTAACTTTTTAACTTTCTCCCCTGCACAGCATACTGAGGAAACCTCCTTTCTCTCTTGCAGCCAGGCCTTCTTTACCCGTGTCATCGAATCCGCCTTGTTCTTTTCTGATAGGATCAGCACTGCAGATACTTTCAACTGGAATTCTGCTATTAAATCTGCAAGTGCTCCAAGCCTTTCTGCAGTACCTCTGGTCCTAACTCTCTTATCGCCAGTCACTGCTGACCTGATCCATGAAACTACCGTTGCCGAATCGGATTTGATTTCAATCGTTTTCAATCCCCACTTCAGGGCCAGATTGATTCCTTTCATAGCGGCCTCCAGTTCAGCTACGTTGATATGGGAATAGTCGTTTTTCTTCCTTAACCACGCCGCATCTTTCATGACGCCCAATGCCAGATTGCTGGCATCACACCAAATCACCCCCGCGTCTCCGCCGCTGACGTACCATTCCTTCTTTACTGGGTCTTCTTTCGTCACTCTCGCGATGATTTCTTGTAGCATGTTCGTGACCTCCTTCGTCACACGACCCTCCCAGCCATCAGTGCCCGTTTGTCGTTTAATAAAGCTGCACGCTATCCTGAGCCAGTCGGCGATTCGATAGTGTCCCACCAGTCTCCTGCAGACGGAGAAGAGTTCTCGTTTTGTCAGGTCGGTTCCGATTTCGGGTATTGCATTCCCTCGTCTAAAGACAAGGCTTCCTTTGCCATCTGGGCATAGTTTCAACTCCAACGCCGCTCCTCCATCCAGGGACTCCACCGGTTTTGCAGTCAACCCATACCTCGCGAGATGGTCTCTCACTTTCTCTGCTGTCACCTCTGATTCCTCCACGAGAATGTCGTCAATGTACGAACTAGTGGCCTTGTCCACTGTACAGTCTTTACTCAGCACCGTCTTCAGCACGGCAGTCATAATTTTGGGGGCTGAGCTCAGCACAAAGCCTAACCTCGTCAGGCAATACAACTTCCCCTTGTACCGGACCAATTGATGTTTCCGGAGTTTTTCATCTACATGAATCTGGAGATAAGCCGACTTCAGGTCGACAATCTTAGTGGCCTGCTCCATCCTCCTCCATTTCCTCATCACCTCTTCGCATACATCAATCCCCTTTCCAGTGTGGCAGGCTACGTATCTGTTTAATTCTCTGAAATCCAGTACCGGTCTTACTTTATTCTTTGTGGGTTGAACAACCGTCAGTAATGGTAGCACTCCTTTTTCTTCCCCTGTCCACGGTTTCAGAATTCCCTCCTCTATCCACCTCTCCACTTCTTCCTCGAATCCTTTTCTTATTTCTCCTCGCATTGTTTTCTCGTAGCAGCTTACTTTATTTCATAGTTCCTGAGGCCCAGAGATCCATTTCCATTCCACCGTCCACCTCTCACTATCGAACCTCGCCAGGAAATCCTCGTCCTCGATGCAGCAAGACTCTGGTTTTTGTGTTCTGATATTTCTATCACCTTCCACTCCTGCCATTCCTACTGCGCTGAGGCGTCCAAAAGTTACTTGGCCCCCTCTCAACATAGCGCCCCCCAGTTGGTTGATCGCACTTACATCTAAAACCACATCAACATCACCAACCAGACGATCCAACACCAGGGCTCGTAGTCCAATAGGCACACCTCGCACCAGTACTTCCGCTGTTGTCTCTCCCAGGAATTTCACCTCCCTGCCATCCACGGTCTTAATACTCCTGGCCCCGCTCCATGATCTAGCGACATTCTTCGTTACTAACGTCGTGGTGCAGCCTGAGTCAACAAGGGCCATGGCTCTCTTCCCATTGACTACTACCGGTAACTGAGGCAACGTTTCATTGTGCGCCATTTCCGCTGGCGCAATGGCTCCCCTTCACTCGTTTCCCTGGCCCCGTGCAGCAACGCAATAGCGGCTAATGTGCCCCACTCGTCCACATCGGTAGCAGATGACCCCCGGTCTCGGCTCTTTGCAGTCCTTGAGCAGGTGAGGACCCTGGCACCAGAAGCACTTGATGGCAGGCCTCCCCTCCTGTCGCCTCGCTGCCTGTCTCACGTCATTCAAGTGGGGCCTCATGCACTTATTTCCACTCACAGCTGGAGCCACGATTGGGCCCTTGACATTCTTGACTAGGACTCTAGCATGGACCAAGAGATCGTCCACTTCCATCGTATTGATCTCAGTGATTCTCTGCATGTTCGCGGAGATTTCTTCTGGGAAGCCATTCACTAGGTATAGCTTTACCGTAATCTCCAGACTCCTTCCCACGTAACCAGCCAATCCTGTCAGTCTTCTGATCTCCGCAGCAAAGACGTCAACAGACTCGCCGGTCCACTTCAAACTTGCAAGCTTGCCAAGTGCTTCAAATGGACTCTCGGCGAAAGCCATTTTCAGTCTTTGCTCCACTGAGGCAAGGTCTCCCTTGTCTTCATCGAGCACCTGCTGGTAAATAGTGAGGGCTTCCTCCTCTAAGTAGAGCGGCAGCAGGGTTACCACGTCTTCGATTTTTTGCAACCTTACCATCAACTTTAATTTTTCCAGCCATTTAATTAGGTCACCCTCCCCAGTGAAGGGTCTCAACATCTGAGTTGAGAGTCTCCAGTCAGCCATGTTAACCTGCTTGACTTGCCGAAATAGCTTCTAGGGTTATAATCAGGATTCGGTTCTGAGGTTCGGGAAGAAGTGAGTCACTCTCTCGACAACAGCACGTTTCTGCCCTCTTCTTTTCCAATCGACCCCACCTGGCCTCTCGCCACCAATGTCACACCGCACAATCCGAACGTCAGCAATACGAAATTCTTTTAAGAGATGTTCACGACTCTTTTCTCTCTGCGCCCCAGGGAATTTTTCCCAGCTTTTATATCCTCCTATCTAGAAAATAAAGGAAGAGACTGGAAAAATAGCTTCTCCCATCATGCTCTGCCTTCCCAAGATGCCCTTCGCGTATACAAATGCGCCAGTCATCCTTTCCTTCTTCTTTCCCAAAGAGCTCTGCAGATACGCCCGGTACGTTTCTTTTTTTTTCTTCTTCTTTTCTAACCATATACCCTACATCAACAATCCCCTGGATCACCAGCAACAAGCCAGCCAATTAAGATTCAAGACCAGCAAATGGACGAGGAGATTTCTACAAGAATGGCTAACGCCTCCATATCCTATGGAAAACTCAAACAGAATGTCTGGCAAAATAAAGACCTGACTTTCAGAACTAAATGCTTGGTGTATCGCGCCATCATCCTCTCGTCACTCTTATACGGTGCAGAAACTTGGCCAGTGTACAAACTGGTAGCCCGCAAGCTCAAAACTTATATAATGAGACACCTCCGGCAGATTTTAAATGTCAGGTGGTATGACTTTGTCAGCAACAGGGAGATAATATCACAAGCCAACCTCCCAAGCATGTATGACCTACTCATCTGGAAAAACCTGAGATGGACCGGGCATGTAAACAGAATGGAGAACTCCCGACTACCAAAACAGATACTGTTTTCACAACTGGAGGATGGGGTACGAGGCATAGGCAGACCTAAGCTCAGGTTTCGTGACACCGTCAAACGAAATCTAAAGGACAGGTTTATTCCTACTGGAAGCTGGCAAACCCTCAGTCGCGACCGTAACAAGTGGAGAATGATGGTTCACAGGAAGTCGTCTTCGGACACGAAGAACAGCACATGATGATGTGTTATGAGGTTATTTGCTTCCTTAGGAAGGCGACTGTGATCCGAGGTCGTTACTAATGTGTATGTGTGAGGAGGGGGGACCAGCTCTTCTGAAATAAGGGTAGGGGTGCTTTCATTCTATTTTGATATTTATTTTTTGGATTCTTGGATTTTAGTATTGTGATTTTTCGTTTTAGTCTTTTCGGGTATTCCTTATATTATATTTGTTTAGAAAGAGGGGTGTATTTAAAATATGATTTTTTAATCTTTCTTTTTATTTGTCTCCCCATGTGGGTATGGCCAGACCCAGGATCGGTTCCTAGTGTGGGGAAGATTTTGTTCCCCAGAGGGGGGCATTGGAGGGGGTATAGGTATGGGAGAGGGATGATAGAAGGGATGATAGTTGTTTCAGTCATGAGGGGGTTCTCCTCCACTGACTGAGGAGGGAGCGAGGTGTTGGAACAGATATTATACTATGGTTCTAGGTGTTTCCTAGTGTTGTTGGTTTCGAGGTTAAGTAGGGTTGGTATTGTTCAGTGTGTTGCATTAGAGATAGGGGTGTTCCCTTGGAAAAACTTCAAATTAACTACGAAAATTGCTATTTTTACATCTCCAACACATTTGAAAATAATTTCTGACGAGGACGCTTCACAGAACGTCTGAAACGCGCGTAAAAACGATTTCAATGACTTAAAAACATTATTACAATGATCCAAACATAATTCTCAATGAAAAACCAAGACACGGAATAATAAAATAATGTTAAAAAATGCACATTGTTGGTGACTACTCCCTTATTTAAATATACATCTTTCTTTCGTTGGAATTTATTAACCCATTTTATATAAATATATATATATATATATATATATGTGTGTGTGTGTGTGTGTGTGTGTGTGTGTGTGTGTGTGTGTGTGTGTGTGTGTATAATTATTTACAATCAACAGTGCAATATAGAATACAATGTACTGTGGACTAAGTCATCTTTAAAATCGCGTTCTATTAATTTTGCAAGGATCGACGTCAAATTCGACAAGGCATACAGGACGAATGCCGGTAACCTGAAATCGACCAAGTTGCCATCTATCGACAGATGGCAATTATTGATTTTTAATAACAACTTGCAAGAAATATCAATGCCTCAAATAACCTACTATTGATTTTATACGCCCGGCCTTTCGGCTTGTGTGGTAAGAAAACTTCTGAAATGCTCTTGTGATGTTAGGCTGTATATGACTTTGGTCCAATCGCCTGTTCCTTCTTTCATCAGATTTATTTAGTTATCGACATGTCGATACAAAACCTAAAAACACTCCCAGATACATAAAGTACGTTTGTGTGAAATTTCATAAAAATCGATCCTGTCGTTTTGGAGTCCATAGGAAACGAACTCTCAACACGCACAAAGTTCGTTTTATATAATAATAGAGATTATAAGACACTATATTGCGTGTATACTCTTGTTTCAGTATTTTGTTTAACGGTGCTAAATACATTAGTGCTTAGTAGTGGTCTGAACTTATAGCAAGTAAACTACATATAACTGTCTATGTTTCAGCTCATATCATTATACATTGTTCGATTCCTATCTTTTCTAGATTTCGAGTTTAAAATGACAGATGAAGGTAACATCCACGACACATTCTAAAGGAAAGCCAAAGCATAGTTAGCTACTAAAAATCAGCCCTCCTTCCCAGAATCAATTTAAATATTTAAAAAGAACGTGGAATCACATGTCTTGTGAAGAATGTGCTACAACGGAACACAATGCAATTACTTGTCATGTGTTCGACAAATCTCCACTCTTATATAAAAGTCACTTTGTGTGTGTGAGTTCCCTCATCATAGGTTCCGAAAATGCAAATTCCACACAAAGGTAATTTATGTCTGGCAGTGTTCTTAGATATGTTTTGCACAGACATTTATCTGATAGATATCGAAAATAGAAAAAAAAATCCGATCTTAAAATTAGTTTTTTCTCTCTTATAGAAAAAAAAGAAAAAGTGTACACGAAAATATTTTACGTTACACCGGCCAAGGGAAATAATAAAATCTCAGCCAATCATTTTCAAAAAGCAAAAAAAAAAAAAAAAAAAAAAAATCCGATCTTAAAAATAGCCTTTCTTTCTTATAGATAAAAAATAATTTTTACAGGGAGAATATTTAACATTACACCGGCCAAGGGAAATAATAAAATCTCAGCCAATCATTTTCAAAAAGCAAAAAAAAAAAAAACAAAAAAAAATCCGATCTTACAAACTGCCTTTCTTTCTTATAGATAAAAATAATTTTTACAGGGAGAATATTTAACATTACACCGGCCAAGGGAAATAATAAAATCTCAGAAAATCATTTCTTCTTAAAAAAAAAAATTATTGTCATATGGAGATATAGCTCAGTGGAAGAGCATTCGACTACAGATCGAATGATATCCTGTTCAAGCCCGATTCTACTTTACCATTTTATTTATTTTTTTTTTAATTATGAATCAGTTTAATATAAAAGAAAAGTCCATTTAAAATCGCGGCAAATTATTTCTTCGTTCGCATATTTTAAAACTAAACATTAATCAGAAGTGAATTTTCCAGGGCATTCATCGTCAAGCCCAACTATCAGCTGATTTGATATTGTCAACAAACACAGACGGAATTTGATAAACGACATTGCCATTACTATTTATTTAATATGAATTAGTCCATCGGAAAAATTATTTCTCTTAATATATAATAATCAATAGAGGATTGATTCTATAATAATACATACGCAATCTGCATAAATTAAAAAATTATGCTTAAGCGTATTATACGACCGGACGATGGCGGGTGTCTGGCTAGTGTTAAATATTGAGCGGGCATAATTTTGTTAGTTGAGAGTAACTGACAATAGGATTCTATCGTATTTAGCTTGGTGTATTCATATGGCTGTTCGACTTTCTGTGTCTTAAAAAAAAACGTTACATCACATGGCCCAAAGAGAGAGGAGGGACGGATAGACACACTTATTCGCTCGGAAGTACGCACATGTGAACTCATAGTTTTAAAGATGTCCAATAAAATATGATTAAGGAGTAATTATCGATATTCCTCTGTCTTCCGCTGCCTCACTTGTTAGTGGTTTGGAACAATAACAAAGCGAATAAACACCGTCTTGTCTTCAACCATTACCCAGTCTTGGTTTTTACTTTTCGGGTATGAACAAATTTTTTTTACAGACGCTCTACTCGAACAAGATCTCTGTAAAGAACAAACTGTCATCAAAGTATGTTTTTTAGGTTTGTGTATTTTATTGATTATGACCTGTGAGACATAAGACCTCCTCCCATAGGGGATATATATATATATATATATATATATATATATATATATATATATATATATATATATATATATATATATATAATATTATCCTCGGTCTGTGTATGAGAATTCCATCGGGACTGAGACAATTTTCCTTCAGGACCGATACTATTTGTATTCTCATTTAATTATTAACTCATATTAATTTCATTTATTATTATTATTATTATTATTATTATTATTATTATCATTATCATTATTATTATTAATTTATTTATCTATGTTAGTCCCATCTTTATTGAGAGAAAGACGGAATTTACTCACCATGAAAAAAGCCGACAGTGTCTCTAACTCTGCCCTCTTCAGTAGTTTTATTATTATTATTAGTAGTAGTAGTAGTAGTAGTAGTAGTAGTATTCATAACTAATAATTACATTATTTTTACCGTTTAACAATTTCATTTATATTCCATTATACATATTGAAATCAATTGCATCTCATTTTTGCCGTTTGAATTAAACGCTTTTATGCTGCAACATTAAAAAACATTAAAAAGCACAATCTTCTTCCACAAACGGCTAAAATAATTCACGTGAACTTTTCGAACATGATTGCTAGGAATAAACGCTGTCCGCGCTACAAATCTCCAGTTCTGTCAACGGTTTTCTTTTTCTTTTTCATTTCGATACTTTTTTGTGACCAAGAGCAGAGGTCCGCTTGAAATATAAAAAATAACAATAAAAATATTAAATACAAAAAGTAACATCGTTTTTCATGCTTCAAAAAACCCTCATAACCTTTAAATCACTATCCTATAAGCATACGTGGACTTTTAACATTATTATATATATATATATATATATATATATATATATATATATATATATATATATATATATATATATATATATATATATATATATATAACACAAGTGTTAGAAACAAATGATTACTCAGCATTCACCCGAAATCACCTGAGGGGAGCAAAGAAACTATTATGTGAAACTATGTCCAATGAATGTTTTTTAAGCTCCCACGCTTGAGTGAAAGGACAACCATTACGATTCACAAAAATATCTGCAAAGAATGGCTAGATATACAATGAATGCAGTTCAAGCCATGAATTTTCTAATGTTGGGATGATTAATCGAAATCGGGAATCAATGGCTTTAGTTAATAAAAAACATAGGAGCAATGTGGAAACTTATTCCACTAAATAATTCCGTGACTGATATAGGAATTTCATTTATTTTTGGTGTAAATAAGCTTTATTGTAAAGAAACTGGAGCTTTTATTTAAAATTACATCTGGGCACCACCATTCGCCATCAGTATTTTAAGTCGACCATGAACCGCATGCACTGATTTCACAAAACACTCTTGCGGAATGGAATTAATAACTTCACGTATTCTTTCCTCAAGATGAAAAACCAAATTCATATAACAAATCTGAAAAGAAAACAAAAGCAAATATTTAATTACCACACAATAAATAAGGTACACAAAAATAAAGTATAACAAAAACAAATAAAAACATCTACATAAAAGTGATACATTTAGTAGTCCTGCGAGGTTAGCCGCGTGGTAAAGGTTTAGGCTTCTTATCATGAGGTCCCGATATCGAATCTCGTTAGATTCAGCCACTCTGATGAGTCGTAGACGACGAAACACGTGTCAGTGGATAATTATATTTTAAAAATAATATATATGCTGCTCCCCATTTAGGGGGTACCAAATTGGTCAAAGGGAAAATTATTCCCAACACGCATTTCGGTAAAAATGCACTTTCGTATAAATAATTGAATTCATTCAAGAAATTATCGCTAACAAAAACAAATAAAAAATATCTATATTGTCCAACAGATATTGTTTACTAGAACTTTAGACGTCATTTTTCTGTGCTAGGGCCTTAATCTATATTTACGATGGCTGAGACTCGGTGCGAAAAGAGCTTATCGTCTACATCGGTAGTATAATCAAGAAAATAAAAATTAAATATAACTATGTATTTTGTCTACCGAAAGAAATGGTGATACTTATTGCTAGATTAAACCAACAATTTAATAACATTAGAATTTAATACTTAAATTTTTATTATTCGGATTCTTTAGATTACTATCCTCATCTTGAATGTTTGTTTGTTTTTCAACGTTTCGGTCGATGTAACCTCCAACGTCCTTCAAGTGTATTTTGTCGAACTCGGAATCTGCACGGAATTTCGGGGATTAAATAAAGGATTCTGTTTGAAATTCCATGCATATTTCTGAGTTCGACAGAATGATTCCTGAGTTCGACAAGATACGCCTGAAGAAGGTCGCAGATTACATCCATCGAAATATTGAGTAAATAACATTTCAGATGAGAACAATAATTTTTAAAAAATCCAAATAATACTAATAATCAATCCTCATCTCAAAAATTCAAAAACTGAATTTTTAATTTAACACACATCCACTGAGTCAGTTAATATCGCGCTCCTTCCAGATTCATTTATGGGACAAGCTGTAGTAAGATTGGCTATTGGGCAAAAACCGGTTAGACTTTAATGTTTTGGTCATCTGCAGTGTCGACCGGGTCGATTACACATGGACCACCCAATTTGCTTACAAACCTTGATCTTATCTGCTTCAGCCGCTACTTATCTCCAAATCTTATTCTCATCTTTTTCCTCCCTGCGCTGACCGTTCGTGTCCCATTTTCAATATTACCGTTGTCTGTAACCTGATTAAAGAGGGGATTAATTCATACCTTTCTAGTGTTACATACTCAGTCTTAAATTTCATGACATTTAAATCGAAATAAATACGTACTCGATTTCGTCTCAACCAGTTACTACCACAATAATATCCCTATTCACATTCAAATGTCGTGCTGAATACTTTCTGACTTTCAATTATACCTTAGCCTACATTCCCATCGTCAGATAGGATCCATTGATTGATTCAATACACTATACACCCTAGTATTGATTACTGGAACTTTGGCTCAAGTATCAACTAATGGCCTATAATTTCTCTTTCTTAGCTTAACTGTTTAAACTTCATAAAACCCACATTTCAAATGACATGCGATAATACATTACGCTTCTCATTTATTTTTTAGATGAATACTGATTAATTATTAGTATTATTTGGAGTCTCCGAACTACTGTTCTCATCTTGAATTCATCTAAATATAAATGAGCATTAGTACTATATTATATAGTGGGGTACCAAAACGTCGTATGTTAAACCCAAACACTCATATATTACATAGTGGGATACCAAAAAGTCGTATGTTAAACCCAAACACTCATATATTACATAGTGGGGTACCAAAACGTCTTATGTTAAACCCAAACACTCATATATTACATAGTGGGGTACCAAAACGGCGTATGTTAAACCCAAACACTCATATATTACATAGTGGGGTACCAAAACGTCGTATGTTAAACCCAAACACTCATATATTACATAGTGGGGTACCAAAACGTCGTATGGTAAACTCAAACACTCATATATTACATAGTGGGGTACCAAAACGTCGTATGTTAAACCCAAACACTCATATATTACATAGTGGGGTACCAAAACGTCGTATGTTAAACCCAAACACTCATATATTACATAGTGGGGTACCAAAACGTCGTATGTTAAACTCAAACACTCATATATTACATAGTGGGGTACCAAAACGTCGTATGTTAAACCCAAACACTCATATATTACATATTGGGGTACCAAAACGTCGTATGTTAAACCCAAACACTCATATATTACATAGTGGGGTACCAAAACGTCGTATGTTAAACCCAAACACTCATATATTACATAGTGGGGTACCAAAACGTCGTATGGTAAACCCAAACACTCATATATTACATAGTGGGGTACCAAAACGTCGTATGTTAAACCCAAACACTCATATATTACATAGTGGGGTACCAAAACGTCGTATGTTAAACCCAAACACTCATATATTACATATTGGGGTACCAAAACGTCGTATGGTAAACCCAAACACTCATATATTACATAGTGGGGTACCAAAACGTCGTATGTTAAACTCAAACACTCATATATTACATAGTGGGGTACCAAAACGTCGTATGGTAAACCCAAACACTCATATATTACATAGTGGGTACCAAAACGTCGTATGTTAAACCCAAACACTCATATATTACATATTGGGGTACCAAAACGTCGTATGGTAAACCCAAACACTCATATATTACATAGTGGGGTACCAAAACGTCGTATGTTAAACCCAAACACTCATATATTACATAGTGGGGTACCAAAACGTCGTATGTTAAACCCAAACACTCATATATTACATAGTGGGGTACCAAAACGTCGTATGTTAAACCCAAACACTCATATATTACATAGTGGGGTACCAAAACGTCGTATGTTAAACTCAAACACTCATATATTACATAGTGGGGTACCAAAACGTCGTATGTTAAACCCAAACACTCATATATTACATAGTGGGTACCAAAACGTCGTATGTTAAACCCAAACACTCATATATTACATAGTGGGGTACCAAAACGTCGTATGTTAAACTCAAACACTCATATATTACATAGTGGGGTACCAAAACGTCGTATGTTAAACCCAAACACTCATATATTACATATTGGGGTACCAAAACGTCGTATGTTAAACCCAAACACTCATATATTACATAGTGGGGTACCAAAACGTCGTATGTTAAACTCAAACACTCATATATTACATAGTGGGGTACCAAAACGTCGTATGTTAAACCCAAACACTCATATAGTACATAGTGGGATACCAAAACGTCGTATGTTAAACCCAAACACTCATATATTACATAGTGGGGTACCAAAACGTCGTATGTTAAACCCAAACACTCATATATTACATATTGGGGTACCAAAACGTCGTATGTTAAACCCAAACACTCATATAGTACATAGTGGGATACCAAAACGTCGTATGTTAAACCCAAACACTCATATATTACATAGTGGGGTACCAAAACGTCGTATGTTAAACCCAAACACTCATATATTACATAGTCGTCAGCACCAATCCAGACATATATGCCACGTTGCCTTCTTTGAACGGCACTAAGACTAACGTATATTACGTTGCCTTGTTCGACAGCACCAGATCAAGCGTAACATACATTGGAGAATGATGTTTATATTTTACTATTTGTACTTGTATATACGTATTTACGTTGTGTTGCGTCGTCGTGTGTTTGGGTGTGTGTACGTGTCACTAAATGTCTATGGTTGTGGTTCTTCACTTTCTGAACCATATGTTATGTCTTACAGTCTCTTTACGTTCCGTAATCAGTCTAAGTTTTCTTATGCGGGTGTCCTTATGCATTTATTTG
Source organism: Euprymna scolopes (assembly GCF_053919585.1). Lineage (NCBI taxonomy): Eukaryota > Metazoa > Mollusca > Cephalopoda > Sepiida > Sepiolidae > Euprymna > Euprymna scolopes. The sequence continues at coordinate 859,077 of NC_136505.1, forward strand.
GACATACTTTTTCAGCCGCGTCGTTGGCCCTCTGTCTTTTAATTCACCTAGGAATTTCATCTGTTCCTTGATGGCAGCTGGAACCTGTTGGACGAAGGCATTTTAAATTCCAAGACGATGATTGATTTTAAATAGTTTTTGTTTCACTTCCCATGTGTCATTCGCAGAAGAAATGGAAAGTAATATCTGGTCTCATGGGTTTCGCTTAGTCGCCATTTTGAGACACGTCAATTTCCTCCAGGAGTGGGACAACCATTAATCCATCCGCTCTGCTTGACGCCCGAATTCCAACTCCTCTATGTCCAGCTAACTAGAACACGTGACACACAGACACGTCCTTCCGGTCAGCTATTGGACCTTCCGCTGCAAACTCATCCAGTTTACAGTTTTGACATGTTCTGACAACTTTATCAAAACATAGTTTACATCTCCTCGTTTACGCCACCAGTTATATATATATATATATATATATATATATATATATATATATATATATATATATATATATAGATAGATAGATAGATAGATAGATAGATAGATAGATAGATAGATAATTAAATAGACAAATAGATAATTTCTATTCTGCTCAGCCAACTATATAACATTCCTTCCTTTCCTTTTTTCAAAATGTATAACTAATGGATACAGTTTCACTCTCTCACTTCCACACTTTATTTTTACACCTGCGGCCAATAAAAAGATCATTTTTTTCTCTCGTTTTATTTACTTCTTTTTCATGTACGGCTAAGACATATATTTTCTATGTCTCCCATTTTATTCGGTTTATTCGGCCGTACTTCTCCAAAAACCATGGCACCACTCAGGGATGTAGGTAAACTAACCTCATGATCATTATCAGCTATTTGTTAGCCATCCCCCTACCATTTCCGAAATCAAGACGCCTCTCACTTTATCTAAAAAAAAAAAAAATTCGACATCTCGTCCGACGGATTTCTGACTCTCATTTTATTCAGGTGTTAATTTATATGCAATCCATGCTTTAATAAATCTATATAATAACCATTCTTACCTTAAATTTGGGGACCACATAGAAAATCCATATCAAGTCTCAGTGATTAACATTCCAATTCCACAAGTTACTTGCTAACGTCATAATTCTATTTTACAGAACCAATCGGACTCCAAGCTTTGGATACTTCAGCCTTCCACGTCAGACAGGTGGAAAAAAATACGTCTCATCTAAACTATAACCCTTGATTGAGGCAACATGAACCTCATTCGCGCCCAATGGGAAAAGTTCTTCTCTAAACCCTTAACTATCTTATCGAGGTGTGTGACTTCTCTAATGTTCATATCGGAATACAAACCCCTGTTCTTCCACATTCATACTCGCAAAACTCAATATGTTTCCTTTATTTATTTATTTATTTAATTCCTAATAGGACAATCGCTCCCACTCACTTTAATTGTTACCCCCAGCAGCATCTATTCTATTTTTCTTCTTCTCCTCTTCTGATTCACTACACGTCCGTTTCCAAGATTGAGCCGAAGTTCACATGTCGGTCCCATCGGCAAGTTTACCTTATGTGGGTGCATCCTATTTGCGCACCCTCGTTGCAGCTACAATAAGCCTTTCAAGCCTAGAAACTTCCAGAACTTCCGTTTTTCTTGTATGCGAAGAATATTATCTTTCAATCAGTAAACGCAGTCACTTAAACCAAGCTACATACAGACGGCGAAAATCCCATTTTTCATAAACGAAAAACCTACACAAAAACCCCGTAAGGTCCCGTGAATCGCTTTTGAAAAAGAAATAGTTAAGCGCCCGTAACCAATTTTAAAATTATTTTATTTAATAATCCTAAAATATACGCTGACCATACATTAAGAAAATTCAATTCAACCTTATTTTTTTCTTAATTAACATTATCTGCGAAAATAATATATGATAACCAAAATACAAATAGTACAAGAATGGTGCAAAAAATACATAGTCGTTTACATACAAATAAAAAATGATTCCCTTTAATCAACATTTAAACACAAAAGTCTCATTTCACCAAGTAATAAAATGTTTTTAAAAATACAGATTCGTGGAACCCAAAATTGTCCACGCCAGCAAAATTCTGAGGGTCGGCTGAAAATCACCTTTCACTAACCCCAACAAAATATCAAAACCCAATCATTCAACTATATATCAAAAAATTCCAATTAATCAGCAACAAAAACTTTGCTGGGAGTCACGTCATCACGCAACCGTTATACCAAAGACCCTGTTTGACGCGAATCCACGATCTCTTAAAACCATCAAAACTCTATAGAAACTTTTAGCTTTCTAAAATCAAATACAAACATTAATACATGACATAATTGCATTTCAATTTCAAATCCATCTACATACATTACTCCTTTTCTTCAACAAGAAATTCGTTTTAATTGTCCTCTGTTTTAAGATAGATACACTGATAATTAACAGATAATTTCTATTCGGCTCAGCCAATTATATATCATTAGTGTTTTCTTCATAATGTCCTCCTAGCGAATTTTTAATCGTTCTGAATTAGCTGTGTATTTCTTGTAGTTAATTCCTAAACTGGTGCCTCTTTTTATCCCTCGTTGAAACAACATCATTAGTACTTTTCCTTTCGATGCTATGGTTAGGGCTCCTGTAGATCCCGTAATTGCTAGTGGGGCGCAAGTTTTCTAGGGGCCACAAGAACCTAGGTAGCCGCGTGGCTCCTTAGCTCCGCAGATCTATTGTAATGAAAAAATGACAAAATAATTATTAGAATCCACTGGGAAATTATTATCTTACTCGGATTTTGAAATATATATCTACCTACCCGTCAGAGGCCATTCGAGGATAAGGGTTAAAGAGTGAACAGTAGTTAATGGAACAATATCATAGTAATCGTTAGCAAATTTGGTAAATTGGTATATTTAAGGGGAAATGTTCATCAAGAGATTGTTTACGTTTGACTTGAAGACGACCACATTGTAGCCAGCTGGAAAGCAGGCAAACGGAAGATAGTTCCAAAGGTGTGCAGTTCTAAGAAAGAAACTTTGTTCATGGAATATACGTTTAGGTTTCGTCACAGATAAAGGGTAGGGGAAATTATTGAAAGTGTTTTTAGCTGGACAAATGTTTCTCCTGAAAGGCGAAGGGGACCATGGATTGGAGCTCAGACGAACACTTACCATGAAAATAACAATAAAGCAGAGACATGCTCGAAACGTCTCTTCTGTGAGAAACAGATTGCAGGGAAGAGAAATGGACATCCACTACGAGGCTAGGAAGTCTATTTTGAACTCTGTCAAGGTAGGATAAGGTGCTTCTAGCAACCCCTGCCAAGATATGGCAACAATACTCCATCCTTGAACGTACCTGGCTCTTATATAAGTAGAGAATTGCATCAGTAGTGAGGTATCTACTAGATCGATAGAAGAATTCCACCATCTTCCCAGCGACTTTGGAAACGGATTTGATGTACATGTTCCATTTCAGATCAGGAGTAAAGATCAAGCTCAGAAGCTTGTCAAAACATGGAGCTTCCCTAAAACTAGAGCCATTCATTTCAGTTGATGCCAAATGAGGATCAGAGCGTTGATGATGTAAAGATAGAAGCTTGGTTTTAGATGCATTAAAAGTAACCAGCCAGTCTTTTCTCCATTGTACCATGTGCTCAAGATCAGAGGAGAGAGAATAAGAAAGAACTTGGTCATTTATGGCCTTTGATGTGCTGCCACAGATGGTAGTGTCGTCAGCATAAATGTCTACGAATGTGATTTGGAAGATCATTGATATAGATCAGGAAGAGAGTTGGACCCAGGATGGACACCTGAGGGACTCCAGCATTAATACTATGAGCTTCTGATTTCTACCCATCAACTACTACTCTTATGAACCTATCGGAGAGAAATGACTTATTTATTGAAAAGATATTTCCAATTAACCATCGCTGGAGATATTGTGAAGTAGACTTTTATACCATACCCTATCAAGGGCCTTTGATTTGTCAAGAGCAATTACCCTAGAAAGGAACCCTCGATCGAGAGATTCGCTTATCTTATGAGATATAACCGTAAGCATATTTGCTGTAGATCTAGCAGAACGGAAACCATATTGTATGTCACTAAGAAGGTTATTTTGCTAAGGTGGTTGACTACTTCTCTATTTAACACAGATTCCAGTAACTTACTCATGACAGAAGACGTATTGGTCTTTACCGATATGACCGATCAACTGAATTCTTAAATACAGGACATACTGATAAGATTTTCCAGGGTGCTGAAAAGCAATTCTCCTTAAAACAACGTTTAAACAGCTTTGTAAATATGGGTGCTTGTTTTGGTTGAAGCTTTTTCAGTGCTATAATTGTATGCGATCAGGGCCAGTTGCTTTACTGAAGTCATGGTTTTTGATTAGCTTGGCAACATAACGCACAGCTTTAGTCTCAGTACATCTACGTTAGAAGCAAAAAAAAAAAGTGATTTCTGTGCACAATAGACGCAACACATTCCGGAGAGAACCACGACTGGCTATTAGGTTTTTGCTGGAACTTTTTCGAGGGTATGAAACGGTCTATACCTACAATTAACCTTTCCGTCAGGTCTGATAATATAGAAGACACATCCTGTTTAAACATGGAATGCAGAGGTAGATCCGATATAAATGTACCGAAGCTATCCCAGTCAGCCATAGAGTATCGATATACTGTACGATGGAGAGGTACATCTGAGGACTTATTACATTTCATTTTTATCATACCTGATACAACAGGGTTGTCAGAAAATCCCAGTGGGGTCAGAACGTAAGATAAACATAGATCAGAGCAAGTTGTGAGAAAAAGGTCTAGGAGACTTGCACACTAACCGTCACTGCTGGGCACATGAGTTCGCGAACAATCTGAGTGAGGTCATAAGCAATGGAGAAATCGTGACAGAACCTCCCTTCATCATCTGTCTTATTTGAGTGGGTTAACCATTCCACATTGTGAACATTGAAATCTCCACAGACGTGAATGTCAGCCGAAGGATGAGCAGACAGAATGTGATCAATTTTCTCAGATATGCTCTTAAAGATAGTAACTCCGCTATTGTGAGGGCAAATATAAACGCAGTAGTGTAAGCAAGTGCAACCGGGAAGCAAATATAGGGTAAGCTAGGATCTTCTCTGGAGATGTCTCTACCACATAGAAAGCCATCTTTAATGTAGGAACATATTTCATGTCCATGGCAATTTTGGGGGTCAATTTGGGGGGGGGCAGATTTGGGTGTTAAGTTAGAGTAGAGTTAAGTAGAGTATACTTTAATTACAAACTCATCTAGGGAAATAGTTGGTTCAATCTCAGTTTCGCTTAGAAATAATGTCTGGTTTAGTCTTCTGTAATTGGGTTTCAACCCATGGGAGGTTGAAATGTAGACCCTTGTTGTTGGAGAAGGAGACATGGTAGTAGGGGTCTACGTTGGAAGTTGGAGATCTTGGTTTAATTGTGTATTTTTTCTGGAAACTTTTCATGGTGGTGTTTTGGGATTTGTAGAATAGGTCGACAGGCTTGCTTAGAGCAGGATAGAGAGGGAAAGGAAGAGAGAAAAAGAAACGAAGAAATATATTTTTTGTTTGTAACACACAAGATAAAGCCGTAACAATTACCTACTAATATGGCATCGAGAAGCCCACCAGAAGCTACTGCATGTTCCAGAATCCAATAACCAAATGGCAATACAAGAGCCTCAGTACTTTGCACCTGCTGATAGAACAACCTCCATAGTGGTTAATCCAAGGTTCTGGTCCCTGACTATCTGACGGATGACGTCAGCCCAGATAAAACGTTTACCTCCAGCACCCTTATTAGTGATAGACATAGGAACAGAAATTATCCGACACTTCTAGCGACTGCTTTACGCAAAATACTGCCAACCTAGAATACAGCTTTTTCTTCTCCCTTAGTCAGAAAAAATCACTCATTAAAAATGAGGACTGAGGGACAAATTAGGAGAACTGAGAGTGACGGGAGCTGCCGATAACGCATCCACAATGCACGTAAGGTAATATTAAGTATTGTACTTATATTAATTCCAATTGATGTATTTATAGAAGGATTTGCTGATAGATTCCCCTCTCACTAAGTGAAAATAAATAGAATTGTCGAATCTATGCTATATTCAAAACCAACTGCTAGGTATAATCAGTACATTCATGAATGAGAACATCTATTAAACAAAGCAATCAAATAAAAAATATGAATTAAAAATTGAAATAAATATAAATAACATTTGCATCTAATAAAACACAGAATATCACAATTAAACATCTTATCGGCTAAAATCTTCCGTCTTCAATGCAAACTATTAAAAATAGTCTTAGCTTTAGATAAAGTTCAGTGTTCAAAATATTTTTAAAATTTAACCGTTGAAAACGCTACTTTTGTTCCATAGTTGGTCTAGTGACATCTTAAGGAATGCGAAATACAGGAAAAGGGTGGCTGGGTAAAGAGAATAGAATTCTCCAATCTATTTATGCTATATCTAAAATTAACTTGCTGATATAATGAATACATTCATGGACGAGCAAATGTATTAAATATAGCAATCAAATAAAAATATAAAATAAAAACTGAAATAAATATAACACACGCACGTGCTCCCAGAAAGGGAAGTTAAAATTACAGATAGTTGCAAATGCTATCGAAAAGAATCAAAAGCTATCTGATTTTTTTTTCTCTTCCGCTCGTTCGCAGTTTACATACAATCCGTCTCTGATTCTGATCATGGAAGTGCAGTACCACGTGTGCAATGGCTGACCACTCAACGTTCGAGTGTGTTGATCTAATTTATGTCCTGCTATGTCGTATCACTGATGATCTTTCAAGAATTAAGTGAAACACGGTGTAATGATTTGGTTTCGAAGGGTCCAGTTCAGCTAATGGATTATGATTTCCTATTAAACAAGGAAAACCTACAAGTGAAATTTTCAGAAAATAACAATTATTTGGCACTGAAAAATAATGAAACTCTTCGTCATTCTTGGCTACTCTACTCGAAGTTTGCTGAACAGGTTTTCTGGTTTGCCCGCCGTTTGTTCAGTAGTAAAAACAAAAGCCGTGGGGGCCTGTCTTTGTTCATAGGATTTGATAACTAGTGGAGCCGTCTGTCGGAAACTCTGAAACACATGAACAATCAACTCATCATAAGGAATGCACGATAATAGCATGATAAACGGTCTGGCAACCCTGTTGACTTACAATCAACTAAACTGATTCAAACAAAGCAGATATACTGAAAGGTAGTTCTATTTCGCTTTATTAATATAATTTAGCTTTCTGCTTAGAGGATTTTGGCCTTTCGTGGCACAAGTGAAAATCTCTTTTTCAAACAACAGAAATTTTGAAGAATTAGAAGGAGTGTTTTTGGATAGTCCAGATGGATTTATCAGCATAGAGTGTCAAGCTTTAGCCACAGAAATCAGGAGTTAGCGTTTCCTTGTTTGTTTGATTACCTGCTTTGTTGTATTATGAGGATGTATGGGGCCGCAAATCGCATTCTGCGGGGATGAGTGCAATGTCACTAAGCACAGAACTGTTTTCCTCTGTAGATAAAACTTATCTATATTTCTTCAACTCGAGTTTCATAATCGTCATTTATATTTCTGTAATACATTCTTTTTAAACTGAATCATCACGTTTGCTTAATCTTTTTCATAATAACTTGGAAAAATTCCTTAAATAGTTGGACTTCTTCCATCCCATTGCTTAATTTAATTTTATTTTTTAAACATTTCTTTTCGATCCTGGAACCTTGATAAAATTGTAGAGAAACAAATTTTATAGAGTAAAAAAGAAATAACTTTGTTCGTTTGCAGTTTCTTCTATGTTTTAATTCTATTTCCGTACGGTGCTTTTTTTTTTCATCTTAGTTCTGTTGACTCCAATCTTCTCTTGGGGGTTTCCACGTCGAATTTATTGTTGTAGGAAAAGCGTCATGTTGAAGAAGCAAAATATTAAAATATTATATTACTGGGAGTTATATTTCTCACTCTACCGCGATATCTGAAGTAATTACGACGGCAAACGTTTTCATATTTATATATAAACTTAATTTCGATGGTTGTCATTCTTTCATTTGAGTTGTTTATCTTTTCTCCAATACTAGAGTTTAAATACATTTTCCCAATACTAGAGTTTAAATACAGTTTTATTGCATTTTCACCTCAAACAAGGCATAATGCTACTTTGATGTAGGGAGCTATTATCTGGGACGTAATTGCAGGGAGTTTGGCAGCAAGATGTTTATTCACATTACACTTTAATTTCTGCACGCAAGGTGTCTATTCACATTACGCTTTAATTTCTGCATGTCAGTACAGTCTTGGAAACAGGAACTTGGAAGAGAATTCACATGTCTAGCAGTTCTGGGGAAGAAACTAATAGAGTAGAAGGCTATCTGGTATGTGGGAATCTCTACAGTGTAGGGGTGGAATTTTGCTGCTTGTCGAGTTTGTCAGTGGTATTTACGTCGAGGGGCACAAGGGCTTGTAGTTCGTCGGAGCATCTACCATTAAAATACTTATAAAACAGGCAGATGCAACATTTCGTTGATGGGACAGAGGCTGAAGCCTATCTGACAGTTCAGGACCAATTAGGTTACACTCTCTTTTGAACGCTGTCCAGGAATGAGAGACTCGTAACAAATGCACCAGCCCAAATATGATAGCAATACTGCATAAATGGTCGAATAGTGGCTTTGTAAATGTAAAGGATACTCTCAAGCGTAAGTAACTTTCTATCACGGTAGAGAGAGCCCACCTTCCTCGTAGCAAATGCGGCATTGTATCTGTTCCAACTCATGTTCCCTATGAACGTTAAGCCGGAGAGTTTGAACAAACTGCTTTCAGGTAATGTATTATCAGCCATAGCTATTAGTGCTTGAGAAGGTTTCGTTTAATTATTAAAGTAAAGAAGCCTAATCTTGGCAGCATTGAATGTCACCATCCATTTTTGACTCCATTCCACTACAGATTGGAAGTCATCCTCTAGTGTTTCTACCATTGCCTTAGATATGTGTTCATTTGTTTTCCCCTCGTGCGTGTTATAGAGCGTGGTCTCATTAGAAAATGTACCTATCTCAGAGACAATTTTATCAGGGAGGTAATTTATGAATATTAGGAATAATAAAGGTCCAAGGATCGACCTCTGAGGTACATCCGCATTTGTATCATATCGTTTAGATGTACGACCGTCGATGACAATCTGGATTCTCCTTTTATTTAAGAAGGATTTAATTATGTTAAGTATTTGTCCAGTGATACCGTATGATCTGATTTTCATGAGAAGACTATTGTATCATACCCTGTCAAAAGCCTTAAATAGATCAAGGGCTACTGTCCTACCCTACTCTGCTTTGTCAGGTCTATGGTATATATGTTCAGAAATTACAGTTAGGATATCGGTAGTAGAAAGGGCTTGTCCAAATCCATATTATTAGTCGGATAGAGGTTTAGCCACCATAAGGTGATGAAATAGAGCTTTGTTAATTTTGGACTCAAATATTTTCGCAAAAAGAGAGAGGATACTAATGGGCCGATTATTTAATCGGAATTCTTTCGCCAGAATTCTTATAGAACTGGTAGAACAGAGACAGTTTTCCAGCAGCCAGGAAAGCAAGATTCGTAATTTGATTTTATATGTTTATATACTTTGTTATAAAGATAGGTTTCCAAACCATATGCATGTAAACAGGAACATAATAGCATATGCTTGTATATATTAGTGGAATATTCCGTTCCTAAAACCCTCTAGTTAGAGTATTTAGTTATCGTTTGCGATCAATTATGTAGTTGGTTTCCTTATGTAACGATGCGTTACGATAATAATTCTCGTAGGTATATATCAACATTCTAATTACTAGTGTGATATGCCCATAGATTATTTTAGTTAATCGTTTTCGCATGATTAATAATCAAGTATGCAAAGTGCACTCACCTTTATCCAGTCGGTGGTACATTGTGTTTCTGTTAATTTAGTTTAATATTTATCGGTAGCACTTGAGATGGTGTTGAGAGGTAACAGGAGGAGGATTCCTTCCTTAATTAAGCTGTTATCTATGCTAGCCTATTCTTTGACGCTTTTCGGTGAGTATGGTTATTAATTAGAGGTGTGTCGGTTTTTGGTAAGTACAGTTATAAATTTCTGGTGTATTGGGACTACTTTGTATCCTTTCAACTCTTTCCTTGATTTATTTATTAATTAATTAATATATTGGGAGTGAGGGGTATGAATTGTAGTATTACTACTATGAAGGGTCGCTATTCGTTTTTTTTTACATCATATTTAAAATTCTGTCCTCTATTAAGCACTTTTTAATAATCACGCAGGTTTCATTGGATTTACGTCTAGAAACCAAACTATACGACTAATATATATATCTTGGTCTGTCGATCCGGTTTCTGTTTATCGGTTCCACTTTTTCTCGGAAACTACTGAGCCGATCTGACTAAAATTTTCTTTGGACCTTTGTTATGATAAAACAGCGCAAACTAAGTATTATGGTATCCGTTCGATGCGTACTTAAGAAATAATAGACAACGCGCTGTAACATTCGACCGTTTCAATGGTCAAAAGGTCTAGCATATATTAGACATTAAGAGGAGGTTATAGATAGATATATAAATACCTGTTCACATACACCTTTCACGATAAAGCTAGAACCTAGAATTGGATAGAATCGAGCAATTGCATCGACAACGGACAACGCCAGACCCCAAAGTGGGTTTCAATGTACTGCATCTCATCAGTGACGTGCTCCGACATAGGTGCGAACCCAGGTAGTCGCACGCATGAAGTGTGTAATACTAACCATGGCGCTATGGCGCAATCTATTGGCTATGCCTTGATTTTTAATTCTTATTTTTGATCCAGTTCTACATTCTACGATGTGACAAGCAACGCGTCCTATACAACTAAGATAGTTACTGCTGGTATGCAGGCGATAGATATCACATCTACAAACATTAACTGAAATTAGCCGACTCCCCAGACACAATTTCGGAACAACCTATTTGTCGAGGGACATCACGTCCATACAAAGGATGAACCGCTTTTTCTACACATATTAGGCTGTTCCGAACCCCACTTTCGGGTCTGGCATTGCCCGCTGTCGATGCAATTGCTCGATTCTATCTAATTCTGGGTTCTAGCTTTATCGTGAAAGATGTATGTGAACGGGTACTTATATATCTATATATATACATACACACACACACACACACACACACACACACACATATATATATATATATATATATATATATATATATATATATATATATATATATATATTAGACAATGTTTGAACATTGTTTATTCATATACCTATATTAGCAGCAATCAAAAAGAGTAACGGTTAGGAGCGTCGACAGTCGCCTATGCAATGAAATTTCAAACCTGGCTAGCCGCACTGATGAATGTGATATATATATATATATATATATATATATATATATATATATATATATATATATATATATAGTCATCCATATTCAGTATTTTTTCGCTGTATCACATTCATCAGTGCGGCTAGCCAGGTTTGAAATTTCATTGCATAGGCGACTGTCGGCGCTCGTAACTGTTCCGCCTTTTGATTTCTGCTAATATGGATATATGAATAAACAATGTTCAAACATTGTCTATATATATATGTATATGTATATATATATATATATATATATATATATATTAGAATTTTCAGAATGTGAGAGATGATGTAATTATTTCCACAGTCAAACAACGTCACAGCTCACACGAGCCATGAAAGCCAACAAACTGGATGTTCAAGACTCGAATTTCGCCCTTATTTCGCTCATAAGTTGAATACACCCGAACACGAATAACCACACCACTTGTTTGAGACGAAGCAGGTCAATTCTATAAGTGGATTTCGCCGCAGCATGCTTGATCTGTGTTAACTAAGAGACTTCCTTGCGTGTGCCGCCGTTGTTCAAGTGGTATAGTATTCACCTCGCATGCAAGAGATTCGGGTTTCGAATCGCGAGTTCGGATATGGATATATTTAACTGATTAGCTCAGATAAGGGCGAAACTCGAATCTTGGACGTCCGGTTGGTTGGCTTTCATGATTCTTGTAAGCTCCGACGTTGTTTTACTGTGAAAATGTTTATATATATATATATATATATATATATATATATATATATATATATATATATATATATATATATATATATATAAAGTCTCTCTCTCAATATATATATATATATATATTGAGAGAGAGACTTTATATTTTAATGTTAAGTTTTTCTGGACAACGTCGGTCAACCTTACCAGATTCTACTTAAAATTAAAAAAAAAATTGTTACACATGTAATCACTCAAATGTCTCTTATCATGTGACAACGTTTTAGTGCTAAGAATATACGTTGGGTGTCACAGAAAAGAAAAACGTCGAAAATCTCATTATGAATTAAATGGTGCTATTGTTTGGAAATGAATGAAAACCGTGAGGGTTTATTTTTAAGCGTAGCATGAAATGTTTTATTGCAGCGAGATTAAATAGCAACAACAAAAAAAGACAAATGAAAGAAATCTTTCCAAATATTTGTTTTTCAACAGTATTGCTACAAAATATAAAAAGGAAACACCAGCATTTTATCACCGAATTAAAAAATATGAACTTCAAATTTAAACTGCTTACCTTCTAATGAAAAACGACTACACTCAAAATTCTAATTAAATTAACATCAAATTAAAAAAAAAATGAACTAAAAATTAAAACTGCTTAACTTCAATGGAAAACGACTGAATTAAAAATTCAATTAAACTATCATTAAAGTGAAAAATAGAGCTACAAATTACAACGTCCTAACGATCTTGGATTTTTTTTAGATGAGGATTGATTATTCGTATTATTTGGATTCTTCGAACTATTGTTCTCATCTTGAGAGTGCTATTTGCACAACGTTTCAGTTGATGTAATCGCCGACTTTCTTCAAGTGTATCTGTCGAACTTTATTCACCCCGTCCATGAAGACACGTGATGTGGTGGATAGCGTACTTTGAATATTCAGTTGTGAAAGTTACACTCTTTTGAATGTTGAAGGTTTAAGAGCAAAATACAATAGCAGATTATTTAGGGCTTCTACCCAATCATGGATAACGGAACGAGAGCATGCTACCTGCATGGATTTCGTTCGAATTCCGTGGAGATTTCCAAGTTTAACAGAAAGATTCCCGAGTTCAAAAAGACACACCTGAAGTAGGTCGGGGTTTACATCGACCAAAACGTTGTGAAAATAACACTAAAGATGAGAACGGTAGTTCGAAGAATCGAAATAATAGAAATAACGGCCTAACTTCTAATGTAAAAGGATTAAACTAAATATTAAATTAACATCAAATTAAAAAATAAAACTCCAAAATCAATAAAATTGAGTTCAAATTGTAAAAGATGAATTGTAATTTTAAAAAGCTTAACTTTAAATTATAAAAGTTTTAATTACTATTGAAGTTTAGGTTTATCAATTAATAAAGCTAACTTCACACTAAAAAGCTCACTTTCAAATTAAAAAAGGCTCAACTTCAAATTTAAAAAAGCTCAAATTCTAATTAAATTATTGAACTGCAATTTAAAAAATCTCAAATTGCAATAAAATAAGGCTTAATTTTTAAAAAGTTTTTTAATTGAATAAAGTTCAATTGCAAATTGGAAATATCAACTTCAAATTAAAAAAGCACATCATCAAATTAAAAAAGGCCACATTCAAATTAAAATAGCCCAACTTGAAATTAACAAGTTCAATTTCTAAGTAAAAATCTTAGCATATAAGTGTGCATAATTGCGTAATAAATGGTTAAACTTCAAATTAAAAACACAAACTTCGTATTTAAAACGCGCATTTTCTAAATAAAAACGATCAAGTACAAATTAAAATAACTCGACATCTAATTAAATGATTGACCTGCAAATTAAAACATCTCCATGTCTATTTTAAAATGGATCGATTTATAAATTTAAAATGCTTAGTTATGCATTAAAAATGTTCAAGTAAATTTACAAAATATGCTCTGTGTTTTTACCTTGTGGATGCCAACTTGTATTATATAAATGCAGACCCATATTTCAGAAATAATTTACAAGCTTGCGAACCTGTTCTGACTGCGAAATTTCTATTTTCGACTTCCTGCTTCCGGCATAATCATACATTAATCGAGGGATTGCACATATTCTCGTTTCCTTTTCTTCTTGAAGATAATGTATAACTCGAACATTCATTCTCGCAATGATTCGTAAGTCTGTTTGCCTAAAGAGTCCTCACGACAATGAAACGCGGAAAATTCTGTGTAGCTTAATTGCTATATATTTCAAAATTTACTATATATTAGGTTGAAAAGAAGGTTCTTGCGGAATTTTTAATTTTGATTTCAAATGATGTATTTTCAAATAAGTTTTCTTTCGTTATTTATATATCATTTTAAAGAGCATTTTTGCTCTACCTAATCTTTTAAATTAGAATCGTTTTAAAACAATCATGTCTTCTTTTCAGAACGTTGAATACAAGATGGAAAAAAAGCAATTTTTCTTCATTTCAATTCGACCTATGTCGAAAAGCTGATGAAACAGCTCGCAATCTCAACGAAGCGTTTTGCCCAGGAACCACTACTGGACACGCAGCACAATGGTCGAAATTTCGTAGCGGCGAGGAGAGTCTTTAAATAATGATTGTAATGATCAGCCATCTAACGTTGATAACAATCAATTAAGAGTCTTGGTCGAAGCCAATCTACACACAACTGTTCGAGAACCTGCTTCTGAATTAGATGTAACGTATACGACGATTTCCAACCACAAGAGAGATTGTACAGACAAAAAAAGACTTGATAATAGGTGTCTCACGAATTAAACGACAACCAAAATAAACATATAATGCACAACCAAACTTTATATAAACGTAGAAATAAAATTTTGCGAAATAGATTAGTGAAACTTCATGCGCAAGTAATTCTGATAAAGACAATTAGTTCTCGTCGTCATTTTCTAAACAAATTGCCATTATAGGCGCACAGAATTCTGGTAAAGCGTTTAAGCTTTAAACACAAAACTACAATCGAAACAAGCGTTTATTTTCAGCTACAACAAACGCTGGCACATGAGAACGCCAGACGTGTTAGCATTAGAGTACTACCTTACAAGAAAAGGAAAAAAAAGAGAAAAGAACAAGAATAAAAAAGCGCACGCCTCCACGCATAATTGAAATGTGTTTACCAGTCGCCATTTTCTTATTAAATTACATATGTAACAAAAACAGAACACCTGAACAAACGTCCACTCGATTTGTGCGTTTAGTCATGAAAATACGAGTTCAATTTTAAACTGATAAATTAACAAAAATATTATTTCGAATTTAATCTGTAACAAACCAATGAAAATGTCATTTTAATTTTAAGTTACGATAGACCAATGAACACGTTATATTGATTTAAGTTGTTACAAATCAACGAAAAATGTATTTAAAATCCAAGTCGTGACAGAAAAACAATGTTTTTTTCAAATTCAAACTCTAATACACAAAAGAAAATTTTATTTCAAATTTGTGACAGACCAACGATAATTTTATTTCGATTTTAAGTTGTAACAGATTAATGACAATGCTATTTCAATTTTAATTTGTGATCGACAAACGGAAATATTATTTTAATTTTAAAGTTGTAACAGACCTACGAAAATGCTATTTTAATTTTAAATTGTAAAAATGAACGAAAATGTTATTTGAAATTTAAGCCGTGACAGACAAACGATTTTTTTCAAGTTTAAACTGTAATGCACAATCGAGAATGTTATTTTAAATTTAAAATGTGACAGATCTACGAAACTGTTATTTCATACTGTGTAACAGACCAGAAATATTCTATTTTATATTGAGGCTGTGAAAGCCCAATGGAAATTTTAAAATTTGGTGTGACAGACCAACTGAGAGAAAATCTTCGTGAATAGACGTTTGAACGTCAATACAATGTGAGAGTTTTGATATTTAAATGCTGTTCAAATTTAAACCCTAACCCTAACCCTAAAATTTAAATGCTGTTCAAACTGGATCACATCATACCGACAAAAATTCGATATCAGACTTCTGTCAACAATTTAATCCACTCTCAGTCTATGACTAAATCTAAAGGCAAATTCCATGAACAAAGTTTCTTTCCTAAAAGTGCCCTCCTTTAAAATATCTACAGGCGGGCACTATATTCAGCTGACTACAATATGATCGCATTCAAGTCCAATATAAACAAGTTCTTGTTAGCCGCTCTGTTAAATAATAGAATACTACAAACACTCGTCTTGCTACAACTATTATCAACAATTTTTGCCACTCTCTGTATGTGCTTAAAACTAGACGCAAATTCCATAAATAAAGCTTCTTTCCTAAAACTGCTCGCCTGTGGAACTCTGTACCGCGACCCTGCTTTCCAGCTGACTAGAACATGGTCATGTTCATGTCCAATGTAAACAAGTTTTTGCTGAGCCTCCCCTTAAATAAACAAATTTTACCACTATCGACCATTACACTATTGTCACAGGTACCACCTTACATTAATTAATTCTTATCCTCGAATGGACGCCAAGCCTTGATAAGTGGTGAATCCCTGGTTGAAAAAAATCGTAATAAGTTGATTGACGAACTGATCATTTCTGGGAGACGCCTCGACGTATCCAATTGCAAAGATAAAACGACTGAAAAAGAAAATATTAATATGTTGTTTCAAGTTATGATAGACCAATGCAAACGCTATTTTAAATTTAAGCCGTAATAAACCAATTTAAATTCTATTTAAAAATTAAGCTGTGGCAGACGAAGGAAAATGTTATTTGAAATTTAAGCTATGACAAACTAATATGAATAAAAGGCTAAAAAGGGAAAGTAGTTTGCTTGAAACATTTCTGGTAAACAAATACGCGAGTGTTTTAAAAGGCTGATAGGCATGTTGGATACCGGTATCGTGAGGTATGAATAAAAACAGACAACAGAAGACAGCATTTAAATTATATATCTTCGTATATAGATTGATTTTTCAAAATCTTTCACATAAAAATCAGTGAATATGGAATTATTGTTAAATATAACCGCGATGGTGAAATAAAAAAAATTAGAATATGCTGTAAAAACGGAGCAGCGGACACAAATCCAAGTTCGTTGTTTCTTTTTTACAGCATATTTTGCTTTGTTTTCTTTTTTAAGCGGATTATTCCCAGAGGATTATTCCCAGCATCTTAAAAAAGATGAGGTAATTCCTGGGAGGACGGACTTACGACATTACTCGATACTACGTTATCCACTCTCATCAAAAATAATACATATTAGATTAAACTCCTCAAATGAGGGAGCCAATCAGATAAAAGGGACTTACCACCCGGACCGAAACGCAATGACGTCAGACCCCACAAACAAGCTTAAAGCAGCACTATTAAGAGAGTTCACGTGGGAGAAGACATCACTACAAGAGTACAAAGAATCCTGACAAAATTCAAGTAGTATATAGATGTACTGTAGCTTGTGCCTGGTTCCCGATAGGCGACCGAGAAAAAGGGTGTTTTTCTTTGTCACACAGGACTTAAAAGAAAACCGCCTCCTCGGAATGAAAAAGGGGAACATGGGGAGGCTCCTCACGAAATTGAACATTCCAGCGACCTATATCTGAAAAAGTTTGTTTTGTTTTTATGTTTTTTTTATCCCAGATCAAATCATAAAAGATGTGATCACATTGCTAAAGCATAGAGAATTATGCGTCGACGCTTTCTCCTATTAGGTGTTTCAGGTTTGTCCGCTGTCACCTCTGCTCTACATCCTTGCCTGAGAGCCGCTACTTTTCCAGCTGCTTTGCGGAATTGCTTTGCCTGCCGGAACGCGAGCCAGAGTTTCCACGTTCGCCGATGACATCGCTGTCTTTGTACTGTGCTTCCGAAACATCGAAATGGTGGCAGAAGGACTCACTTGTTACTAAATGATTAAAAGGACTTAAACCAACCGCAGTAAGGCAGTCGGTCTTCAGTTGGGTGCTTGGGGTGATGACACCACCATCTCAGCTATCTTTCTGCTGAGCAGATGGTCTGGTTCGAATTCTTGACGTGTGATTTGGATCAGGCCTCCAGCTTCAGAGGAATTGATCAGATTCACAGTCAAAGATCGAAGCGTCGGTTAACTTTTGGCTTTGAAGTAAACTCTCCTTAAAAAGTAAATTTGAGGCGTACATCACTTACGCCTTTTCTCTTATCCTATACCGATTGGTCGTACTTTCTCAACCTACGAAAATACTGAAGTTCCCCCAGCGCCTTCTGTCATCGCTTCTCTGTGACAGAACGGGGCATTAGGTTTGATAGTGTCTTTCCCGACATCATTTCCGACCATTTGATCGAGGAACATAGCAGAATGCACGGCGGCGCTCAAAAAGCTTTCCATGCCCAGTGACCTTTCTCTGACTTCTAGAAAGAAATCCTATATGGGGACTAAAAAAGAGACAGCTGAGGATCTGCTAATTGAACGGTTGGGAGGTTCGGAATAGAGCGTGCGTTCTGAATGGATTCGAGCGCCAGGTTCGAGTTATTTCAACAACTCTGACCTGGCCATTTGCCCGACATGTGTTACCTTTAAATATCATACAACACAGTTCTGAAATTATAGAATTGCCCACATGTTCCCACTACGACACTCAATAAAAAAAGACGCCTGAACACGCTTTCTTCGAATGCCACGAACTCTAGCGATACTGAGAGTATGTCAACGAGGTGACGAATCGTATCGATCCTGTGCATCCTCGCCCGTTGTATGTGTCCTATGTAATCAACAACAAATGGCCGCCATGAGACAAAACTCGACAAATGGTGTCTCTCGCGATTCTGGCCGCAACATGAATGGTAGCGAGCGTTGATGTCGTGTTTGAGAAATGACTAAGGGATTGAATCTTTTGCTGAGCAGGATCTGATCACGTTCTTAAAGAATCAGTTGAAGGTCAGATTCAGATGTGATAGGAAAAGATGACATGCGGCTAGTTAGACTTAATGCTTCCAAAACAAAAAAAAGTTCTATTATTTCACCACCTGCGCTCTGATCCCCACTTGGTCCCAATTGAAATGAACAGCTCTCGATTTGAGGAAATACTCCGTTTGATAAACTTGTGGGGTTGGCTTTCAATCCTGATCTGAAATGGTTGCCAAAACCAAATCGTTGGATCATTCTATCGCCCAATAAAGTATCTCATTGCAGACGAAATTCTTTACCAATACAAGAGCTAAACACATCCTAAGATGGAGTACTGTTGCCACATTTGGGAAGAAGCTGCTAAGAGTATCTTTTCCTGTTTAGACAGGATGCAAAACTGTGTTCAAAATCTAGTGGGTGTTGATCTTTATGTCACCTTCATCTTTCTTACAATTATTTTCATGGCAAGTGCACGACTAAGCTTCCATCTATGGTCTTTCCCAGTAAAATATTCGCAACAAATAATTCTTCTAATAATTTTCCTTACTCTCTACCAGTGCCTAAAACTAAACGAAAAATCCACGAACAAATTTTCTTTCGTAGAACTGTGGAACACAATACCGCAGAGATGCTTCACAGCTTACTATAACATGGTCGTTTTCAAATCTAAATGAAATAAGTTTTTATTGAACTGTCATCTAAAAAAATCATACCAAAGTTCAACCATTACCGATCATCACGGTGTTGTCTCACTCATTATCCTCGAGTAACCCTTGGAACTTGATAAGCGGTAAACACCGAGTAAAAAGACATATCTAAAGCAATAAAGCTAATGTTTGCAGATTACTATGTATACGATTTTACAAATATTGTGCTGTCTCATGTAATTGAATAAGTATAAACCGTTTTGGTATTAATATAGTTAGGATAGGTTAAAAAATATTTAGATAATAAAACCTTTTCTATGAAATAACGTCAGAATAATTTGGAAATAAAAAGAAACTATTCATTTAATGTCAAGCGAGATTAAAATGTTCTGCTCGAAAAGATACGAGTTCATTTACACAACTTGAACACGAAAATGGATTCGTTTTGTTTGTGTAAACAAGTTTAAGATTTGGAGTGCAAATGACTTACAAAATAAATGGAGCAATCCTTAAGCAAGTTTTACAATTAATATTTAAGATCGTTTGTAACTCAGATAGTTGACAGAAGGCCAGCGACTTTGCGGACTTCAAGTGCAGTCTTATCTAAATGCACAAGTTGATACACGAGTTCTCATTGGATCACCGATGTTAAGCAAGGTTAAACCGGGTCAGTACCAGATGGGTATCATTTAGGAATACCAGGCGCTGTATGCAGAAGTTCATCGACAAGAGCTGCGGAATCTAACGTCGTCATCTCCCTTGACAGAGATATACATGCGACTGGGGATGTCATACTCCCATGAAACTTTCTCCTTAGGATTAATGCCGCTTCGGCTTGGTATGGTACATAAGAAGTAGCTGGAAGGTGACGGTAGCTGACAATCTGGGTGTGCCAGGTTCGAATCCAGATCATTCAACAGAAACACTTTTACTTAGGGAGTGGACAGAAAATTGCGGCAAGTATGAATGAAGGTATGAATTTTAATGATTGTGTGCTATATATTAGATGTGAGATTCTTTTTATAGACCCTGTCTACGAGATAGATAGAGAGATAGATAGATAGATAGATAGATAGAGAGAGAGAGAGAGAGAGAGAGAAAGGGTAGGGAGAGAGGGGGCATACCAGATATGGCAACAATACTCCATACTATGACGAATTGTGGCTTTATAGAGATATAGGATTCTCTCAGGTATGAGTAATTTTCTAGCACGGTAAAGGGAGACAACATTATCTATTATTACTGCTATATATATAAAACAAAGCCGTATTTCTGCCTGTGTGTCAAACTACAACTAAGAAACCACTAAAGATGTACTTACAAACATTGCATATTCTGATTCAATATGATCCCGATTTAGTTATGGTAAACGATATTATTTAAATTATTTCGCTTGCAGTTACCAGAGACAAAATCAATCGTATGATCCTAGGAATCATAAAAATAAATTTACTTTCTTTCATTCTTAGTTGTTAGAAAAACATCAACACAATGTCACACAGTCGACTGCAGATTACTTTTTTATTTGGATTATTCGAACTGCTGTTCTAATCGGCAGTAGCATTTTCGCGTTTCTGACAATGTAACCTACAACCTTTATTCAGGCATATTTTATTGAACTCGGGAATCTTTTTGTTGAACTCGGGAATCTGTACAGAATTTCGAACAGAACCCTTTATTCAATCCACGGGAGTATCATGTTGCGCGGGTAAAATTCGTTCTCAAGTGGTTTCGACAACAACACAATCCAGACCTCGGCCTCGGATTTGCTTTACTAAATACTTCACCATATATTCGTATACACAATTTCTAGTATGCAAGAACTTTTCTCTACTCACACGCATACGTGCACAATACCCAGACAAGTTCGACGCCTGTGTTGCCTTTTCGAAATTTTTTTCCTTTTGTGTTCAAAACTTCACTTTTCAAAATTTGTTTTCTATGATGCAATTTTTTTTATCGATCATTTGTTATTTATTTATTTTAATAACATGTATTTTGACTACTCACCTCATAAACATCGAGTTTATTTGGCCGGGCATTTCATGTATTTATCTCGTGCAAATAAAAATAATCGATTTAGTGTGTATATGTATAAAGAATGCATTGCATGAATTCTTATCAGATAAGATTTATTTTTAAGAATCTGAAATTCAATGCAAGTTGTGTCGACGTGGCATTCTAACGTAAAAACAGGGATAAAATACTTAAAATAATAAAAACATTATACTAATGAAACAATGGAAATACATGGATGTGGTAGGCGAACGTAAAACCCTAAAAATGTGGATGTACAAAAAAACATGGGTACAGTATATAAAAGAAACACAGAAATATGGATGTTGGGATTAGGGTTTAAGGAACCAAGCATTAATACGAGCTCTTGCGTTTTGCAAATATGGCCAACCTTTTAACTTTACACTTTTCTCAAATAAAGACATAAGTCAGCCGTCGGATTTCATACTTTCGTTGAAAAACGTAAGGATGAGTCAAAGTCTTATATGGGCCTTACTTTATATTGTATGAAGTTTTCGCAAATTTATGCAATAGAAGCATTAATAACTAAAACAAAAGAATGGTTGAAATAAATTTTACATAGTGGTTATTCTGAATTAGATCCATATATCAAGTTTGGAAAAATTGGAAGTTTAAATTCCGTCAGAATTTCGACCTAAACCGAAGCGTTCAAAGTAACGATCAAGGTTATATAAGTTGCGGGATATCATTTGATACCGTATGTATTAGTGTCGGGACGATTAATAGGAATCAGAACTGGAAATAAGAAAAATCGGAACTAAAAAACTTTTGGGGGTATCCGAATCGGAAAAATTTGCGTCCATTTTCCGATCACAAAAATGATTCTTGTAATTATTTTTTCATATTACTATTGTTTGTTAATTACTTTTCGTCGTTTTGGTTTGTTTTTGATTAAAATTCAATTTTCTATCGAAGGTACTATCGATAAAATAATCAATACGTATTGTTTTTAAACTACTATTAAAACTAAAATGTATAGATTACCACTCATCACAGATATATATTTTTACATTTGCAAAAATATATGCATATATTATATAGATTTTTACGGTTATCCGAAAATTAAAACAAAACAACTTTATAACTAAATATTTACACATTTTAGAGGAATTGGAACCAGAAATAGTATTTTAAACGGATATTTAAAACTGAGTCGGTAATTGTATCGGAATCGGGAAAAATATGGAACTCATCCCATCATTCATATATATCAAGTTGCGAGTCTATGTAGTGACTAGAACTGACGTAATCATTAAAAGTATGAATTGCACATTTTCCGTGACCTTGACGACATTTAACTTGGATATCCTAAAATTAAATAAGTTCTAAGTTTGACCATGACCGATATTTTGACAAAGTTTAGTGACGATTGGTCAAACGATGTGAATCGACAGAAAACGTGACTTTTTTTTAAACTAAGATTATAAAATAAATGGTGCCTTATTGTTTTCAGCGTTTAGTCTGTTTTTACATTGAATTGATGGAGAACGTTTCTACATAATAAAATAGTTTTATCATTTGTTCAGCCTTGAATCATTTTGAATAAAATAGAAAAGTTTCAACAAACTGTATATAAGTGTTTATCGATAAAGCTTAACGGATCTGGGAACAATTTAATTCAATAAATGGAAAGCATTTTTCTCAATCAAGAGAATGTTTGTCTGCGAAATATTTTCCTATAAAAACCACCAATCTTACTATAATGGACATTTAGTCTCTGTATGCTTTGATTCATTTTAGACGTTTTTTGTTAAAATTATATATATGTAAAGAGAGAGATAAAAATATAGAATGCTCTGACGAACTGCAATCACTTGTGCCCCCACGACGTGTGCACCCTCGACAAACCCGACAGGCTGCTAAATCCCACCCCCACACTGTAGAGATCCCTAGATGTAAAAGATCTTTTTACTCCAATAGTTTCTTCCCCAGAACCGCTAGACTCTGGAATTCCATTCCAGGTCCCTGCTTCCCCAACAGTACTGACGTGCAGAAGTTCAAGTGTAACGTGAACCGACACCTTGCTGCCCAAATCCCTACATAGTACCCCAGTAGTTGTTGCCCCTGATAGTAGCCCCCTACACCAAAGTGGCAATTTGCCTTGTTTGGGGTGAAAATGTAATAAAAAAAATAAAAAATAAAAAAAACAAGTTACGTGGTTATGTGTTCCTCAACGTTTCATCTTTTATGTGGGACTTCTTCTGGACGAATGAAATTAAGAAAACAAAACACCCTTTTCATTCATCCAGAGGAAGTCTCGCAATAAAGACAAAACATTGATGAACACATAACTTAGTTTATTTCTGTTTTATTTTTATCTCTCTATCTCGCCCAAATATGATAACAATACACCATGCATGGGCGAATGGTGGCCTTGGAGAGGTTCAAGATAATTTCAGGCGTAAGTAACTTTCTAGCACAACCCACCTTCTTTACAACAGCCTTGGCAATGCACTCAATCTGTTCCAACTCATGTTCCCCTGAATGTAAAGCCGAGTAGTTTGAACGAAATACTTTCAGGTAACTTATCATTAGCCATGGCTATTAGTAGTTGAAAAGGTTTCTTGCTATTAGTCTTGGCAACATCGAATATGATTATCAATTTTTATCCCAATTCCACCACAAACCGGAGGTCTTCCTCTTTATTAACTTTTTTTTCTTTAACTTAACATCGTAACAGAGAAAAAAGAAAAAAATATATTAAACTCTAACGAAGGAGTATAACTCTGAAATATATTAATTTTTAACAAGTAAATACTTGTTTATTTTCATAATATTGCGTTGCAATTCGGCTTTCAAACGTATTTCATACTTATTTCAATATATATATATATATATATATATATATATATATAGTGAATGAAAGACAAAAGTCTATATTACAAAGTTCATGATGTTGACCATCTTACAATTTATTCCTTCAAATTCAGTTGACATTTACAATTCTTGATAGTATATGTTTCGTAGCAGAAAATAAATCACTTAATTATTATATCAATTAGTGAATCTATTTTGCCCTTAACTCATCAGAGGAAATAGCAACAATCAAGCCATCAAAAGAAAATAAAGTATGTTTTGACATGATTAAAATCCGAAAATTGGAAGAGAAGCTGTAAATACCTTATATGTTTACATTACGCCAGTTTGAATCATATATATATATATATATATATATATATATATATATATATATATATATATATATATATATATATATATATATATATATATATATATATTAGCAGATCGTCTGGCGTTGTCCGGTCGTAAAATACGCTTAAATATGATATTTTAATTTATGCGGATTTCGTATAAATATACATATATATATATATATATATATATATATATATATATATATATATATACCAGAATGGGTACAGAGCAACTTAATCGTGATGAGCTGTGGCCATATTTGCAAGGATACTATTTTGGGAGTTTGGCAGCGAGATGTTTGTTCACATTGCACATGAATTTCTGCATGTCAGTACAGTCAGGGA
Source organism: Euprymna scolopes (assembly GCF_053919585.1). Lineage (NCBI taxonomy): Eukaryota > Metazoa > Mollusca > Cephalopoda > Sepiida > Sepiolidae > Euprymna > Euprymna scolopes. The sequence continues at coordinate 884,206 of NC_136505.1, forward strand.
AGCAAAGGCCTGGGAGGGAATTACAAAGTGCAGCAGTTCAAGGGGAAAAAAGCGAAAAGGCTATTCGAGTAGAAGGATTTAGGCCATCTAAGGACATCTACAGTGTAGGGGTGGGATTTTTGCTTTGCTTTCTGGTTTGTCAAGGATACTGTCATCGAGGGGGGTACTAGTGCTTTGAGTTCGTCAGAGCACTTGGCATTTAAATACTTGTGAAACAGGTACAAGGATGCCACATGTCGGAGATAGAACAAAGGTTGGAGTTTAATTGACCTATTAAGTTGGTGACTTTTTTTTAACACTGTCTAGGAGTGAGAGACAAGTGGCAGATGCACCAGTCCAGATGTGGCAATAAGAACAAGAATAATAAGAAGAAAATATAACAAATACAAATTGTAGCCGTAGCGACCAGACCACCCAGCAAGGGTGGGTTTAAAAAAAAAAGAAAAAAGAACTTCGGTTACCACAGAAAAAAAACACACACACGACGTTTTAAAAGGGTCCAAGATAATTAAAAAAAAATAAATAAATAAATAATACCACGGGGAAAAAAATTACACGATCACAGAAATGCGAACAAAAAAGAAAAAAAAATTTGAACACACATGCACACAGAAAACTAAAGTTTACAAGAAAATATTAAAAAAAAAAAAAAAGGCCGATATGCCGTAATGAATGATAAAAGAGATACGGTCAGTTAAAAAAAAAAACAACCCACGAATATTTCATTCATAAATAAAATAAAAAAAGCAAGAGAAAAATTGTTGAATACGGCCGCACACAAATAGAAAATAGGGCAGTGTGTCATTCATAAGAATGTGTGTTACTGTCTGAATTGTTTAGTGTTAAAACTGTCAATCATAATAAATAACAATTTAGTGTCAAAAGTCGAAAGAATATTTTCGGCTTTTTAGTGTGTTTTAATTGATCTGGTCTTTTTTTTTTGTTTGTTTTGTTGCAAAATGTTTAAATGTATTAAGGTATTTTCTTTTGAAAATGTGTTTTAAACAATATTGTAAATTTATACTTAATGTAAATGTTATTGATTTTCACAGCAGGAATTCAAAGTCATCAGTAAATATACATTAGATTTAAACAGTCTAGGAGAAAATAAAACTAGTTAAGACGAATGGTTGGCTTACAGATTCAGTTAGAATTTTAGAAGGCGGACAAGAATTAAAATTACGTAAACGGGTATTTAGAGAGTTTTTAGATGTGATAAGCCGTAAGAAAGATGTTTTTTTAGCATTTGGTTTTTGTTTGTTCTTTTTTAGAGATCCTATAATTTTTTTCCAAGAAAAGTGACTTGGTAGGGATTGATAAGCACAAGATGTGCCCCTATTCGAAAAATTTGGGAACCTGTGTTAATTAAGTGTTTAAAATAAGCTGGTCGCACGTAACGACTCCAAGCAAGTAGTAAGACTTGGCTTAATTAATAAACAGGCGTTGGAAAAAATACGAAAATTCTTAAGGGGACCAGTAAACTGATGATAGATAGTCCCGAGGTAATCACATATAGCTTAATGAAGTAAGAGACAGGCAAAAATATGCCGTAGATTACGTAAGAAAGATATAACCTTGTATTTTTTTAGAGACGCATGAATGTGGGATATATCTGCTGGATCTTGGTGAGAGAAAAGAAAAATCACAAAACAATCGGGCTATTAGATAGAATTTAGTGCGCAATTAAGGTTTTGTGGCGCAAAAGGTGTTAGTTAGTTAGGGGTGATATTTCTAAATCCTCGTCGAAGTTTCAAGAATCCAAGCAAGAAAACCTGAGTGAATCCGTATGAGAGAAAAAAAGGTATATCTTGATAGTTAAAGCCAACCAAGAAGATTGTTTATGAGCTTTGGTATGTCCCGTATAAGATAGTTATAGAATAAAAACAAAGCCATACTTGATAAGACTAACCATGCGGAAAGAGACGATCAGCACACTTTTGGGACGAAGGGAGTCGTCCATTTCGAGGGAGGTGGAAACCTCTAGTCTGCAGCATATGGGTGGCTAGAAAGTAGCTGATGTGAATCATATGTAAAGACCCTACACCCTCCAAAAAAAGTAAATGCCAAGAAGATCATAAAGGTTCTGATCTTATAAAAATATGATAATGGTGAAGTCAGCCGAGGAGGGCTGACTGAAAGAGATTTTTTTTTATTAGCCTGATCTTTCCTAGCCGGGTGGTTGTGTAAATGTAGAAAAAATGTACTAAATTTAAAAATGTATACATTTTTTTTTGTGAAATATGGAAGGGAGGGATGTTACATGATAAGGGCTGTCCCCTTTTCATGTAAGTATAAGAATAGAGAGATTTAGTTAAAATGAAAATGAAATAGAATAGACGAAATTTGAACCTTGTAATTTAGGTTTAGGAATAGATTACGAGAGAGAATTAGCAAATGGAATGTAAAAAACAAACCACCAAAAGGTAAAGTGAAAATTGTCATTATATGTCTTGTATATCATGTGTTTTAAAATGTCTTTACATACACATCTCATATCTACAATGTGAACACTAAGACTGTCTCCTCACTCTAAGAGCTTCTACTGAACATTATATATATATATATATATATAAATCTTCTCATAACAACGAACAATAACAAACAACAATAACAACAACAACATCCCTCTTAATAAGACTCTCAACAACATCTCTCTCAAAGACTCACACATCTAAGAAGACTCTCTAACATGCACTTTTAATAACAACAACAACAACAAGAATAAGAACAAGAATGATAATAACAAAATATAACACTTATCCCACTTTCTTTTCACGCCAACTGATCTCTTCGCTGATTTCCTACCCGTGTAATAATTGACTACTTTGATTTGATTTGGCTGAACTCGATACTCTAAAGTCAGAAGTGCTGCCCGGTTAAACTCCTGACCCAAAAGGGCTCAGCGTCCTGCACTAAGGGTGCATTCCTCAATAAGAAAGAGTAGTATTTGTAGTAGTTCATTCCCCGATATTTTTATCAAGACACCAAATATAGGTGACTGCCTTTAGAACCTGGTTAACCCCGTCGGACGAAAACCCCGTATTTCCCTTATTATTATTATTATTATTATTATTATTATTATTATTATTATTATTATTATTATTTACTTACTAGTCATCACGTAGGTCATCATTATTGATTGCGCACTGATAAAACTGAGGGTGTTCCTTGGAGTCTGAATGATAACAAATCTCTCCAGATTTCTAATACTCTACATTTTTCAATAACTATTGCAAATGATTTTGCGTTATTGCAAAAGCCAATTACAATTAATTTTGACCATTGGTCTTCGCTGAGATTGAGGTGGTAATAAGCATCTCCAAAGTCCCAGTTTCCTTCACACTCGTCAAGTAGAGAAATTCTTAGTGCGCTTTCTCATCTGTTTTTCCATCCACTAAGACCCTTCACAACTACTTTGTATGTAATTATTATTATTATTATTATTATTATTATTATTATTATTATTATTATTTCACTCACTAGGAGTAGTCACACAAGTCACCAGTCTTTGAGAACAAGTTGTGCGGAGCAAATACACGGAATTGCCCAGAGAGCTCAAAGGGATATGGAAGGTAGAGAAAGTCAAGATAACACCACTAATTATAAGAGCGCTAGGAACAATACCGAAAAAATTTGAAAAAGGAAAGGGAGAGATTGGAATCAGACATATTGCTGATAAGATACAACGAATAACAATGATAAAAACTGCAAAAATATTAAGGGAAATCCTTGAATGCGGGAACTTACACACATAAACTACAAACACAAACTGGATATAAAACACAAAGGAACATTACATGGAATTATGAAAACTGAAATCATATAATTGTAAGTTAAACACCCTTTGGCCTTGCCTTCCACCCCCTTTTTGTGAGTATCGCAATACTCTGGCACCACAACAAATAAGTCAGGAGAATCAAGCAGTAGAGAAAGATCGAGGAGAGAAAGCACTAGCCATATCTCCACTGGATGAGTGCAAAGAGGACTGGAACCTTGGGGAGGCTTATTGCCACCCAAATTCCAGTGAATACTAATGGTCGCTGCCAATGAGGAATCAATGGTAAGCGGCTGTTGCAAAAACGCAAATTCATCAGTAAAGGTTATCGAAAATGTGGAGAGTACTGGAAATCTGGGGAGACTTGCTGTCACTCCGACGTCAGATAACACCACGAGTTGTTCTCAAAGAGAAATCTTTGATGATAGTCTGTGTGACTACTCCTAGTGAGTAAATAATAATAATAATAATAATAATAATAATAATAATAATAATAATAATAACAATAACAATAATAATAATAATAATAATAATAATCTTGAATGCTCTGACGAACTGCAAGCACTTGTACCCCTTGACGTAAATAGCCCCGACAAGCAGCTAACTCCCACCCCTTCATAGTAGAGATTCCTAGGTGTAAGAGATCTTTAGTTGTCACATAAAATTATATAAATCAACTTCGAAAGCAATGCAGCTGAGCTGAGTTTGTTTTAAACGAGATTTTAAAGGTCACCTTCAATGATTTATCAACGATCTTCGAGGTTTATCACGTGTTTCGCGAAAGTCGTCATTTCATTAACCAGCGCTCTTCTCTGCTGTCAGTGAGAAGCCGAGATTCCCCATGACATATGCAAGTAGATGGATAATCAACATTTCAACGTTGATTACTATTTTTTGTTTTAGTTTAACTTTAGATAAGACAACGAAACATTAAAAGCATACATCAACACAAACCAACGTTTAGAGGAATTTACCACGTGTATTCAATTTCTTCTATTAGCGGCAAAAGAAAACCACTGATTTTAAGACTACAATTCATCATAGTTTGAGTTAGGTTGTTTCAGTTTTTTGCTCTACGGCATATCAACCCAGTGACACACGTAGAACTTTTTCAGGGCAGGTGCTCAAGTGTAAAAAAAAAAAACAGCTAAAATATAGCAATGCACACTGTCTCGGTAGGGCACAGATCTATAATACATTCCTCTGAACCCCTAGCATCCCCTTCCTCTGCACGTCATTGTATCAACCCATTATTTAAAAGCAAAATTCTGACAAAGTTTTCTTTACGATTTAAGTTCATGGTGTAAATGTGGATTTCGTTTCATGCACTAATTTTCAAATTTTCTATTTTTCACACTTTCAATTTTTCAAATATGTATTTGTGACTCATGCAGAGACCGACCCGTTTTCCTGTGAATGTTTCCTCAGCATATACGTAAATCGTCGGTATATGGCGAAACACGCAGCCAATGTAGCAGGCGATAATTAATAAATAGGAAGAAAATATTAGTTTTAATTAAGAAAAAATTTAAATCATTAAAAATAAATAATTTTAGTAAAGCCGTTACGATGAATGTTGAATAATCTGCATTTGCAGTCGCTGGAGAAAAGTTCTTTGATTTTGTTAGGAATAGAAATTAATCAGAAGCATGGCGAACATGTACATAAAATGCATTAAAAAAAAAAAACTAATATCGTCAGTGACGGATTCACTTGGTGGTGCATGAATGGCCAATATAGGCTGTCGATGCTACCACGTCAACGAACAATCCTTGTCAGATAAGTAAAAACCCTGAAAAACACAAAAAAAAATCTTGAAAAACACAAAAAAATGACACCCCCCAACATTAACAGTAAAAAAAAAACGGAGCAGGAAAAAGAAAAATAGTTTGTCATAAACTATTTTTCACGCCCCGAAAAAAACTTACGAAATAAAAAATATTTCATAAATGTTTCCATTTGTTGCTAAATATTATTACACACACACACACACACACACACACACACACACACATATATATATATATATATATATATATATGTAATAATATGTAGCAATATATATATATATGTATATATATGTATATATATATATATATATATATATATATATATATATATATATATATATATATTTGTCATAAAATATTTTTCACGCCCCGAAAAAAACTTACGAAATAAAAAATATTTCATAAATGTTTTTATTTGTTGCTACATATTAATTTATATCTATATATATATGAATGTAACTCTTGGTTCGTTCGCAATTAAAAGTCTAAAAAACCACTGGACGGATGGCTTCCACGTTTTGGTATAATATGTTTACTGTATCCATGTGGGTTTTTATATATTTCTTTTTAATTATAGCATTATACTTAATTTTTCTATGATAAATAGGTGTTTTTCTTTGTACCGATACGCAATTTTTTTTACTTAGGGACAATTATTTATTACCGCTTCCTGTCACGTGACCAGTGTTACAGTTTAGCGATTTTCCCGCTAGATCTGGAGATTTCGTTTGCAATCTAGCGGGAAATTCTAGAAAATCTGGAGATATTTGGCACCCACACACCTGCAATTTAAGATTAAAAAATAAAGAAAAGCGCTTGAAAATACTTTAAAACATAAAATAAACTCATTCAAGTAAGTAAAAAAGTAGCATTTATTGCCTTTGGTAACAATTATTTATTGATTATTTGTTTTGTTTTTCACCTTTTTTCGGCTAATCATTCTTAAATCTTACTATAAAATCGATTTTTCCAAGTATATTTTAGGTGGGGGGGGGCATTCCAACCTCCGAAGTTTAGTTTAAAATATGATCTAAGCAACCCTGCTTTATTTAGAAGTATGTAGTAGAAAATTGTAAAAAGCAAGAAACAACAGCAAAAAACAAAAACAAAAAAAACTTATACCAATACAGTAGAATTTAATTATCTATCAACCTAAATACTTTTAATATGCTAAAACAAAGAAAAAAATTTATTGTTTTTTATTTTTCTAATTTCAATGTTGAACCATTATTGTGATGTTTAATTTGCAGTATATTTCAATTTAACTTTTATTATAAAAAGTTTGAATTTATGATTTGTTTCCTGCAAAAAAAATACCCTCCGAAAAAAAAACAGGCAAAACTAGCTGATAAAATATGTAAGCCTTCTGGGGAGCTAACCGCTTCAATATAATTCCAGAAACATATAGTTAGAAAACATGGAACATTTTATATATTGAATATACTGTATTTATAATTTTTTTATGGTAGGAAGTTAAAATATGGAGTTCGGGGGGGGGGGGATTAGCGATTTTTGAAAATTTCAGACGATAAAAGTTAAAAATCTAGCGATTTTCTGGAGATTTCTTTCTCCTGAACTCGCGGGTTTTTTTTTAAATCTCAGTTGCCAACATTGCATCACTAAAAAAAACACTAAAGGCTTAATGTAAACAGAATGTGTTTACAATATCTGTAAATTTTCAATGGGTTTAATCACATGCTTATTGATAATATAACCATGTGATTGAAATTTAATTTAAATTAACCACGCGTGGTCGCTTTGCTATCAAATATTCATCGAAAAATGGTTAGGTACACACAAAATGAATGCCGAAGCTCAAAGTGTATAAACATTTTGACTCCTCCCTTTACTTAAAAATTCACCAAAAATCAGGAAATTAATCAATTTTAATGAAAATTGCAGTATTTTTCAAATAATGATCGCAGAATATAATGAACTAATTATTTTTACTTAACTCTTAGTGAAAATGTTTTATTTTGTTTAAACAAGAAATACCTTTACTAAAGTTATGGTTTTCAGTAGTAAATAAAAAACGCAAGCATTTATTTTTGCTTTTTTTATATAAATAAAGCATCGTAATTTGTAACAAAAAAAAATAATTTTTACAGTAACATTACGAAAAAAAGCCCCTAAAGTCCATATTAATGAATTCGATATAACTCGAAGAAAAATGAATTCTCGCATACTATTCAGGAAATTAAAGATTCAATTAGATGCCTATTTCAGTCACCTAAATTATTTAGGGTGAAATGAGTTTAGAAATTTATAGCCAAACCTTAATATTTTTTTTCTTAAGAAAAAAGCATTAATACAGTAAGTTAGGTAAAATTTGGGTAAATATCCAGATCCGCTACTACAGAACACCGACCACTCTAATTTGTTTTTTATAGGTAATTGGGGTCGCTGACAACGAATCTGATAGTCAAACTTGGGGCAAATTTACCGTTTGCATGGTATTTACCCCTGAACCCACGAACTACTTTCCACCATTTTTCAGCTTTCGTTTAGGCTACGCGCATGCACGCTATAGCATAAACGACGGCTTCACCAAGCAAACTATGTTGGGGAAGGGTTTTTTTTTCCAGAACATAGAATTTTCTAATTTTCAAAAATACATCATAGCACTTTTTGGGTGGAAAATTTAAAATTAGCTGAAAAAGAAATAAAACAAGAAAAGGAAAGCACTCCAAGTTGGAGTAGGGGGGGTAATTTATCTGGGGTTTTTTTACCTAGAACATAGAATTTTCAAATTTTCAAAAAGTAACGCAGCGACATTTACCAATTAGAACACCATTTAACATTTTCCGAAGATTTTACTGTTTACATTGGGGGCGCGAGCGGGGCGGGAGCGGATGTGATGTTGGGGCGCACGATCTTCGGAAAATATTAAATGGTGTTCTAATTGGTAAATGTCGGTGCGTTACTTACGGAAAAACGTTTAACTAAACTGCAAAAGCACCTATTAAGCCACATAAGTTCTATAATTGAATCCCCCTCCCGCAAAAAAAGAATGAAAAACATAAAGATCTTTGGTGCTTATGTTTTTGTAAACCACATTAAAAACTACGCGAGACAAAAAAAAAAGTCCCTCAATTTGTTGTACTTTTCTTTAACTGTAAGTCATTAAAAAATGTCAGTCCGTAATTTTTTGATTGGTACGCCATGTGAGAAGGCAGTTTGCTAGGTGAAGCAAGCCGTCGTTCATGCTGCAGCGCGCGCGCGTAGCGTAAACGGAAGCTGCAAAATGGTGGAAAGTTATTCGTGGGTTCGGGGGTTAATACCATGCAAACGGTAAATTTGCCCCAAGTTTGACTATCAGATTCGTTGTCAGCGACCTCAATTACCTATGAAAAAAACAAATTAGAGTGGTCGGTGTTCTGTAGTAGCGGATCTGGATATTTTGCATAGAATGCTCGGCTTTACGGTTGTAAAAATGGAACGGAAATTTAAATTTCGTTCCCTTTTAAATTCGGTACATTTTCACATTACGTCCAACTTGTCGTTCACATTCGACACGTCAACTTTTATAGCTTTTCAGGTATTCTGGCAAGGTTAGGGGTGTCTATTCCGAAAGCCGTTCTTAACATGGGTAGATTGGTAGGTGTGTCAGAAATTTCATGAAAAATAGTGAATAATTCCACCCCGTCTTTCCAAGCTTATAACTCCTCGGAAAATGTAACTCAAGCCCTAAATTTTTTTCCAATTAAAAGGAGCAAGGACCAAGGTTTCATTAAAAAAAAAAAACAAAAAAAACATGTTTTTAAAAAAAAAAAAAAAGGTTTTAACTTCGGACTTTACAGGTAAATTTCTAAAAAACACTACTTATTTTGTTTTAAATTTGAATATATTATTTATTGACCTTTTTTCTTGAATTTGTGATATATAACACTTTGGTGAATAAATTATTTACTTCTTAATAGACCTTTCAAAATGGGAGGCGTGAATTATTCTACCCCCTATCTTTCCGAACTTATAACTACTCGAAAAATGTAATTGAAGCCCTAATCTTTTTTCAATTAAAGGGGCAAGGACCAAGGTTTCATAAAAAAAAACAAAAGAAAAAACAAACAACGTGGTTTAAAAAGAAAGGTTTTAAACTTCGAACTTTACAGGTAAATTTCTAAAAAACACTACTTTTTTGTTTTAAATTTGAATATATTACTTATTGACCTTTTCTCTTCAATTTGTGATATATAAAACTTTAGTGAGTAAATTAATTATTTACTTTTTACTAGACACTTGAAAATGGGAGGGGCGTTAATTAAAAAAAAACGTTTGTCTAAAATATTATATTTGGTTTATTGGAAAGAGCATAAAATTTCACATTGACCCTGAAAATATCGTAAAAATAGAATCAATAGAAAAATTTTGATAGATTTTTAAAGTTTAAAAATTGAAAAATATTGAGTTCGTAAAATTCATTACTGTTTTTTAAAAAATAAAAAAAAAATTTCTATTACTTTTAAAACAACTTTAATAGTTTATTTTGGAAGTTTACTTGACAAAGCAGGGGAGGGTATAGCGGTAACCCTCGCTTTTGACAGGGTATGACACAATGGTCTTCTAAGGAAAATCAGATCATATAGTATCACTGGAAGAATACATAACGTAAAAAACCACCGACAAACCGACAAGCAGCTAAATCTCACCCCTACACAGTAGCGATCTCTAGGTGTAATATATATATATATATATATATATATATATATATATATATATATATATATATATATATATATTAGGTTGGTGCAAAAATAATGTAGGTTTTTAACATGAAGTTGAACATAAAAAACCATTATTTTTACATCAACCTTATATATATTATCAAATGATATAAAATTTTGCCTGTATTGTAGGGTGCTCGCTTTTCCAATCCTGGTGTTGCTTATAGTTTAGTATTTCTACTTGACACGAGACTTAAGCAATGCCGGGTTAAGAAAAATGCGCCTAGAGATTGCAAACTCTTGTGAACATCTCATCGCGCCGACACAGTTTTGATGAGTGCGACTGTTGTCTCTGAATATAGAAGCTGTCATTAGTATTAATGTCTAATGACAGGCATTATTCTCAAATATAAAGCAGAAAACTAAACAGTTGTTTATAAGTATTTGCCTTTGTTTATTTTTTTAATATATGTCACTGTTTAGAAAAAAAAAATAAACCCGTCTCTTGAATATCAACGCAAGTCAACCCTTTAATGAAACGAAATGTTTTCCACCTGTCTTCATTCGGGCGTGCTGATTTTTCTCGTAAATGAAACAATGTACCGTCTGTGCTTGACAATGCAATAAAAAGAATTGTGTTGCGTGTGGAGAATACACAAAATAATTCAAGACACATGTGAGAATAGAGAAAAGATTTATGTTCACAATGAACGCATTTAATAACACTGGGCCTACCCAGTAGAACACACTTAAAACATTTGAATCCGGAACCTTAGGAAATTCCGGAGTTGAGGATACTGAGGGTTCCCTGTCTTCGGCTACAGATTTTTATATTTGATCCTCAAAATCAACAGAAATTAGACCACATCTGTAATAATCCGATTGATTTTGCGATGAGAGTTTAGTTGTGTGCAGTTCTAGGAGGTCCACCTTCCCAGCCTTTGCCTTCTCTCTTTAAAAGTGGTTTAGTGTATCGCCTGAAGCGCCCTTACTGGGGAATGCTGAGAGGGCTATCCAGACACTTTTTGTAGGTCAAAGTGCTCATCCTCTGGGACCCTTACTTCTCAATGTCACTTTCTGACTCTGGTGTCTAAGTTTTTGCAGTGTTAGAGAACTAAACATTTTTTATTTTGTTCAGTTACTAAAATCATAACTTCCCTCTAACCATAGGAAGATATGGCTCAAGGACGGAAGGTGGGGGACATTAAACAAATAGGCCGTCGGCCCAGAGTGAAAATTCTTAATTTTAATGAGATGTAAAAGGGGTGGGCATGATTTTTGGATATAATATGTATAAAATCATAAGAAACATGGAAAAAAATTTCACAAGCAAGATTATGGTGCATTAATAAATAATTTTAATTTTAATGCACAAAAAAATGCTAACTGTTAAGTTGCCTTCGTACAAAAAAGTAGCCATTCAGAATACTTCTTTTATTTACTCCTTACAATCTACCAATCACAATCATCGTAGTGCGAGTTAAAAATTCAATATGGCTGCCTCCAGTGAAGAAGAAATGTTTGTAAACAAAGACAAAAAAGAGTGCGTTATGTGCATATTTCCAACTAAAACATTGAATGTTAGATCTTTTTCAGTGAAGACATGGACGCGCTTTTTAGAATATGTTAAAAAATGGAAAGGTTTACATGGACCACAAGCAGAAATTGCGAAAAACTTTGACTTAAGCTGTGATTCAACTGAAATACCACCTCGTGTTGGGTTTCACCAAACTTGTTATGCACGTTTCACGGATTATCAGAAAATTGAAAGAATTCAGAAAAAACTAGAAAAGAATACTGATAACGTTTTCGAAGGTAAGTTTAAGCTTTTAATAATTTTTATTTTTATTGATACGTATTTGGAAAGAGACAATTTTTCTTATACTCCCTCTATTCACTTAGGCAAGTACGTGTGAACTGAACAGCATGAAAAATTTTATGGTAGGAAAAAATGGATTTAGAGTAACATTTCGTATATAAATTTAATGGAAAATCATCCTCCATTTCCTGGAGACTATTGTTAATTTTTTTTTTACCATTAACCCTAAGTCTGAGTGCCAAGATTGTAATTTACCCCCTCCTCTCCCAATAAAAAAACGCACAGAATTTATCTTCACTAGAAAAAAGGTCAACACCTCTAAATTCTAAAATATATTTATTCAATTTAATTGATTTTTAATTTTTTTTTTTTTTTTTTTTTTTTTTGTAAACTTCTAAGTTGTACAATCTTTTTTCTTCTCGGGGGAGGGAGCGATTTAAATGAGGGTGTTAATCTACATTAATATCTTTTCAAACAATTGAATATGTACATAAAAGTTGGCATCTGTTTTAGAAAATTTCACTTGTAAAGAAAAAAAAAAAAAAACTAGAGTTTATTTCTATTTACTTGCCTCCCCCACGAGAACATAGATACAAAACAGGGTTTTATTGTGGGTAAAATTTAGTTCACCAAAAATGTATTCTGATTGGAACAAAAATTACAATTGCCTCAGTTTAGAAAGATTTCTCCTTCACAAATCTGAAACAAAAGATAACCTGTATTATCAGAATAAAGGGTACACTTTGCTCTTAGCCAAATGCTGTTACTATTTAACAGTTTTCATAATTTCAATAATTTTAGCTATTGGTTTTAATCTGGAAATGTTTCATTTCTTTTATGATTCTAAATATAGATACAACTGTCTATGGTACCATTTCTTGATTCTAGCACTTCCACAATCAGTCACTTGACAATCTATTCCATTAACCTTTATCCTCGTGTGGCTTTTAGCCTTGATAAGTGGTAACTCACTAGTAAAATAAAGTGCATTGCATATTGAATTTACCTACCAATTCCAATGATAAATATATTGCATGATTTTGTAAACATCCCTTGGTCCGATTAATAAGGAGTCACCAGACGATTTAATTGTAGAATGTAAATTAATAACATACAATTTTTTCACAGAAGTTTTATCAGCACTATACAAAAAAATCTTAAATTTTTAATGAAATGTTTTGGATTTATGAAATAATGATTGGATATTTTTAATTTGAACTTTTCCATATACTTTGTTATTTCAAATGCATATTAAACTCCTAAATATATTTATTTTTACAGGGTCCCCATCTCAAGAAAACATTGATGCGACTACTGCCGAAAATGATGATCCACCAGCTAAAAAAAGACGGGTTCTTCGTTCCAATTTTGATCGACCATCTTTGCCAGCTAGATCAGAGCATATTTTACCAGATGTTTGCATACTATGCCAAAAAGTAAAAACTATAGTGTGCAAAGGATCTGGCAAAAGAAACAGGGAAAAACTTGTCAGATGTTCGACAATAGAAGCTGCTAATTTAAAACGAGCAGCAGAAGAAAATGAAAATGAATCACTCCTCATGCAAATAAGGAATAAAGATTGTGTAGCAATCGAAGTGAAATATCATAACTCATGTTACCGTGACTTCACTCGATATTTAACCAAACCAACCAAAACCGAACACTCTGAGCAAACTTCATATGCTAAAGCATTTGAGGTCTTTGCGAAATTAGTCCAAACAAGGATTATCGAAAACAAGGAAATCATGAGACTTAAAAAATTGAAAGATTTGTTTGTCAAACAGATTAAAGAAACACATGGAGTTGATGCGCATTTATATAAAACAGGATATTTAAAACAAAGATTAATGAAAAAATTTCCTCAATTATGCTTCATCACTCCTAAAATGAGATCACAAGGTGACATCGTGTATGTAAATGACATTACAGTGTCTTCTCTTGTAGAGGAAAAAACAGTACTCCATGAGGAAACACATACCACAACTCCAAGTGAAACAGAGTCGTCAGAAAATGACACAAACCAACAAACAAGTCATGTACGCTCAGATCCAAATCCTCTTTCTAACTTGTACATAACAGCTATGGATCTGAGAAATATTATTCAACAAGTAAAACCTCCTTCGTTATGGCCGCCAACAGCAGAAACATTAAATTTGCAGGAGGCTGAAAAGATGGTGCCCCATATTTTATTTAACTTTCTTGCATGGATAGTTGGGGCATCTGAAGATTTGTGCACAGAAAAAATAATGGACATATCTGCATCCGTCTATAGAAAGATTTTGTCTATTTCACAAGACATTATATTTTTGTCTTCTAACGGACGTACATTAATGCCAAAACATTTATCACTTGGTATGGCTGTACGCCATCTGTCTGGATCTGCCCAAGTGATTGGTTTATTGAATGGTTTGGGACATTGTGTTTCTCATTCGGTGGTTTTAAATCATGATACAGCACTAGCTGAACTTGAAATCAATCGTGGAGAAAATTCTATTCCATCCACCATCCAGGCAGGTATTCCAACAACTTTGGTCTGGGACAATAATGATTTTGGTGAGGAAACTTTATCTGGACATGGAACAACACACAACACAACTGGGATAATAATACAAAATATGTTAGTCGAACCGTGTGCATCTAAGATTGCAGTAGAAGGACTCAAAAGAACACGGAAAAGAACATTGGAACCACCAGAAGTAAATTTGGCTACATACACCGGTGGAAGAAAAGATGGCCCACTACCATTTGCTGAACATGTTTCACTTCATTCAGATCGTGTATTTCTGCAAAATTCTCTAAAACTTGATATAGCGTACTATATCACAAAATTCGGCAGTGAAATTATATTACCATCTTGGACTAGGTTTAACCAACTCCTGTGCAAAAGGGAGATTGCATCAAAATCTACCATAGGTTATTTACCCGTAATTGATGTTAGCCCCACAGAAATGGATACAGTCCTTACAATTCTAAAAAAAAGCATTGACATTGCAGATCAACTCAAGTTAGAGTCTCTTGTTATTGTAATGGATCAAGCAATCTATTCAAAGGCACAATTAATTAGATGGAGAAATCCATATTTCATGAAGAGATTGGTGATTCGACTTGGTGCTTTTCATACAGCAATGTCCTTTCTTGGGTGTTTGGGAAAGCGTTTTCGTGATGCCGGGCTTCAAGATATTCTAATAGAATCAGAAGTTGTTGCTGTAGGCTCAATAAATGGAGTTTTCACAGGTAGACACTATAACAGAGCAGTTAGAGCCCATAAATTAGTGGCCGAAGCAATGCAGCATATGCGTTTGACAACCTATTTAAACAGCATTCCTGAAGAAAAGGTAGAAAAAGTGAAGCATTTAATGACATCCTTGTCACAATCATTCCCAGGACCTCAGTATGAAGAAATTCTGAAGGGAGAACATTTTCAAAGTTTTCTATCATCCTATGAAGAATTTATACAGGTTGGCAACAAAAAGCAAACTTTTGCATTCTGGAGTTCTTATATTGACATTGTAGAAATTCTTTTACTTTTCCTTAGAGGTATTCGAGAGTCAAACTGGGAACTTCACTTGGCAAGTGTTAGACAGATGTTACCTTGGGTGTTTGCATATGACCATGTAAATTATAGCAGATACCTTCCAGTTTACTGGTTGGAGATGTCTAATCTCGCTAATACTCATCCAGTGATATATACACAATGCATTGGAGGAGATTTTGCTGTTCAAAGAAGCTCAAATGCCTTTGCTAAAATTCCTTGTGACCAAACCATCGAACAAACTGCTAATCGTGATTCAAAAACAAAAGGTGGTATGACAGGCTTCAGCACAAACAAGAGAGCCGTCAACAGGTGGATATGGTCCCATCATGCGAGAGGGTCTATTACCCATGAATGTGAAACTATGGCTGGCAAAGGAGAACGAAGTGGAACACGATCAGATCTTTTACACAGTCGGATGAAACATGATAAGCTTGCTATTGGAAAGATAATAGACACAGTAAACAGTATGTTTAATCCATTTGAGTATGAACCAGCTGAGTTGATCCATATTGCATCAGGATTAGTTGCGACACAAGATGTTCAAAATGATCTGCAATTTGCTAAGGCAAGGGGCGAATCAGAATTTGAAAATTTCTGTGGGCAGCGTCTACAAACGGGAGAAGTTGATTTTTTTGCCCCGATGAAAAGAATGAATTTAAAAACATTCTCCAGTATGTCTAAAAAATCAAATCATCATGTCCACGGAAAGGATATCACTTTGGAAGCAGATAGAAATCTCCTAGCAAGATTGGTTGTGATTGGTAGAATCCGGAACATTAATCTTCAAGAATTACTGTCATATTCCTTAGGTCCATTACCATTGTCCCTTGCAAATTCACATGGATCGTTGGTTAAAACTAATAAAGCAAACTTACTTCATGCTTTAGAAAGCCATGCTAACAATCCTATTGTTGAGAACCCTATAGTAGGTGGCATATATATAGTGGATGGTATGTCGCTGATACACCAATTAAATTTGAACAAATTACAAGGAGAGAAAACATTTCTTAATCTTGCTCTTGTTATTTTGAAAAGTTTAGTGAACAGGGCAAAATCGAATCATTCTAAAGAAATTCATTTTGTTACTGATACATACCAGCAGATCTCTATAAAAAATATCGAGAGGGATAAAAGAGCTGCTACTAGCTCTCAGATAAGAATCCATGGTCAGCTCCTTCCTCAGCAATGGAAGAAATTTCTTTCAAATGGAGAGAATAAAAAGTCCTTAATAGAATTCTTGGATGAAACATGGTCTAATGTTTCAACATCAGAGCTTAGAGGAGTGAAGGTATTCTTGGCGCATAACAAGAAATGTCATTCCTTCTCACCTGGAAAAGAGGCAAGTGATATTGTCATCCGGTTAGAAGAGACAAAACTTTGTAGCTCACAAGAAGAAGCTGATACACGGATTTATTTGCATGCTTCTTTTGCAGCCAACACTAGTACGGATGTAATCATTATGAGTCCTGATACCGATGTGTTTGTAATTGGAGTTTCTTTACAAAATCTTATTCCCGCACATTTATACTTCCACACAGGAAGAGGAACAAATTTGCGAACAATAGACATCAAGATGATAAAAGACAACATTGGAGAGTCTGTCATTCAAGCCTTGATTGGTCTACATTGTTTTACAGGATGTGATAGTGTCAGTTCATTTTACGGAAAGGGCAAAAAGAAAGCACTTAGTTTATTACTGAGAGAGAATGAGTTTTGTTACGCATTCAGTGATCTTGGTAATGAATTTTATGTGAAACCAGACACAGCAAAATCATTGGAAATGTTTGTTTGCAGGTTGTATGGCCAACAAAATGGCACAAGTGTTAATGAAGCCAGATACAACATGTTTAGATTCCAAAGAAAATTGGAAATCACAATGCCTCCAAATCAAGATGCCCTGAGTGAACACATCAAGCGAGCTAACTATCAAGCAGGTACGTTTTATAAATATTTAATTTCCAATTATATGTAAAAATTAAATATATGGAGTTTCATTGTTATTTGCTTATTAGAAAGGATGAAAATTATTCAATATTAATGTTAATTTCTTTCTTTTTTCAGGTGTCTATAAAAGGAGCCTCCATGCAAATCCTGATATACCATCCCCTGATTGTCATGGATGGAAGATAGAAAATGGAGATTTAGTAATCCATTGGATGAATCTTCTTCCTGCTCCAGACAGTTTAATGGATTTAATTAACTGCTCTGCCAAATGTAAAAAAAGTCATTGTAAAGACGTTAACATTTGTACATGTCTCCAAAACAGGGTCCCATGCACAGATATGTGCAAGTGTGCAAGAGATTCTTGTTATAAAATTAGTAAAAACATTGGACATGATGATGATGACACTGATGATGGTGATGACGACAACGATGATGATGAAGTGGCATAAGCAGTGATCAGTTTTAAATAAAAGCATATATGATCTTATTTACTAACATGTTGTTTGTTTAACTTTCATTAAAAATGCCTTTTTGTCCTTTAAATCTGTGTTATTATTCATAGATTCAAAAAAATACTTTTTAATGAAAATTGACAAACATTGTATATTTTACCAAGTTGATGTGTATAAAAAATGACACAAAATCGCAGCTCTACCTCAGGTTTAAACGACCTTGTTACATACAAAATATAGCAATAGATTTGTATGACTAATAATATTGGTAGACTATAGGTGTCTCTACATGAGAAATATCAAAATGTAAATCTATTTCTTTAGTTATCCACAGAAAAGATTGAAGTTGTTTCAAATAAGATGTTTGAAAAAAGCTTTTTTAGAAAAATATTCCCTATTTTGAAGCATAGTAAATATATTAAGTCCAATATTTATGTATTAAATGATGAAGAAATAAATTGGGAATAAAATGTGCTAAACTAGATGTCTGTATTGTTATCGGTTTGTGTGCTACTAAGGTTTAAGCAAGTCATAATGTTCTATTTGATGATTGTCGGCCATCTTTAAATATGGCCGCCGTTTTCATTAATGCGCAACATTTGTGCTTGTGAAAAAAAATATGATGTTCAGGAGTCTATTGGCATTCATTTGACACCATTTTTTCTTCCACCCCCAACCGAGGTCACAGAATCAAAAATCTAGAGGGATTTTGACCTTTGGGCCCATAGCCTAAAACGCATAAGAGGTGGTTTACTCGGACACCTTTCAAGCCCCGTCAACAACTCAGGCGGTAAGTTATATGGAAGGATAGATGTTCTAGAACAGCACAGAACAAATATTACAAACCAACTGAAAAAAAAAATCGCCGTACTAGTCTGTGTCGAGGGATTGTCGAGAACGTATCATCAACTGGTTTGATTGATATAAGAAAGGCTACGGTTTTCTACACTGCTAGATAGTTACCAATAGGTCTTGTGAGACAATTCAAAGGATAAAATCCACTAATATGAAATACGTTTGCGTCATAGTTAAAAACGGAAAATGCAATAAATTATAAAGGTAAGAAAACTTCGGAATAGAATGAGGAGCAAATCGAGAAAAGAGAAAAGTATTTGCATAGATCTATCACTGATTCAAGGATCTACCTGTATTTTAATATGGGAATCAAGCGATAGTTTTTTTTTTAATAATGTTACAGTTAAAGTCCTGCGCCTAGTGATGTCCTACATCTCCCGAATCTGCTGGTATTCTTTTGAATCTCCTGCGCCTAGCGATGTCTACGCGGAACTATCTGAAACACGTCTCTATACATCAAAGGCGTCCACACCAATCTCTCTATTTATCTGCTTCCCAACGACCTTTTTCTACACTTCCAGCCTTTCCTGCTATCTGGATTCCAGTAAGGTCTTCCTGAATTTCCAAGCTTTCCTACTATCCAGATTCAAGTGATGTCCTCTTGCTGTTATCCAGTTTCCAGGGACGACTCCTTGATTTTCCAGTCATTCCAGCTATCCATTTCTCCTGACGCCTTCCTGTGATTTAAGCCTTTCGTGCTATACAGTTTCCATTTACACCTCGTGCTTTTCCAGCCTTTCCTTTTTTCTTGTTCCATGTGGCGTCCGCGTGCTTTGTTAGCCTTTCTTGATCCATATTTCAGTGAAGTCCTCATGCCTTTCCAACTTTCCAGAGTATCCAGGTTTCTAGTGATGTCATCCTGCCTCTGCAGGATTTCTTGCTATCCACTTCCAGATTTACCTGCTATCCAGATTTCAGTGACTTACCCTTGTTTTCTCATCATTTTCTGCTGTCCAGTTTCCAGTGACGTCCCTTGATTTTCCTACATTTCTTGCTATTCAGTTTCAGTAACGTCTTACTTCTTTTGTAGCCTTTCCTGCTATCTAGACTGCCGTGACGTTTGGCATGTTTTCCCAGCTATTCTAGTTCCTAATTACCTTCTTCCGTGTTTCAATATTTCCCTGTTCTTCTCGTGCCATATCACTGTAATGAAAGGTCCTTCTTAAACAAAGAATGGTACTTGATGCATTCTCACAAAACATTTGGCATTATAATGTGATCATGTGTAAGTAGAATATTCTAGGGGAAGTAGTGGCGCCCTCTCCTACATCTCGGTATAGTTGCTAACGAAAATGGAATGAATAATGAACAGAACTCGCGTACGTGCTGTTATTTGTCAAACTCCTTACAAGTCAGCAGCGGAAGTATCTATGGGCGTATGCGAGAGTTGATTGTCAACTTTATATAGAAGAGAAAAATCAGCTAGCTACTAACTTTAACTAGATTCGTCGGGTCATACTTTTTAGAGGTTGATAGAGAGAAACACAGCAAAAGCAGATAATACTCTGAAACACAAACGAAATAGAATGCATGGCACAATGAAGAACAAGAAAAATGATTAAGCTTAATAAACTTGTTTATTTAAAGTGGGGAGCACAATAGAAAATATACGCGTGTATCGAAGAGAAAATAACGTGAGAATTTGTCCTTGTATTTTGTTGTGCTTTATTGAATTTGTGTGTGTGTTTCTCTGTGTGTTTATGTGTGTGTCTGCTTGTGTGTGTGTGACAGACTTTATACGAAAAGAGTGTCGAGCATGAATAATATAATTCACCTCTCTAAAATGTTTCAAAGTCACATCTTGAAAAGAAGACTACATTAGAAATATGTATGCATTTCATCAGAGTTCCATTTTGTTTGTGTGCGTATGTGTGCCCGTATGTGTATCTGTACTTTTTTCGTTATGTGATTCTTGTCATCTTTACAGTGTATCTAACGCATGAGTGTCAAAGCCCAAATAAACCTCCCTCTCTTTTTCTCTTATCATGTTTTCTTTTTGTTTATCGAATGGATGTTTATCTCAGAATTAGCTAGAACACATAGGCTTACGAGGAAAATCCGTTTCAAACGAGAGGGAGACTTTCTCTTTAGTTGGAAATTATGAAGTTTATATCTTTATCTGAAATATGTTTTAATCATTTTGGGATAATATGATGTGACAGTACAGACGTAGGACAAAGTGAAAGAAAAGATGAAATGAGAAGCTGAACGAACGGAGCAAAAAACGGTAGTAGTTTATATAAGCCAATACCTTTTAACGTTCATTTGCTTCACATTTCTAACCATGCTATAGATTTGTAAAAATGCTATTTAATGATAGCACGCTTTATAGAGTTAAATTAAAGAAGCAAATATCAAATAATGTTCCTGTATTAAATACTTTACGAGATTCCTATGGCACTCTAAATTTATTCTATTGGTATAAACAATACAGCGGTTAATTCATATTTACTGGAAATTACTTGAAATAGATGTCACTGATCTAGACGACCTTGACGACATTGCAGTATGAGTGCAGACATATGTAGATATCCAAACTGCACTTGATGACATGTTAAGGCAGGATAAACTGCTTCTAGCAGTTTATCCTGCCCAGATGTGGCAGCAGTACTCCATCCTAGGACGTACTTGGCTCTTATACAGGTATGGAATTGCATCGACAATGAGATAACTACTGGAGAGGTAAAAATTCGACCATTTTTCCAGCGGTCTTGGCCAAGGATTTGATATACATATTCGATTTCAGATCAAGAGTAAAGGTCAAACCCCAAAGTTTGTCAAAACATGGAGCCTTCCTTTCAATTTATGCCACACGGGGGTCAGAACGTTAATGATGTAAAGATAGAAGCTTGGTTTCATATGTATTAAAATTACCAGTCACCCCTTCCCCATTGCACCACATGCTTAAGATCAGAGGAGAGAACATCAGAGAGTTCTTGCTCATTTGCGGCCTTAAAAGTGTTGCTATAGATGGTAGTATCGCCAGCGTAAAAGTCTACGAATGATCTTTGAATGTGATTTTGGAGATCATTGATGTAGATCAGGAAGAGAGTTGGGCCCATAATAGACCCCTGAGGGACTCCTGCATTGATACTGTGAGTTTCTCAATGACTACTCTTCTGAATCTATCAGAGAGAAACGATTAATAATTGAGAAGACATTTCCAGCTATACCATAGCCGGAGATCTTGTTGAGTAGACCTTTATACCATACTCTATCAAAGGCCTTTAATATGTCAAGAGCAATTGCTCTACAAATGAAGCCTCCGTCGAAAGATTCGCTTATCCTAGATAATATATATATATATATATATATATATATAAATATATATATATATATATATATAATAGAGATATACGTGGGGCGTGCAATAAGTAATGTCCCTGGCCCACTTCCAGTTGTCTGAT
This sequence comes from Euprymna scolopes, assembly GCF_053919585.1. NCBI lineage: Eukaryota > Metazoa > Mollusca > Cephalopoda > Sepiida > Sepiolidae > Euprymna > Euprymna scolopes. The sequence goes on from NC_136505.1 coordinate 906,447, forward strand.
CTAGCTGAAATTTTGCAATGAGTTATATCTCTACGGGTTATGTGGCAAATTACAGCTCCGAACTAATTGTGGTTTCTGTTTTACAGGTGTTTGAACTGAGTCAGGTGTGAAATGGAACCTATTGAATGTCGAGCAGTGATCCGGTTTTTGTATTTGAAAGGACGCACACCACAGGAGACTTTTGGTGAAATGAAAGAAACTTATGGCGATAATGCCCCATCATATGACCTTGTAAAACGCTGGCATCGTGAATTCAAACATGGGCGGAAGTCTGTGGAAACAACTCCCAGACCTGGTCGCCTCCCTTCTGCCATTGATGAGGCATCTGTCCGTCAAGTTGAGGCTGCCATTTTGGAAGATCGGCGCATTACTATCCGCCAAATATCCCAAGATGTCAAGATTAGTACAGGGTCTGTGGAGACTATCATTCGCGACCATTTTCATATGCATAAGGTGTCTGCCAGATGGATTCCCAGATTGCTCACACCATTCCAGAAGTGAGAACGCGTCGAATGCTCGAGGGTGAATTTGGAGATGACCTAAGAAGATGAGTTAAAGTTTTTCAAAAGACTGATTATACAGGATGAAACCTAGGTCCATCACTATGATCCAGAGACCAAAGCCCAGTCAATGCAGTGGAAGCACTTGGATTCACCCCCTCCAAAGAAGGCAAGGGTGCAGCCCTCCGCTGGCAAGGTCATGCTCACAGTCTTCTGGGATCAGGACGGAGTAGTGATGATTTTCTGACAAAGGGTACAACAATTACAGGAGCCTATTATGCTTCACTTTTGAGGAAATTAAGGGAAGCTATCAAAACCAAGAGGCGGGGCAAGATCAGCAAAGGTACCCTCCTCCTGCAGGACAACACTCCGGTCCACAACTCGCATGTCGCCAGATCAGAAGTACGGGCGTGTGGTTATGAAATCCTACCCCATCCCTCCTACTCTCCTGACCTTGCACCCTCTGACTTTTACCTCTGCCCAGCCATAAAGTTGCTTTTGAAAGGAAAGCGTTTTCCAGATGACGCAGCTTTGATTCCTGAAGTCACGTCGTGCTTGGGGGACCAACCTGGGGTGTTCTACAAAAACGGTCTCCAGAGCTGCATCAAACGATGGGAGAAATGCATAACTCTGGGTGGTTCCTATGTAGAGAAAGGCTAATAACTGTGCCAAGTTTTGTTGCTCTACTGCTATGGGAAGTGGGTCAGAGGCATTACTTATTGCACGTCCGTCGTAACAGTTAGCACATCTGCCGTAAATCTAGCAGAACGGAACGATAACGACCTTTGATCTCTATAACTAGATTCTGTCTGTCAACAAGTTTATAAATGCCTCGCTTGCGAAATTCGTTATGTTTTAATGTGAAATATGAATCTTACTTATGTTCAATCTCCTCTTATGATATTAACCTAAGGTAATCAAAATATTTGTTTAATCCTCGAAATAAGTGATAATCCGATGGCGCTCGATCAGGAAGTCATGAAGTATGGGCAAGATTTCCAAACCAAATTCCCCTATTAAGATATTTGGTCAATAATGCTGTATGAAGACGAGCATTATCATGATGGAAGATGACTCTCTTTCTCTTGACTAATGAAGGTCGTTTTCAGGTCAAAATTGGCGAGAATATTGCAGAAAAATATAAATAATGTTTTACTAATCTGAAAGACAAAGTTATACATTTATCATGGTGATATGTTTAAGTAATGGTAAGATGTATAAAATAAATTACAATGATTTAAAATACGACATCTCAAACGGACAAAATATTTGCAAGGATCTGATAAAAAAAAAAAATTACCAACAGAGCATGGGTTACGTTGGTATTGTATAAAAGTACTATTGTTTTTTTTTGTTTTTTTTGGGGGGGGGTAGTTTTATTTATTTATTTATTTTGCTTCGCCACGAAAGCAAAATGTCACACAAAATCGTTTTAATGTTGGGAAAACCAGCTCCCCAAAAAAGAGCAATCTGGAAGTCGGCAAAAATAAAAGTTGCCTTAGTATAGAAAGGTTTCCTCTACATTGACTAAGGATAAAGTAAGTGTTGCATCTTGGATATTAGCCTGAAGATTGATTCTTACTTAAAAGCAAAATATTTGTTTTATTTTATTTTATTTTATATTTTTAAGTCTGAAGCGAATGTTGTTGCTACGAACTCGTGATAACCGATCCGAGGATTAAAACTAAAATGATAAGAATCTAAAGAAAAAAAAGAAAGATTGCGTGTATTTAAATAACATTTTCTGTGACAAAAGCTTAAGTGCTTGTCACCTTTTCATAGCAGTGTTACTTAGTTAATACGTTTAAAACGACTATTTTCTACCAGTACGTGCGTACGAAATTAGCACTTTTTATTACGTTTTGGTATTTTTGTTCTAAAAAATAGAAAGGGGCGTCGTTGAGAGGATCATTATAAATATAGAAAAATCAAACAAGCTAACATATTATTCTAATGACGTTCAGCACTTGAGTTTCATAGAAGATTCAAATATATATAGTCACTCCCAACAACATGTTGTATAAGAGCACTTCAGTGTGGCTAGACTAGCACCGATTTCAATCCAGGGATAGAACCATCCATCTAGTTGATAGCCTGAGGTTCTCATCACTGAACTACATGAGAGATGCTGGTAAATAATATCTACAGTGTGTTTAGTAAAATATCGATCACCACCTTTATAGTGCTCTATTTGATTATCTATAAAGAGCTTTGCATTACGATAAAGCCGCAGCAGGAAATACCATTTTTAGACAGTATTTATCCACACAGAGATTAGTTCTCTGTCACAATTTTCAGTACGACTTAACTTGAACTCAACGTCATTATGGCGTATATATATATATATATATATATATATATATATATATATATATATACTGTGTAAGCAAAAACAAGACTTCAAAATAAGGTGTTGGTGGCAACAAAAAGTGTATTTCAATTTACGTTACAATTGTTTCCATGTCCAGTTCGAAAATTTCAAGCATTATGTCGTTTGAAAATTTTCAAAACCAGCATTTCTTCAGACTTTATGAATTTGAAAATTTTCAAAACCAGCATTTCTTCAGACTTTATGAATGAGCACACTTTTGGCAATGGAGCATTTTTTGAAGAGAAGGAAGGGAGGGGAAATCCCTAGCTAGAAAGGCATGCGAGAAACATCTACCTTTGTTGTGCTTACGGAAAATCCCATTTAAATATCAATATATTGCCTAATTTTCGTATCCTTATTTAAGAGCAGAGTCATGACAAGTTGCTACAGAGAGCCCTAAGCCACTTAAAAAAATTTTTTTAATATATATCCCATTCGTTGGGCTCCTAAATTAGATCTTGTTATTTCTTTGTTACCCACTACTTAATTTTTTAAATTTTTGTTTTGATATTATGGCCGTAACAGTCTTGCAAAAATGTTACGGTTAGTTTTAGTTTCGTATTAGTGGCAAGTATATTAATGCTCAATTATAAAATTTTATAATTTTGTAGCTTACTCTTTAAGTCAACCATTTTTTGCTTAAAACTCATTGGCATATGAAAATTTACTATATATATATATATATATATATATATATATATATATATATATATATTAAAAAATTCATTCGTAATTTCACTTCATTTTATTATTTTTATTTTACTTATTGACTGTATTTTATTTTATCACTGTCTATTTTTAGACCCCATTTTATTACCTCCTATTCTTATTTTTAGACGCCATCTTTTAAGTTACTACGCTATTTTATCCCAATTCAATTATCTCTAATTTTTAAAAACTCCCTTCGTAATCGTGCTTCATTTTATTTACTTAATCTATCACGGTTATATTTCCAGACGCAATCTTTTAAATCTCTACGATATTTAAAATTTTAGACGTAATCCACTACGCTAGCTTATTCTAATTTATTATTTTCTCTCATAAAATGTATATATGTATATAGACATCTAATTTACATAAGGAAAACACGCTGCTCTCCCCATCATTATATATAGCCCCGAATCTTCCGACTCTTTCGTCAATGACCATCCCTCTTGAAAAAGCCCGCATAAATCGAGCGAAACGTTGAGTATTCAGGTCCTTCCAAATTTTATTTCATATTATCGGATTTAATCCCGCTCACCAATCATATACATATGTGTGTGTGTGTGTGTGTGTGTGTGTGTGTGTGTGTGTGTGTGTGTGTGTGCATGTTAATCATTTACTTGAAACACACTCGGTTTGTATATACCAATTGTAGTGAATTAAAAAATCTTTCTCACAAATAAAGTTTTTTTATGAAAAATATTTTCCTATTTAAGGTTAATCACCTTAGAAGAATACTCAAACTGGAATCTAAACTATAAGTATAATAATTAATATAACTTAAAAATGTACACCGACACGAAGAAATTTCCACTTTTTCACTACGAGAGATGGGCCGTCAGTCTTCATTAAGAAAAAAAAAGTCACTTAATATCTAAGGTCTACTGTCTTGTGGCGATCATTTGTACCGACTGAGGTTCGCAGTGTTTCCTAAAAATGTGGATGATCACGACTTCACGACCATAAACAAAACTTATCTGTGGATTTCAGACCATTTACATTGGGATTCAACGAGAGAGAGAGTACATTATATATATATATATATATATATATATATATATATATATATATATATATATGTGTGTGTGTGTGTGTGTGTGTGTGTCTGTGTCTGTGTCTGTGTAAATGAAGACTAAAAGAACGACAATATAAAAATATATACTAATGCATATAGATTAATTCGCTTATTAAACATGTATTTTACATCAATTACTTATCATGCATCCAAATTGATGTAACATCCATATTGAATATACGATTATATCCATTTATATTAGTATACTCGTCTCGAGTATTGGCTGAAGAGAGTTTGATATGGACATCTTAAACGGTCATAACTATCGAGCTTGAAACCGACGGTACCAATGACTTGTCTCATCTAACAACTTTCTGTACACAAAATATAAATACACTCTTATATTTCGGATTTTCCTTTTAACTGAGCACTCTGCTGGATTTCTTTTTCAAAAAAAAAACTAATCATATATATATATATATATATATATATATATATATATATATATATATATTCTTTGAAACTGTAAAAAAAAAAATGCCCTTCGTTGGAAAATCATTTTGTAACTAAATCAATTAATTTCCGGCATCGCTGAATCGTTTTACTTACATGAACTAGCTACTGTCCTTAAAAGGATCATCAGTATTTTACCATGAAACATTATTTCAGGAATTACTGGACAGATGCTTAGCATAATTAGATCCTTCTTAAATGAGAGAAGAATCCAGGTTGTCCTCGATGGGCGTACGTCCAAAAAAAATTATATAAATGCGAGTGTACCTCAGGACCTTTATTTCTGATAGTCATAAATGACTTACCTGATAAAATTGTTTCTAAGAGGGGTGCCGATGACACCACGCTCTATAGCAGGTATGTGGGGAAAACTAATGAGCACATATCCTAGAGGAAGATCTTCAGTCTGTAGTGGAATTGGGTCAAAAATGGATGGTAACGTTCAACGCTACCAAGACAAAGATCGTTTCTTTTAATAATTACATGAGACTTACCAACCACCAATAGCTATGGCTAGAGATATTTTACTTGAAAGCACTTCGTTCAAGCTCCTTGGCTTAAGGTTTACAGGAAACATGGGTTGGAATAAATACATTGAGATTATTGCCAAAGCTGCTGCAAAGAAGATGGGCTCCCTATGCCATGCTAGAAAGTTACTTATGCCTGAAAATACCCTGTATCTCTACAAAGCCACCATTCGCCCATGTATGGAGTTCTGCTGTCACATTTGGGCTGGCGTATCTGCAACTAGTCTCTCGCTCATGGACAGGGTCCAAAAGAGACTCGCCAACCTAATAGGTCCCGAACTGTCATTAAAGCTTCAGCTCCTGTCCCATCGACGATATGTTGCATCCCTCTGCCTGTTTTACAAGTATTCCAATGGTGAATGCTCTGACGAACTACAAGCCCTTGTACCCACTTGGCGAAAATACCCTCGACAAACCCGACAAGCAGCGAAGTCCTACCACTACACAGCAGAGATCCTTAGATGTAAGAAAGCCTTTTTCTCAAATAGGTTCTTTCCCAGAACTGTAGAACTTTGGAATTCTCTTCCAGTTTCCTGCTTCCCTAACTGTACTGATATGCAGAATTTCAAGTGTAATATGAACAGACATCTTGCTGCTAAACTTCCTACATAGTACCCCTGTAACTTAGGTCCCTGATAGTAGCCCCCTACATCAAAGTGACAATGTGCCTTGTTTGGAGTATATATATATATATATATATATATATATATATATATATATATATATATATATATATATATATATATATATATATATATATCCAGGCTTGAGATGTTCAAAAGTAGGGACTAATGAATACAATGAGGTTGTTAGATAGTGCTCGATAACAAGAGCAAAATATTTTTTTATTATTTATTTGAAAGTAAACAGTCAGATTTGGTCGCTACAAACAGCCATCTGTTTCAGTCAATGAGACTTCATCAGGCGACCCTGAACCAGTTGACACTATATAAAAAAGGGGAAAAAACTGAGCTCTTCAAAAAAAATGGCTATAAAAGAAGGATAAAAATGGAGAAGTCGTATTTCAACCTTTTTGGAAAATCGTTCAAAAATTACCACAGTTGGATTTAAAGACAATATAAATTTGAAATTATTAAAGAGGGGCGTATTTTATCAGAACAGTAGGTTGTATTAGGGGGAGTTAAACGGAACATCGAGTTTCATTAAGCGTGTCAGTTTCATTAAGCGGACAGACAAACAGACATACAGATTAATATGTATATGTGTGTATCTGTGAGTGTGTCAAGTATTTCGTCAAATTGGAATCGTTGTTACACTGAGAATGCGTCGGCATGAAGTTTTCCTTATCTTATTTTTTGAGTTCATTTGAGACTTCGAGTAAAAATACATAGTCAAATAGAAACATGCAAACATACAAACATACAAGCATACAAGCATACACAGTCATGTGAAATATTATATTAGATATAATGACACTTTGGTCTTTTAATCCTATTCCGCTTTGGATATCCAAATTCGACAGTAGTTGGGAAATTGAGAGCGATATCGAATGAAGCTAGTAATCGAATTTACTTAAATGGTTCGTGTTTTGTCGTGATGAAAGCTTTGTATCAAAATTCCCCACTAAATGAAAATTATCAAATAGTAGAAAGGAATGTAACATTAATTATAATATAAACCATGGGGTTCTTTTAGTTACGCATTAGTTACGTATTTCTCTAATTGCTATTCATAGCTTAGCTACGACCTATTTACCTTTATAATTAATATAATTAATCTAGTATTTTGATCTGACTTGATTATGGCAATTTGCCTGCATTTATATACGGATCAAGTTTCATGGTTTTGTGTATTGATGAATTGATGTGTGCATGACCGTTTATATATTTGTATGTTTGGTTATGTACATTTCTTTATATATATATATATATATATATATATATATATATATATATATATATATATATATATATATAAAGAAATGTACATAACCAAACATACAAATATATAAACGGTCATGCACACATCAATTCATCAATACACAAAACCATGAAACATGTGTGTGTGTGTGTGTGTGTGTGTGTGTGTGTGTGTGTGTGTGTGTGTGTTTTACTTGAGGCTCACTGCTTATAAAGCCTCGAGGGCAAGTCTAGGATAATGATCACTGAGTATTAGGTAGACGGTGAGACAACGCCGTGATGAATAGTAATGGTTGAACTTTTGTAGGATTTGATTATATAAAAGGACGACTCAACAAAAATTTATTTACATTAGACTTGAAAACGACCATGTTATAGTCAGTAGTCGCATGGTATTGTGTTCCACAGATGGATAGTTCTATCTGCTCATGGAATTTCCGTTTAGTTTTAAACACAGATAAAGATTGAGAGAAAGTGTTGGCAGTTGTTGTAGCTAAACAAGTATTTGTTGCGATAATTTTACATAAATTAAAACTCAATTGAGCACCTATCATAAAAATAGCGATAGAGCAGAGAGAGACTGGCAATGTCTTAACTGTGAGAAAAAGGAAGTAGGGAGACGAAAAGGTTCGACTAGATTTCGAAGGCGTTTTTGTATCCTTCAAATGGGGTGAACATTATTCAATCTTAAGACGTTGTATTTGGTTCTTGTGTATTAGATAGATGAATAGAGACGGGGTGGGATGGGGCTTCATGAAAAGTCTTTTAAAAAAGTGAGAGCGTAATACAACAAACGCTGCACAATGATATTCATAAATGACCTCCCGGACAAAATTGCCTCTGAGATGGGTATATATGCTGATGACACTACACTCTATGGCAGGCACGACAGGAAGACGAATGAACACATTTCTAAAGAAATGGCAGAAAAACTAGAGGAAGATCTCCAATCTGTGGTGGAATAGGAACAAAAGTGGTTGGTCGCGTTCAATGCTGCCAAGACTAAACTAGTTTCATTCAATAATTACAAGAAACCCTCTCTGCCACCTATAGCAATGGCCAACCACTCTTTATCTGAGAGTTCATCTTTCAAACTCCTTGGCCTAACGTTCACAGGAAACATGAGTTGGAACAATTACATTGAAGGCATTGCCAGGGCCGCTGCAAGAATGGTGGGCTCTCTCTACCGTGCTAGACAACTACTAACACCCGAAAGTATCCTGTACCTCTATAAGGCCACCATTCGCCCATTGCTGTCACATCTGGGCTGGTGCATCTGCTACTAGTCTCTCGCTCCTTGACAAGGTTCAAAAGAGAGTCGCAAACCTGATAGACCCTGAACCGGCATCTAAGCTTCAGCCTCTGTCCCATCGACGAAATGTTGCATCCCTCTGCCTTTTCTACAAGTATTTTAGTGGTGAATGCTCTGACGAACTGCAATCACTTGTGCCCCCACGATATGAGCACCCTCGACAAACCCGACAGGCTGCTAAATCCCACCCCCCACACTGTAGAGATCCCTAGATGTAAAAGATCTTTTTACTCCAATAGTTTCTTCCCCCAGAACCGCTAGACTCTGGAATTCCATTCCAGGTCCCTGCTTCCCCAACAGTACTGACGTGCAGAAGTTCAAGTGTAACGTGAACCGACATCTTGCTGCCCAAATCCCTACATAGTACCCCAATAGTTGTTGCCCTTGATAGTAGCCCCCTACACCAAAGTGGCAATGTGCCTTGTTTGGGGTGAAAATGTAATAAAAAAATTTTTAAAAAAAGTATGGAAGGTAAAGAGAAGAGAATTCAAATTTCTTTGTTGAAAGTTGTTCAGTTGTCATATCTGAAAGGTTCATAAAGAAAAACTGAAAAAAAGGAAATGTGTTCGCTGGAAACAGGTCATAGATTTTCGTGGTCTCTCTCTCTCTCTCTCTCTCTCCCTCTCTCTCTCTCTATCTATCCCTATCTCTACCTCTCTCTCTCTCTCTCTCTCTCTCTCTCTCTCTCTCTCTCTCTCTCTCTTACCCTGAAAGCATCGTATCCTACCCTGAGTATTCACTTAATAGACAGGGATACTCATCATATTTAACCACAATGGAAAAGAGTTTTCTCTCTCTTTCTCTCTCCCCTCACACAAACACATACACACACACACACACACACACACACACTTCTCTTCTCCTTTTCAACTTCTCTCTCACACAAATACATACCACACAATCACTCTCACTCCTTCTTTCTCACTCTCTTACACTCTTTTACTCTTACTCTAACTCTATTTCACTCTTTCATTTCCTCTCACGCTCTTTCTTTCTCTTATATACTCTTTCACTCTCTCACAAACTGTCTTTCTCACTCCCTTTCTCTCTCAACCCCCGCCTCTCTCTCTCTCTCTCTCTCTCTCTCTCTCTTATTACTCTTCCATGTTCATAAGATGTCAGCAACTTAATGCAACTGCTCTCTAGTGATGTCACACGTCTTCCAATTCAACATTGTGTTGTAAATGATTTCTTGTTATTTATTAGTCATATTTTCGCCTTCTCATTTTTAAGAAGCTATACATGGTCCGCCATAAGTAATTATTTTTCTATTTTTCTGTTTTTAGCTTCCTTGATTCGAAAAAAATGATTTTAAAAAATGGAACATTGCAACATTTAAAGTTTTAAATTATTATGCTAACAATTTTATAGCAATTTTCGCTAGTTATTTTTTCTGATGAAAAAGGATCTTTTTTTGAAACTACATGGAATAATAGAAATCTTTCCGCTATATTATTTGTTTTTAAGCATTTAACCCCACCCCACCCACACACACGCTGTCTAGTAGGCATTCAAGTTCTCTCCGCACACACGCACACAAGATAAAAATAAAAAGTATTTATTAAACCTTTCTATTCCAATAGTTTCTTCCCCAGAACTTTTAGACTTTGGAACTCCCTTCCGGGATTTTGCTTTCCCTGCTGTACTGACATGCAGAAGTTCAAGTGTAATGTGAAAACACACCTTGCTGCTCATCCCCCTACATATTAACCCTGCAAATGTTCCCGATAATAGCATCTTACATAAAAGTGGCACTGTGCCTTGTTTGGGGTGAAAATGGATTTTTTTAAAACCAAATAAATAATGGAAATTTTATTTTTCATCAAATTTAATCTTTTACCATTTTTATATTTAAAAAAATAAACATGTATATGTGTTTGTGTGTTTGTGTATTTGTGTGTTTGTGTTGTGTGTTTGTGTGTTTGTAAATCTCTTTTCTCCTCTCACTCCGCATTACCTCAAAGTTAAATGGAATAGAACTCCAGCATAGTGCTCGATTATTAAGAAAAATATTTTTAAAAAAGTAAGACGCAATATTCATTTATATAGATGTATTACAGTAGATCAGAACAACATCGGTTCCGTTGGTTTCAAATTCTAAAAATGAGTCCTATAATTGTAATGTGTGTGTGTGTGTGTGTGTGTGTGTGTGTGTGTGTGTGTGTGTGTGTGTGTGTGTGTGTGTGTGTGTGTGTAATAGAAAAATCTTATTGGAAATTTTCCCATAAAAGACATAAAATAATTAAGATCAAGATACATGGAAACAGTCGAAAACCGAGAGCTACTAATGAAAGTGTTGCACGACACTTTCCAAATTAAACCCCCAAACAACAAGGAAATACGACAAGAAGTATCAGTAACTCCGAAAACTAGTCATTCTCCAAAATCGAAGAATTCACAAATGCAAACTGTAAGGAGAATTGAGAGAAATAGGAAAAGTGCTGAACGCTTTGGTTCAAGCTCAAAAAGAACTAACTGGTAAAGCCAAATTCTAGGGAAGAATTTAGCTTGGGGGAAGGTGTTATAATGGAATGACCTAGCACCCTCCGTACAATAATATACAGACAATGTAGAAATACTCCTTCGGGAGTGAGAGAGTTCTAAGACACTTAAAGAGACAGACTCTCGCCTTGTATCCCCTTTGAAAATAAACCTTTGCATTAACCCTAAGTGAATGTCTCGTGTTTTGATTATCTAAAGAAATATATATCAGATAGAGAGAGAGGGAGAGAGAGAGAGAGAGGCAGAGAAATAGATAGAGAGGGAGAGAGATGGGGTAGAACTTTTGAGATGTTTATACTTGTTGCACTCAGTGCGGTTTTTACAGGTATTATACAGTAAAAAAAAAACGTCGATAATTAATATTTATTACAGGGACTCGCAGGTTTGGAACAAGCATGGCAAGTGCTCGTCTGAGCTCCAATCTCTCGTCCCCCCTCGCCAATCTTTCACGAGAGACACCCGTCTGGCTGAAACTACTGTCAATAATTTCCCCACTCTTTATCTGTGTCTAAATCCAAACGTAGATTCCATGAACAAAGCTTCTTTCTCAGAAGTGCACACTTGTGGAACTCTCTTCCGTTCGTCTGTTTCCCACCTGACTACAACTTGGATGTCTTCAAATCCAACATAAACAAGTTCCTGACAAACCGCCTCCTTGAGTAAGACACTCTATCAAGTCGTCCAATACTAATGATTACTACAATACTATCTCATTGATTACTGTACACGCAATAACCCTTATCCCTGAGTGGCCTCCGGGCCTTGATAGGTGGTGACCCCCGTGTATCATTGATAACCGCGCCAATTGAATTGACGCAACGTAAAGAGTGATGCACATTGTTTTGATGTTTTGCTTGTGTTCGATTTACATACGAACATTCGGACATCAAAAGAGATAAGAGAAAAACAGATTCACACTGTTAACGTTTGCTTTGAATAACAGTGTGACTGGTCCTGCCCTTTAAAAGATAAATCAGGCGAACTCTCTTTGAAAACCTGTTTTTTATGTAAATTGACTTCGGAATTTATCCAGATTGGAAGTTGCTTTGTACGTTAGCGACACCAGTTTATGATGATTTTCTCGGCAGGCGGCATAATCTTTTATGGCACAGCGATCTATGTTTTCAGACGTCAACATTCCTAATTGGAACAGGTTACGTTCTTGACCTGTGTCCCAATTAATAGGGTTCGGGCATGTGTTATTATAGACAACCTACTAGAAAGTGGTGAAGATGTTATTAAGGGCAAGATAAGTTAGTCTTCTGCCTACCTGAATGAGTTTTTGGTGTTTTAACTAAACGCTAACTATTGCTGAAGTTAAAACGAAAACCAAAATGGTGACATGAGATTTTCACCTTTGGAATCCCGAGAATCGCTTAAAACTTGAAAAATAAAACAAAATACTGATAGAAATCAACACAATAAATAAATGCCACTGTGGTGTTATTTGGTGGATTTATACAAGTATTTTTTATTTATTTTCGAGTTTGGAGCGATTCGTAAAATTCCAATGCCTAAAGTCTTAAGTATATTTGTTGTCGCTTTGACGTAAACGATCGGCACTACCTGCGTTTCAAATTTAATATTCGCTTTAATATCAGATAAAATAAGCTAAAACACCAAAAACATGTGCAGGTAGGTAGAAGAGTAACTCATCTTGCCTTTTATAACCGTCATTTGTTATTTGTTTCTTGACAAATCTTTGTTTGTTGTCTATAGTAAATTTGCCTGTAGGGTTCTTCAATTCAATATGAATACAAAAAATTGTAATTTACAACAGTAAAATAATAAAGTTTAAACTAAATTTGTCAATTTATGGCTAAATAAGTTTGAACTTTTTGTTACCTTTATTATTATTGCTAGGAGTATAAGAAGGCTATAGCAATGCAGGGAACCGGATGTTGTATTGGTGTGATGTGTAAATAAAAATGGACAAGCGAAAGAAGGTCATATTTGTTTTGTTTTGTTTTTTAACTTCGTATATTCATTTATTTTTCATAATAATCACAATGAAAATCAGTAAATATAAACTTAGTGTTTGATATAATTGGGATGGTGGAAGTCTAAATATTTCAATAATATTATCTCTTTGTCAAAAGAAAACGGACCAAAGAATGTCCTTAAACAAATTATATCTATTGCAGTCTGTAATATCCCACAAGCGTACTGTACGAAAGATTTTTCTGAAAAGTATGTTAAAGTTTACTGAAAATTTTCTAATACAAACCT
>NC_136505.1:925000-1257500 GCF_053919585.1 Euprymna scolopes
GGAGCTAATGACTGGAAAATCTCGGCGGATCTGATTACATCTCTACAATTTCCAGCCCACATACTCCAAATGGAAAAACGACCAGATATTGTAGCATGATCTGACACAAAGAAGAGTGCCTCCTGATAGAACTGACTGTCCCCTGGGAGGAGAATGTAGAAGGCGCACACGAATGAAAGAAAAATCGTTATGAAACATTACGCGCCGATTGCATAGAAAAGAATTGGATGTGTGTTGTAATTCCTGTTGAGGTGGGTTGTCGTGGCTTTATAAGCCACTCAGTCATTTCGCTTCTTACAAAACTGGGAATAACCGGCCATAAGCTGAAAGCTGCCTCTAATCGACTTAAAACCACAACTCAACAAGCGTCAGCCTGGATCTGGGCGAAAGAAAAAAAACTTCAGCATGAGCAGTCGTTAGAATTGAATTACCGTCGCAGGTTAAAAAAACAAATTAAAAGAACATTAAATAATTAATATAAAAAAACATTCAATATTAATCGTTACTTAACAAAAAAACGAACGTTAAATATTTATTTTTGTTTATGTATTTACTGTATTGGTTTTATTTATTTATTTATTTATTTATTTATTTATTAGTTTTTTATTTATTTATTTATTCATTTTTATTTTTATTTATTTATTTAATTTTTTTTTCATAAAATCACGAACAGTCTATTTCAACAGACTAGCATTCACATGAGCTGATATATTCTTCAAAGAATAAAATGCACGGTTTTGTTTTATTAAAAAAAAAAAAAGCTGCGTCAATTAAATTATCAAACTACAAGGGAGATCAAATCTCAAAATATCTTATTCAAGGGAAAGAACTCTTGTTGTTTATTTTGTTTTTCGCATGTATTCTCGCACGTCTAATGTTAGTTTTTTCTTTATTTATTTATTTCTTTTTTTTCTCTCTTCTTTCTCTTGTTTTTTTACCACAATTCCAAACGCGCCTTTGTAACGGTCGCAAATTCGAAGGGCTCTGATCAGATACATTCAGTAAGACAACCGCCACCTGAAAGACTCCATTGTTGTTGTTTTTTTTATTAATACTCTGCTCGACAGCTAAGTTCTTAATTCTCATAGCTGCTGGTGGCACCAGAAATGGCAGTCCTGTCTTGGGCCACCGAAACTCTGTTATCATTCTGATGAGAGCAGGGTATTGCACATGTATGATTATATATATATATATATATATATATATATATATATATATATATATATATATATATATATATATATATATATATATAATTTCAAAATTTTGTTGAAAATTCAAAGACTCACGGTTTCTTTTTTTTAACCTTCGTTTATTTCCTGGATTTTTCCATTACAGCCGTTCCATTAATGAGTTAGCAATTTTACGATTTATGTTTCCGTAAAAATATCCTGTCCTCATCAACTTCTCTAGATGTTTATCCATTAGATTTTTTTTTAACACGTTGGACATCCTATTCGGGTAAAAAGATTTCCACAGCCATGCTTCCTTACTTATATATATATATATATATATATATATATATATATATATATATATATATATATATATATATATATATTTATACGTATATATATATACGTATATATATGCGTATATATATACGTATATATATACGTATGTATATATATATACGTATATATATACGTATATATATACATACGTATATATATACGTATGTATATATATACGTATATATATACGTATATATATATACGTATGTATGTATATATATATATATGTATATATATACGTATGTATATATATACGTATATATATATACGTATATATATACGTATGTATGTATATATATATATATATATATATATATATATATATATATATATATCGTTAATTTGACAAAAGTTTTTCTCGTTGAATTAACAATTGCATTTGAGGACAATTTGGGCACATCAGTGTAAGTTGGAAAGATATGAACATCTACGAGAAGAATGTATCAGAAATGGCTGGAAAACGATCGTATTTTTTTGTCGAAGTCGGACGCCAAAGTTTTATTGCGAACTCAACCTCCACGTTCTTTAATAATCTTGGTCTTTCTCCGCTAGACAAGCAAAAATACACAAAGAAAATACAAAACAAGTCTGTATCTGCATCATCGTGTATATGGCAATCCCACAGATTGACAACAATCCAATAAAGGTTGGTGATATCGTAGGAAACTGCTGGGACGCTCTGACCTAATGGTAATGATGCTTCGGTCCCGAAACCATGCCTGAACCCAGAGCTATCATCTGAAGAAGGCTTTGTTGGAAGCAATGTTGCTATAAAACAGTTATTTTATAAAAAAAAAAAATGTTATGGAAGACCTTTTTTTTTTTTACATGGGTGTCACCACTTATCAAGGCCCAGAGGCCACTCGAGGATAAGGGTTAATAGTTATACATTAGTCATTGTGATTTTAGCATAGTAAACAGTGGGAATTTTGTAACTTTGGTTACTTAGGGGGACGGTTCAATTAGAACTTGTTCGCATTGGACTTTTTCTTTTTTTTTCATAGGCATCAACACATTATCAAGGCCAAGAGGCCACTCAAGGATAAGGGTTAAAGAGTGTACAGTAGAAATTGGACAATATAATAATCATTAGTAATGAAAATTTGTTAAATTTGATAACCTATATGGAACGGCTCATCAAGAACTTATTTACGTTAGACTTGAAGACAACCATATTGTAGTCAGCCGGAAAGCAGGAAAACGGAAGACAATTCCACAGGCGTGCAGTTCTAATAAAAAAGCTTTGTTCATGGAATCTACGTTTAGGTTTAGGCACAGATAAAGAGTGGTGGGAATTATTGATAGTGTTTACAGCAAGACGAGTGTTTCTTGTGAAAATTTTGCGAGGGGGGACCATAGATTGAAGCTCAGTCGAACACTTTCCATGAAAATAACGATACATCAGAGACAGACTCTCAACATCTCTTCTGTGAGATAGAGGTTGCAAGGAAGAGAAAAGGACATCTCCTACGAGGCTACGAAGTCTATTTTGAACTCTATCAAGGCAGGACAAGTCCTTTCTAGCAGCTCCTGCCCAGATGTGGCAACAGCATTCCATCCTTGGACGTACCTGGCTCTTATATAGATAGAAAGATCGGATGACACTAGGAAAAACTAATGACAGCAGGAAAAACTAATGACAATCAGGAAAGACCACCATCTGGAGTGACGAGGGTTGGTTGCTCAAATCACATTGTGCAGCCAACTAGGTTCGTAATTCCATACATCCTGCTTGTTCTGCGACACCACTGGAGGTCTGACTATCTATCTATCTTCGGTCTTTCCAACCTCCTTGACTCTCCTTGCTTATTTGGTTTGGCGCCAGTTTTTTGTGACACACACAAAAAAAGGGGTGAAGGTGTGGGTGCGGGAGAGTTAACTTACAATTTTTCAGCTTTTCATGATTCTATGTGATTCCCCTTTGTATTTTACATCTGCAGCATTTTCTTTATGTACAGTTTCTGCATGTAGCTCATGTGTATTAATCTCCGCGTTCAAGTGTTTTTCTTAATTTGTCAGCAGTTCTCATTGCTATTATCCGTTGTATCTTATCAGCCATCCCTCTGATTCCTGTCTCTCTTTCATTTCTTTGGCTTTGATGGTGTCTGCTTTGAAAACGCCCAAGTATTTATAGGCGTCTTGTTCCCCTAGGGTCCTCATCTATGTCTGGTTGGGTAGTTCCATGCCTTCTATTGTCTCCAGTTTTCCCTTTCTAATAACTAGTATGTGCACTCCGTTTGGATATCCTGGCTGAAGATCCTGGTAGTGTTTATTATTATTATTATTATTATTATTATTATTATTATTATTATTATTATTATTTTACACTTAGTGTACCTGTTTTCCATGAAGTTGGCTCGGGTTTCACCGGTATTTGTCTTAAACTGTCGGAATTTGCCGAGCGCCGATCAAATTTAAAAACGCTAGAAAACAAAAAATAGCAGCATTTATTGGATACTAATTATAATGAAAAACAAAAATGAAAAACAATAAAGTAAAATATACCAGTAAACTATAAATTCCAGAAATATATTTTTACTTTTTATTTTTTACTTTTAAAGAAAATTATAAGGAAAACATTTGATGAATTTTTGTAAGTTTTGAATGTTTATTGTTAAAAAAAACTTTGGATTTCTTTTTTGTGTGTGTGTGCGTTGTTTTTTTTGTTTTTGTTTTTTTTTGTTTTTTGTTTTTTTTTTTTTCAAGAAGTGGGAATTTTTAGGAAAACTGATGACATGTTCTTAGAGTTCAGATTAGGGTTTAGGGTTGGACTGATTAAATTTTGCGTGATTAAAACTAATTTTTTCTTTTCATTCATTAAAAGTTGTCTGTTTTTTTTGTTGTTTTTTTTTTCGGTTTCGGTTTCGATTATAGTTGATGGCACTCCAGTAATCTATACTTTTTAAAAATAATTTTATCAAGAATTCTTTTGGTTTCGGTTTCGATTATAGCTGATGACTCTCAGGTTATATATATATATATATATATAAATATATATATATATATATATATATATATATATATATATAAATTTCATAAGTGTTGTTTCGCTTTCAATTAAAGCTAATGCACCCAAGTCATATGGATACATATCTTTTTGGAAATCGCAACGTTATAATATATAAAAAACGATAGAACATTGACTCTATAATGATATATACGAAATCTGCAAGAATTAAAATATCATATTCAAGCGTACTTTACGCCCCGGCCGTCCCTGCTAGCTTAGATAAATACTTTTGCAGTTTTAACAAAAAATCTACAATAACATCAGAGTGTCTCTATTTGCGCTGAACATCTACAGAATGCCAACATCAATATATTACGTATGAATGAGTTCCCTGTTGAATTTCCACAGGTCCCGCGAGTCATCATTTTTATTATTCTTATTACTCACTAGAAATGTTCACAGAAACCATAATCAACCCGTGGTGTTACTCGGACTCCAAGTAACAACGAATCTTCCCAGGTTTCCAGTACTCTCTATCCCTTTCGATTACATTTCAATTTGTGTTATTGCAACAATCGTTTACCATTAATCTCTTACTGGCAACGACCATTGGTCTTCACTGAAATTGGGGTGCTTCTTTTTTTTTTCACTATAAGTCATTCCCAAAATTACGTATATATTAGAATTTGTTTTATCCGATTAAAGTATATAGGGAAACGCCTTCGGGAAAACAAACGCTTGATAACTAACATTTATTATTATTATTATTATTATTATTATTATTATTATTATTATTATTATGATAATAGATAGATAGATAGATAGATAGATAGATAGATAGATTCATTTTTCTATCAGATTTACGATAAATGTTGAAAAGTTTTCTCCTTACTCTACCCAAAAACTCCCCCACCCCCTCATCGACACGGCGCGGAGCAACTCCGCCCGTTTTAAACGCAATTTGGTCCAGATCTGCCGGTGTGAGCGAGGAATAGTAAATACATGTTATAGTACATAAATAAATACTTAATATACAAAGAGAGGTGGAAGAAGAGAGAGAGAGGGAAAAACGAAGCTCATAGATGTGAGAGGAAGAGGAGGGGGAGAAAGAGGAGGAGGAGGAGGAGGAGGAGGAGGAGGAGAGTGCTGACGCTTGGTGGATTATTGTTGGTTAGCGTTTTGATGTGAGAGGAAAGGTAATACCTCTTAGTTTGTGCTGTGCTGTGTACACACAGGTACACACTTATGCTAGTCGTCGCCCAATCCGGACTTTCTCTAACAGAAGAAAATAAAGAAAAGAAAAGTTTAGAAAAGAGAGGCGTACATGCGGATATAAGCGTTTCATGACATAGCATACTGTTATACATATAACAGTCACTTATCTTTTCTTTTTTTTTTTTTTTTTACATAGAGTGACTTTTTTTTCTCCTTTTCGCCCTCCAATTCTATGGCTGATACTGAATATAGTAATGTCCCAACGAATGACAAAGCAAGCCTAAACGAAGAAGAGAGCCAAATCGCCGTATTGCCAGAAAAGAGCGGAAAAGCAAGACGAAGACGTTGCGCGGAGACGTGTAAAGTCATCCTGATGGCTGAATTCGAAGACATGCGCAAGCCGACCTTCTGGCGGGCGGTCGGAGCCGAGTTTCTCGGGGTTGCCTTGCTGGTGATGTTTGCCATCGCGGCCTCCATGAGAGACGAGAATGCTAACCCTAACGGGCTGGTGTTCGTATGCTTAGAGTCGGGTCTCTTCATTGCGGTCATCATCGGCAACTTGGTTCACATTAGTGGGGGCCATGTCAACCCGGCCGTTAGTCTGGGTTTCGCTATCACCGGAGATATCAGCTGGATACGATTCGTCTTTTATACCATTGCGCATATAATCGGGTCGATAGCCGGAGCTGCTATCATCCGAGTGGTCGCCCCGTCGAACATGTACGGGGCATTTGGTGTGATCGCCCCCGGCGCTCAGGTCACGGATGTGCATGCTATGATGATGGAACTGATCATCACCTTCTTCCTCATGTTCAGCATTTTAGCAGCAGTGGACGGAGGGCGTAAGGACAGCATAGGGTCGGTACCCTTACATATTGGACTTGCTGTTTGCATTAACATGTTTGTAGCCGTGAGTATATTTATCTATTTATATTCTTTGGACATTTCTTGTTATAATCTCAATCTCATATATATGTGTGTGTGTGTGTGTGTGTGTGTGTGTGTGTGTGTGTGTGTGTGTGTGTGTGTGTGTGTGTGTGTGTGTGTGAAAGAATAAGAGAAATAATTTTCCGACAATCTAGGAAGATAAAAAGGAACACCTCAAGTTATGTGTTCATGAATGTTTCGTCTTTATTGTAAGTCATTCATTCAGAAGTCTTACAATAAAGACGAAATGTTAATGAACACATTACTTGGTTTGTTTCTTTTATCTCTCTCTCTCACTCTCTCTCTCTCTCTCTCTATATATATATATATATATATATATATATATATATATATATATATATATATAATGTCAACATGTCCACGTATCCTTCTAGAATAGTAATTTCAAGATTATAAGGGTTTTTGAAGCATGAAAACGATGTTGTTTTTTATTTTTAATATTTTATTTTTTTATTTTAAGCGATCCTTCGCTCTTAATCACAAAATGTAGCGAAATAAAAATGAACATATGTGTGCGTGTGTGTGTGTGTGTGTGTGTGTGTGTGTGAAGGTTTCAAAGAAGAATTATCGAGATAATAAAAAGCTCAACGTGTGAGATAGAGCTTAGACATAAGAGAAAAAATACCGACAATACAAAAGTATATATTGGTGCGTAAAGATTTGAACATCAATTCGGTAAGGAGGATAGTTCAAAAAGAGTAGGGATTATAATCGCTACTCCTTTTGATGTATCTACCTTAATGAATTGATAATTATATCTATATCCACCAATATATACTTTTGGATTGTTGATATTTTTCCTCTTTACTGTCAACTATCAACACGATGGTTGTAGGTTCAATCCTCGGCTAAGGAAACGTGCTATTCTAGCCGCACTGATGAGTTGTGAGACCACGAAACAGTACTGCGTGTAGATGACAATATATATATATATATATATATATATATATATATATGTGTGTGTGTGTGTGTGTATTATTATACAAATAAAATTATACAAATAAAATTATACAAATAAATATTATCTTTATATTATCGAGATAATAAAATGCTCAGTATACTAAACAGAGCAATTAACATTCTTATTTTATATGTTTTTATATATTTTTTTAATATTTTTTTTATTTATTTTTAAGTTTATGCTAACCAGTAATACAATTTTTATCTCTAATGAAAAGTGCATATCCTTGGAAATCCATTATTCTTTATTTTGATTGCTTTTTTAAATATTTGATGGATTAATTAATATTGTAACTTATTCAATTGTTTGTATTATTATAATTTTTCTAATTTGTATTTATATGTGTGTGTGTGTGTGTGTGTGTGTGTGTGTGTGTGTGTGTGTGTGTGTGTGTGTGTGTGTGTGTGTGATTTATAATACATATCTATGATAACTCGGTAGATAGAAAATTTATGACATAATTAATATTTTGTAAACTTTTGCGAAAAATTCAACACTAACAAATATTATTGTGTGCATATGTTTCAGAAATTTATTGTCCATAAATGAATTATTTATCAAATATTTACAGGCAAAAAATCGCGGAATTTACTACAAACAAACAAAAAAAAATCAATTTTATCATTGAATATCGTTGATCCTCTTATTGTTATTTTTTTTTTCTCTATTGTGCAATTCGATTGTAAAAATAATAAAAAAAGAATATAGAACATCTTATTCTAATCATCTTCCCTGGGACTGCTAAACTTTGGAATTCCCTTCCAGGTTCCTGCTTCCCTGATATGCAGAAGTTCAAGTGTAATGTAAACAGACATCTCGCTACTCAACTCCCTTGCAAATTATGTCCCAGATAGTAGTAGCCCCCTAGATCAAAGTTGTACTGTGTCTTGTTTGGAGTGAAAATGCAATTAAAAAGAATATATTTGTCCTTCGTTCTACAGATAAATATATATATATATATATATATATATTTATATATATATATATATATATATATATAGAGAGAGAGAGAGAGAGAGAGAGAGAGAGAGAGAGAGAGAGAGAAATACAGAGAGATAGAGAGGGAGAGATAAAAAGAAGATAATTATCCAGATAGATAGATAGATAGATAGATAGATAGATAGATAGATAGATAGATAGATAAAATTTGACGGACGGGGGAGAAGGGAAAACGGAGATATGTGGCTGGGTAGAGAGACAGATACTAAGATAGATTGATACACGGTGAGAAGGAAGGATATGGTTTGATATGTAGAAAGGCAAACAGATTGTGCCTGTGGCGGTGATAAAGAAGGAGAGAAGGAGGGAAAGAGAGAGATTTTTATATATATTCAAATATACAAAAAAAAGGAATTGATAGAAAGGCGAAGAACAATGAGAGAAGAAGAGATTAACATAAGAAACGTAAATATAGAAAGGGAATTCGTATGTGTATGAGAAAAAGGGGAAGAGAGAGAGCGAAAGGCATATACATAAATGGGTAAAGAGAGAGAGAGAGAGAGAGAGAGAGAGAGAGAGAGAGAGAGACTGACATATATTCATAAAGGTAAATAAAAACATGCGGGCTGACTGAGGAAACCAGGCCAGGGGAGAAGACTTACCACAGAAAGGGAATGGGGTGGGCGCGACAAGTGGTTGGTATTTATTATTCGCAAAACGGAATAACATAAAACGACCCGTTTTGTCCTCGATCGGAGGAGAAATTATCCTAGATTGAAACAATTTATATTTTTATCCCAATTCAGGGTACATCTCCTTTTTTACAAAGGAGTCACCGCTTACCAAAGGCCAAAAGCAACTCAAGGATAAGGATTGATGAGCACAAGGTGGTCGCCGAGACAGCAGTGTAATGATCGTTAATGATGGAAGTTGTGTCGAATTTGATTATTTAAAGTGACGGCTCAACAAGAACTTGTTTATATTGGACTTGAAGACAACCATATTGTAGTCATTTGAAGGCAGTCAAACGGAAGAGTTCCAACAGGTGGACAGTTCTAAAAAATGTTTTGTTCGTGGAACGTCTCTTCTCTGGGAAAGAGGTTGTAGGGAGGGGAAAAGGGGTCACTCAGTAAGTTTCGAAGTCGGTTTCGCACTCTGCCAAGACAGGATAGGGTGGTTCGAGCGACACCTCCCCAGATGTGGCAACACGACTCCATTTTAGAAAGTATTTGGCTCTTGTACATGTAGAGAATATCGAATGGAGTGAGATACCTTCTTGGGCGGTAGGGGAGGGGGTTGATTTTCAAAACATCTAAAACATTGTATCAAACTTGTCCTCGTGAGGAGATAAGTAATTAGTGATAGCAAGCCTGGAACGTCTTTCTCTCTCTCTCTCTCTCTCTCTCTCTCTCTCTCTCTCTCTCTCTCTCTCTCCCTCCCTCTCTCTCTCTCACACACACACATACACATTTATTTGTTTATTCATTTTTTCACCCACTTGTATGATTTTCCATCGGCTTATTACTCTTACACATGCGTACGCGAGTGCGCGCACACACACACACACACACACACACACATATATATATGTTGTGTGTGTGTGTGTGTGTGTGTGTGTGTGTGTGTGTGTGCTAACAGGCCGCCCAGTGTTGCCCGGTCGTAAAATACGCATAAATATTGTATTATAGTTAATGCCGATTTCTCATTTACTATAAAAAGAAATACCGTAAATATTAAACGTAACGCTATATTTCTTTAAAAAAAAAAAAAAAAAAATGAAGTAAAAAAAAAACGAAAAGAAACTGATATGTGCATGCGAGTATTATATTTTTTTCTAAACAATTCGAATTCTTGTAAATAAAATAATTAAAATTTCATGAGCTGAGATCGAAAACAAAACAGTGAGTCAAATACGATAACCATTAGACTAGCGTGACACTATCTTTAAAAGGTGTTTTCAAACATTTTATTCTTAATATAAATAATCTGTAATGTGAGCTATTAACGCATGCGCATTCATAAAATAGCTGACAAACAGATAAAAATCTGATCACTCCAACGTACCGATTTTTTTTCAATTTTGACTCTTTAGAAACCTATTTTTTTTTTTCGGATGAAAATGGATGTAAAACTTTTCCACATGTCTGAATACCCTATATACCAAATTTCAAGTCTGTAGATCAAAAATTCGTTGAGTATATAGGTTGAGAATTTCCTCACGCGCACACACGCATTCTCATATATATATATATATATATATATATATATATATATATATATATAGTCATCCACATACAGTACTGTTTCGTTGTATTACAGCTCATCAGTGCGGTTAAGCCAGCACGTTTCCTGGCCAGGGATTGAACTTACAACTATCGCGTGTATAGTCGACAGTTTTATCCTTCGGTCCATCGAATCGGTGCTCACAAATGACCTCATCACATGTCCATTTGAAAAAGATACACGCAAAGCGCTTTTACAGTGCTCAAGCTGCTTGTTTATTTACAAACAAACAAACAAACAGCGAGCCTCGCTGAGAAAATATGTTTATTCAATTATTTTTCAACCTTTATTCATACGAATCCTTTAATTTATTAAGATCGATGTAACTACAGAGCATATACAAATAAACGACAAAAAGTCCATATTCCATTTTCAAGATGTTTTCCATCTTAACGTTTATTTCTTTCAGCATGTTAAAATGCTCAATACTTGACAGCATCTGTTTCGCAGCGCAGAATCATTCATATAATTATTACGTAAATTTTTTTATCTTTTCTGCTGATTTATCAGAAGAATAGAAACTCATCAACTTTAAAAAAAAATAAAAGGAATATCGACATGATTACAAAAATCTGAAAAAATCGGAAGAGTACTTACAATTGTGTGTTTGTGATAGCTACGCCATTTATATATATATATATATATATATATATATATAAGGCCCTGTGTGTGTGTGTGTGTGTGTGTGTGTGTGTGTGTGTGTGTGTGTGTGTGTGTGTGTGTGTGTGTGAAAAAGAGTTTCCTATGGACTAGGAAACGACTGGGCCAGTTTTTTTTTTTTTTTTTTTGTAATTTCACACGAATGTATTTTATGTCTCTGAGAGTGTTCTTATATAGGTTTTGTATCAGAATACCCCCGATTAAGTATCAAACATCGATAATCGAAGGAACGGTTCGATTTCGGCCAAAGTCAACACTCTGATACAGCCTAACATCACAAGAGCAATTGAGAAGTTTTATCACCATACAAGGCTCGGCGAATAAAGTCAACAGTAGGTTCTTTAATAAGACAGAGGCGCGTTCGAAATGAATGTTTCTGTTTAGAGCACCATTGGACTGTAATGTATTTTATTTGTATTGTATTTTAAACTTTAATTCAAGCCATTATATAAAAATAATTTTATAAAATCAACTATAAGTTCTCTACAGTGCAGTGAAGACTACAATGTATTGTGGACTAAGTCACTGTGGGGTGGCATGCGAAGCTTCCTTTCGGTGCATGGTGGTGGATCCCCAATTCGAACAAACAATCAATCGATTTGATTGAAAAATATGCAATTTTATCGATTTTGATGACAATAAAAATATTGGAAGTGTGAATCATTCGTTGATCCTTATTCAATTCCGGACAACGTCGGGTTTTCTTGCTAATTTTGTATTAATTTCGAATACGATAAAAAAAATATACTCGATATTGGGGATAGAGCACTATTGTAGAAGAGAAGATGAAAAGAAAGAAATGTAAAGTTACATTCCTTACAAGTTTTATAGTTTCGAGCAAGAATTTTTTTTTTTTAATTAATTTTTTTATCCTGCGTTTTTTCAAAAAAAAAAATGCAATTTCTTTCATCAGAAGGAAAAAACAATTATTTAACATTTTGGTTTTCATTATTTACTAGCTGGCCATCTGACTTTGCCCGGTCGTACAATACGCTTAAACATGATATTTTAATTTGTGCAGATTGCGTATGTATTATTATAGAATCAATCCTCTATTGATTGTTATATATTACGAGGAATAATTTGCCCGGTCGACAAATTTGCAAAAAAAAAAAAATAAATAAATAATAAATAAATAAAAAATAAGAATGATAATGTCTTTCGTCAAATTCCGACTGTGTTTGTTTACAATATCACGTCAGCTGATATTTTGGTTTGACGAGAGTGTTATAGAAAAGTCATTTCTGATTATTGTTTAGTTTTAAAATATGCAAACGAAGAAATAATTTGCGGTGATTATAAATGGTATCTTTTCTTTTAACTCATTAATTAGATAAAATTAAAATAAAATGGTGAGGTACACCTAGGTTTGAACAAGGAATCATTCGATATGTAGTCGAATGCTCTACCAATCACCTATATCTCCAGATGACAATACATCTGTTTTTAAGAACAAATGATTTGCTAAGATTTTATTTCACTTGGCCAGTGTAATGTAAAATATTCCCTTGTAAAAAAATTTTGTTATTATTTATAAGAGACAAAAGGTTTTTTTTTAATCGGATTTTTCCGATTTTCGATACTTATCGGATGAATTTCTGTACACAACATATCTAAGAACACAGCCAGACATATAAATTAGCTTTGTGTGAAATTTGTAAAAGATACACTCATCCATTTTGGAACCTATAAGGAAGAAACTCACACACTGGCACAAAGTGACTTTTATATAAGAATATAGATTTGGAAATGATTATTGATAACTTATGCATTTCGAAAACAAAAGGAATACATTTGAAACAGAGATAAAATATCTTTGCAAAAGTTTATAGTTTCAAAAATATTATGAAGTTTCAAATATATTATGAAGTTTCAAATATATTATGAAATTTGAAAAAATATCCGCTATTAATATTTTGTATTATAAATTGTTCAAAAGGAATATGTTGCAACCAGAAAAATGGGTGAAACAATAAAAATCAATATATGTAAACTGAGTCTATCTCCAACGTCTATCTTGATAGTGTTATGAGCATGACGCGATATATGCAAAGTGGGACACAAAGTTTAAGAAATTAAATTCACCAGAATGTATTTTTGCATCCATTTATGTCCCCTTATAAGGATTAGAATCCAAATAAAACAATACTAAACCTTATGTCTAAAATACACATTCCAATCTTGATCACAATCTATTACATGATTTTGATTCTAGAAAATGTCTCAAACTCAAGGCTTAAGCCTAAGGGTTCTTATGACGAAATTAAAATTCAGCGAATTTTAAGCAATCTAACTTTTCCTTTTCCATCCATAGTTTTAAATCCTTTCATAGTGTTCCTGTTTACTTGCTTCCCAATAGGGCAGAGTTAGACACAAGGTCGGTTTTTAATTTGAAGAAAATCCAGTTCCCCAAAAAGGAGCACTCTGGATGGGAACAAAAATAAAAATTATCTCAGTCATGAAGGATTTCTCCCCATTGACCAAGAATAGAAATAGTGAAGTGTAGTATCATAACAGATACTACACTTTGTTCCTAGTCAAAATGCCCAGTATGAAAAAAAATTAGTTCTCTCCAACTGCATGAACTGTGACACTAGGATCGAAAAAGTGGGATTGAGATGTCAGCGTTCCCCGAAGAAGGGCACTCTGACCTGCAGTGAGGTGAGGGCGCCTTAGGCGATTAGCAATAAACTAACCTCTTCTCAAAGAGAGAAGGTAAAGCCTGGGAATGATCCAATCTTTGTTGATTTTGTGGTCCGAGGATAAAAATACCTAGTCAAGTACGAATCCTCTCATAGTGTTGTCCATCATTCAATTCTTATTAATCTTATTGATCCTTATTCTCAAGTGGCTTTTGGCCTCATTAAGTGGTTAGTCATTTGTACAAATAAATGTACTAAGTGATCTAGAATGCAATTCGATGGTCGTCGAATTTTGTTTCGGGCAAACACATTAGAGGAACAACGACGGGACTGAAAGTGTTCAACCACCTTGACAATAAGAAGTTTGTTTGAATAAAGAAAATGGTGGTATCCATTTCGGTTTAGGTGGTGTAAGTATCACCCGCGTTGTGGTTGATAGCGATTACGATTAACGTGTCAGATGTCGACGAAGTGATTGATATTCACTGATATTGATTTGCTGTCAAAATAGCGGTTATCGCTGATATAGTATCAAGCAATATCATACGCCGTTTAAAAGTCAAAACATTATGAAAACATATTGATAAAATATATATACTTAAAAATATATACTAGACGTTTTAGCCCGCTAAAAACGGGAAAAGTGATTATTGCCCGTTGATTTAGAATTGGTGTTTGAATATGATTGCATTTGTATTCATTTTCCCATTAAATACTAAACCCTAATTATCCCTTACTGTACATCGAACGGATACTATAATACTCGGTTCGCTGCACCTTATCATAAAAAAGTCCATAGAAATGTCAGCCGGATCGGCTGAGTAGTTTCCGTATAAAAGTAAGAGTAAGTGTGACATTGTGGTGACCAATTCTTATTAATATCAATTCCTAACTGTGAATCAAAGAGATACCATAATACTTTGTTTGCCGCACCTATGTGAAACGGATTACACACACACACACGCACATATATATATATATATATATATATATATATATATATATATATATATATATATATATATATATATATATACTGCTATAATTTTGTTTTTTGTTGTTTTTTGTGCGTATTGATATTCATATTAAAAACCCTTTTTTCTATTTATTTAAAACGAAAATACAACTTCGTTATATAAGGGTCGTGGAATTGCATTCATCTGCAAAAGATCTAGCTAATTTGCATATTCTTTTAAATATTCATTTTGATTAATTTCCTATTATTTTTTTTTTTTTCGGGTTTCTTGTGAGGTGATCATCTTTAGTTAACTATTACGTGTAATTATATTCATGCAGATATTCTACATGATTTATACTTACGTCATATTTGCGTAAAAAGATTATAATAAACAAAAACCTCTTTCTATATATATTTATGTATGCGTATATATATTTGTTTAAAAAAAACTGCCAACCAAGCTCCTTGGTCAGTTTTTAGTCTGCAGACATGAAACTTAATATATAGGATATGCGAACCCGTGCGAAACTTTATATATATATATACTGAGAAAATCAGTCCAAAAGTGTAAAAATTAAAGAAATGTAATTTGCCAGTCTGCAGACGTAAAATTGACAGAGTAATTTGGTAAGGAAATGTACACAGACAGACAGACACACACACAGACAATTTCACTTATATATATATATATATATATATAGTAATTTATAAAATATATATGGCGATTAAGCTACACTGAATATTCTGCGTTTCATCGACTATAGGATTCGTCAGGCTTATGCGCGAATTCTGTGGTTGCTTCTTGTTTTTATATATGTTGAGGATTTCTAGTTAGCCAATCAGCTTTCTAGTATCCACCGCGCCCCTTCCTATCAGCCAATGAGCATGCATTTTATCGAACAAAGGATCTGTTTTAGAACTAGGTTAGTGGTTTAAGGTAGATCTTTTCCTTCCTTTTTTTTACCTTAAACCACTAACCCAGTTCTAAAAGAGATCCTTTGTTCGATAAAATGCATGCCCATTGGCTGATAGGAAGGGGCGCGGTGGATACTAGAAAGCTGATTGGCTAACTAGAAATCCTCAACATATACAAAAACAAGAAGCAACCACAGAATTCGCGCATAAGCCTGACGAATCCTATAGTTGGATGAAACGCAGAATATTCAGTGTAGCTTAATCGCCATATATATTTTATAAATTACTAACTAGCTCTACCTACGTATTGAGAACTTTTGAAGTAAATACTTAAAGTTTACGCATAAATCTATACTTTCGTATATTAAATTTATGTGAGTAAATGAAGTAGTTATATAAATATATATATATATATATATATATATATATATATATATATATATATATATATATATATATATATATATAGTAAAAAGTAATATGCCCGTGTCATTCACCGTGTTACTGAGAATATATATATATATCAGCATTCATAATGCTAGGTTCATTAATATATATATATATATATATATATATATATATATATATATATATATATATATATATGGAGAGGATTAGAACAGTAGTCTAAAGAGCAGAGTGTATTTTAATGTGATAGTAAAATTACTAATTTAATTAAAATACAAGAAAAAAATTGCTCGTTGCAATTCAGATATATAATAAGCTCGATAGGCAAATATCCTAGAGCTACTTTAATATTTAGTAATGTGATTGAGAATTTAAAATTCAAATTAGAATTAAAAATTAAAAATCTGTTTCATAAGAAGGAACAACAAAGGCAATAATTTGTACGATCGTTTCGGAAAACAATATTTTTATTGTGATAGACATTAAGCCACGAACAATAATTTTGATATATAGTATTTTTTAAACAAAGTCTCCTCATCAACAAAAATATTGGTTGGTTTTTTTTTTTAATATATGTAAAAGACACCATTAATAAACCTAGCATTTTTAAGTAAGGCAGATGTATATTTTAATTCTTCGCCTTTTGAAAACCGTAATTATCGTTAAAGCATTCATTTGGATGTTGATTGTAGCTTATAAACGCAAAAGAATGGTCTTGTTGTCATAAATTGGATCGTTAAAGAGCATGAGTTGTACAGCGGCGCATCTCCGATATCTCTTGTTGAACATTGTGCCACTTTCAGGTATGATTGAAGGCTCCTATCGCTCTTGAAATTTGTACACAACTGGCCAACAAGGGGATGGTATGCAACAAAAAAGAAAACCGGTTTTCATCAAACGGAAATTGGATCATGTCGTTTTTTCTATGGCGATAATTTTATCGTTCCACCTTGTACATTTTGTCTGGTTTATCAAGGTAAAACATGCAACTTTACACACCCTCAAAGAAAATAATGGGATTAAATCAATCGAACGAGGCTAGATGGCCAATTGGAAGGTTAATTTCGTAAAATTATTCGTTCTTCAAATTTTCCTCAGAAAATTGATCGTGTCTTTTGCAATTTGCAAACGCTGCGTGGGTGTCAGTCTCTTAATAATGAATTGCCAAGCCAAGCTGAACTCGAAATAACCAATAGTTACTAAATCTATAAGCAAACAAAATAGTTGTAAATTTAAAGTTCGCTGTCCAAAAAAACAAAAACAAAAAAAAACACTCTGTATAAGCATTTGAGCTATTAACACACGTTTATAATTATTATGAAATTAAAGGTGGGTGGAGCGGATTTTTAAAAATTTTAGATTGATACTTGAGTTATTTGGATTATTCTGACTACTTTTATCCTCCTCTAAAGTAATTCTGATTGTATTCTTAGTATCGTCGTCTCGTAAGAAATTCGAAATTCGGTTAATCGATTACCTTCTCTGTAGGCTAAATCGATATGTCGCCATGAATTATAGATTTTGCGCCGACACGCATTCTCTTCTCTTAATTTTTTTCACGTAACAAAAAAAAAGCACTTTTTGTAGCAAAACCAAACAAAAACAAATGTCGCAAAAACATGCGGTCTATAGTAAAAACGATTATTTACGCAAGAGGATGAAATTCCTTTATGTCATTGAATGTTTGCATAAAAAAGTTTCCCTTGTATCTCTACCTCTGCACATACACAGATATTTGTCCATTATTTTGTGTTGTGTTCCACAGTGGCGTTTATTTTACATTTTGCACACCCTAACTCTAACTCTAATCTAAACGTAATTATAACCTAATTCAAACCCGATGTATTCCAGACTGCACTCACAAATGTAGCTCAAGGCGTGTGGGAGTACTGTGCATGACTCGTGGATTTATATTTTTTATTTTATATATGTTTATTAAGCATGGACCTCTTGTACAAACACAAACTTTTTCTAACCCTACTTGTTCAATTTTTAGTAATGTGTTCAATTTTCATTGTCAGTTTAAAGTCAAACACGGACTACCTTTCCACTCGCACACACTACATATAAGAAGCACTTCTATGTTCGATACTGTAGCTTGATCTAGAACACTAGTGTTGTGTGTAAACGATTGCAACTGAATATATATATATATATATATATATATATATATATATATATATATATATATATATATATATATATATAAGTTTCGCCCGATTTATGCGGGCTTCTTCAAGAGGGATGGTCATCTTGAAGAAGCCCGCATAAATCGGGCGAAACGTTGAGTATCCAGGTCCTACACCTCCATTTTATTTCATATCGTCGGATTTAATCCAGCTCAACAATCATATATATAAGTGTATCAATAGTTCAATAGTATTATATTAGACAACCTGAAATTCTTATAAATTCACCAAAAATTATCTGTTGTTTTACATTTAGAGCATACAACTGTTTTGGTCTACTATCAACCGTATTTATCATGTTCATAATATATGTATTTATCTTTTTTCTTGATTATGCCATCATCTATAAAAAAAAAATGACTTCTAAAATAATACGAACTATAAAATTATTGAACTGTAAATGTCTAACGACTATAGGACGTTTAAAAAATGTCATTCACTTCATGTCACGAAGCTAACGGCTTTTTTGCATTCTGAAATAGAACAAAGACATCTTATTCACATTACAAACACAAGTAAATTTTAAAATATTGTACTTGTTATTTTATTTTCTTCAATTTAATCCTCCAGAGAAAGTCTTAAAATAATGACGAAACATTGATGAACATATAATTAAGTTTGTTCTTTTTAATCTCTCCATATATATATATATATATATATATATATATATATATATATATATATATATATATATATATATATATATATATATATATATATATATGAAGCCTAATATAAAAGTCATAGTTAATGGTACTATCAAGATATTTTCACGGGTCCCTAGTTTTATATTATTAGAAATAGGTCAGTTCTCAATATATGTGTGTGGTGTGTTATTCTATGCGGAGTCGTAATAATAATAATAATAATAATAATAATAATAATAATAATAACGTATATATATATATATATATATATATATATATATATATATATATATATATATATATATATATATATATATATATATATATCCGTATGGTTCAATTACTTCGGTGTCTCGCCGAGCCAGTGATTTGAGATAAAACCTCAAATCGTAGGCAACAAAAGCTGAGATGAGGCGACACCTATCACCAGTTTCCATTACTTCGACCGGGGGTTGGGTGAGATATTCTTCTGTCAGATAAGCCTGAAATAAATGGTGTCGGCAGTTCTCAACTTCATTTGCATTGTCCACTTACTTAAAAAGCATCTTTTTTTTACTCACGTTCACTCCTAACAAGACATATCGCCACTTGGACGTAAGGAGCTACTATTTGGGACCATGCCTAGTAAAAATTAACAAGGTGTTAGTGCTTTTTAAATTTAAACTTCTGCATATCAGTGGATTCAGGGAAGTATGTAGCAGAAGGGGAATTCCAAAGTCTAGCTGTTCGAGAAAAAAAACTATTATAGTAGAAAGTTTTCTGACATTTAGGGACCTCGACAGTGACGGGGTAAGCGGGTTTGTCAGGAATATGTACGTCAAGGGGACACAAGTGCAACGAGTTTATCAGAGCATACTCCATTAAAATATTATTGAAACAGGCACAGAGATGCAACATTGCGGTAGAAATTGAGGCTTAGTTGACAAAGTGGGATATATTAGATTGAAAACTCTTTTTCGGACCCTATCTAAGTGGGAGAGGCAAGTGATAGATGCACCAGCCCAGATGTGGCAACAATCTCGATGCATGGGCGAATTGTGGCCTTGTAAAGGCACAGGATATTCTCGGGTGTCTCAGGAGTCTTTCAGCTCGATATAAGGGACCCACGTTCTTTGCAACAGCCTTCACAATGTTCTCAATGTATTTGTTCTAGTTCATGTTATCCATTAATGTTAGGCCAAGGAGTTTGAAGGAAGAATTCTCAGCTAGGGTATTATTTGTCATGTATATCTGTGGTTAATCGAAAATATTAGATAAAGTCACTTTTAACAGTAACAACATATTTATAAAAAAAAAAAAAAAACATCCGATTCTCTTAAGAATCTATGTTTTGCTAAAACGCTAAATTTGAATTACTTCTATTTCTATATAAAGTTAATAAAATTTAGTATGTTTATATATTTATATGTTAAGGATTTACTTATTTAATAATTAACCAATTATTACGAATTTTAGAATACAAGTGTGAGGCGTAAACACTCATAATGTGGAGTATATTTAATTTAATTTAGTGTTATGCAAAAAGGCTTGGAAAAGCTTTAGAAAAGTTCAGATAACTTCGATTTTCGTAAAATTTTAACAATTAGACACTAATAAATAAATACTCCTCAAATTTAAGGAAAAAAGTGTCAGATATTTTCAATGCGTATTAACGGGGAATAATATGAGCACAAGCTTCCATGTTGTTGGACAATAATTAATAAAGATTACAATTTCTTCTTAAGACTCCTTAATCATCGAATGTTTTCGATACTTATCGGACATATTCCAATACAAAACCTACGTAAGAACACTCCCGGAGGCATCAAGTATCTTCGTATGAATTTTTTAAAAAATCGGTATCCATTTCCGAATCGACAGGGAACGAACTCACACACATATACCAAGTTCCTTTTATATAATTGTGTAGAGATGATGATTCCTTACGAAGATGAAACGCGGGCATCTCTATGTGCCTTAATTACCATAAACGTCTTTTTCATAATTTATTATTGAAGCACATGTTCCCACGCGGAAATTTTATAGCAAGCTCCACTCTCCCCAATGGTTTACTTCTACTTGTGCTGCTGCCATCGCGCAAAGGCAGCATGCGTACTGCAGATTTAACGGCAGTTCAAACAGACAGAAGTACATAGAAGCCAGAAGTAACTGTAAGAAAGAAATAGCGACAGCCCCCTTAAGTAGACACTAATGTACTGTACTTACAATAACCCTTATCCCTGAGTGGCTTCCGGGCCTTGATAAGTGGTGACCACCTTGTAAAAAAAAAAAGAATACTTAACATAATTAAATCTTTCTTAGATAAGAGAAAAATCCAGGTTGTCCTCGATGGTCGTAAAGAATATGATATAAAGGGTCTATCCTGGAACCTCTATTATTCCTGATATTCATAAATTACCTCCCTGACAAAATTGTCTGTGAGATGGGTATATATGCTGATGACACAACGCTCTATAACAGACACGACAGGAAAACAAATGAACTCATATCTAAAGAAATGGCATAAACACTAGAGGTTGACCTCCGATCTGTAGTGGAATGGGGACAAAAATCAATGGTCACATTCAATGCTGCCAAGACTAAATTTGTTTCCTTCAATAACTACAAGAACACTTCTCTACCGCCAATAGCAATGGTTAAAGATTCTTTATCTGAAAATGCATCTTTTACACTCCTCGGCCTAACGTTAACAAGAAACAATTACATTGAGAGCATTGCCAGAACCGCTGCGAAGAAGGTAGGTTATCTCTACCGTGCTAGAAAGCTACTAACGCTCGCAAGTATAATGTACCTCTATTAGGCCATATTCGCCCATGTATGGAATATTGTTGTCATATTTGGGATGGTGCATCTGCTACTAGTCTCTCGCTCCTAGACAAGATTCAAAAGAGAGTCGCCAACCTGATGGGTCCTGAACTGTCATCTAAGCTTCAGCCTCTGTACCATCAACGAAATGGTGCATTCCTCTGCCTGTTCTACAAGTATTTTAACGGTGAATGTTCCGACGAACTGCAAGCACTTGTACACCCTCGACGTAAATACCCCCGCCAAGAGATCCCTGGATGTAAAAGAACCTTCCCCAGAACCGCTAGACTTTGGAATTCCCTTCCGGGCCCCTGCTTCCCCAACTGTACTGACATGCAGAAGTTCAAGTGTAACGTGAACCGACATCTTGCTGCTCAACTCCTTACATAGTACCTCTGTAGCTTATGTCCCTGAAAGTAACCCCCTTCATCAAAGTGGCAATGTGCCTTGTTTGGGGTGTAAATGTAATAATAAAAAAAATTATATATATATATATATATATATATATATATATATATATATAATTTTTTTTGTGTATTGATATTCATCTTAAAAAGCCTTTTTTCTATTTATATGTATGAGTAACGTAATAGCGATTAGTTCATATTTTAATATTTAGCCTTTCAGCAAACATATCTTTATAGCTAAGGTAAATCGTAAGCTAAAAGTTTTGGTTTCAATTCTCGGTGGTGGCGCACGAGTCATTTTTTTTTTTAACTTTTTAAATCATTAATATATATTGGGTCCAATCTTCTATGATATAAATCTCACTTGTCTGTTTAAATATATGTATGTATGCCTAAAACTTTTTACAGAGGCGACGGACCTTCACGAGATCGGTATCATTTTGAACCTCGACCCTTCGGACGACAAATATCGAAAGATTGGCTAAAAATATTAATTCCTTCACCCTCAAGTGGGCACTTTTCTACGGGAGCGGTTGCTTTTTCGTCGATATTTTCGAAAGTCATCGCCTCTTCGATTGTCTAGCTTTAATTTAAACCCATATCACGTCCGGTTTGGCGATGGGTGCAACAGCAAAGACCTTACGGTTTTTGTTTTGTTTTGTTTTTCATGTTCTTTTCCTCCTTCGCGGTACAGGGTTCGAGCTTCCCTGCCTTTTTTTTTTTTTTTTTTTTTTTTTTTTTTTTGCTCAACACACATCTCAAAACACCTGGGCTAGTATAGTATAAATACGAAATCTGCATTAATTAAAATATCATATTTAAGCGTATTTTACGAGAGAGACATACATATACACAAATACACGCGCTCACGCACACATACACACACACGACTATCCACACACACACACGCACATATACACACACACACATACACACACGCGCGCACGCACGCACAATAGCTTGATTATCTAAACATGGCTTTCTGTTAGGTGTGTCGTAAACAGTGGAAAACATTCTCAAAACATTTTATAGGGGTTATATTTCGAGCGTCTCGCCCTCCGTAGACTCGCGTGTATAAATTGCTCGAAACCGACAAATTAATAATATACGCAAACGATATAACATTTGCAAGCTTCTTGCAAGAAATACCAACAAGTCTTAGCATGCATTAAAAGATGAAAAGTTTGTGAGTTCTGTACAATAAAAAACAATCTTCGCTCTACAAAATTAGTTTGAGCTTAGCAGTTTGCACTTTTATATGTTTATAACAAACTATACTGCATTCAGACTACATGATTGTTAATTTATGTGATCTGACCCGAATTTCATCGTATCTACTCCAAACTAAAATTGTGTTCTGTTCAAAGTTATTAAATGCGTTTTTTTTTTTTTCGATCATATTTTCTGTTATTATGCTGCTTAATCGTTCTCCATTCTAATTAAATTAATTGTAGAAATTTGTACTCTTTTTTACTATTTTTCACCCCAAACAGGACATAATGACACTTGGAACGTAAGGGGTTACTATTTTGGATGTAGTTTTACAATAAACTGTGGGGAGTTGAGCAACAAGATGTCTGTTCACATTACATTCAAACTTCTGCAGATAAGTACAATTAGGGAAACAGGAAGAAAATTCCAAAGTTTAGTAGTCCGAAGGAAGAAACTATTAAAGTAAAAGGTTTTCTAGTATCTAAGAACCTCAACAGAGAAGGGGTGGGATTTTGCTACGCCTCAGGTTAGTCGAGAGTATGTACGTTGTGTGAACACAAGTGCTATGAGTTAAATGCACATTTCATTAAAGTGCTCCTAAAACAAGCACAGGGATGCGATATTGCGGCGATAGGACAGAGGTTGGAGCTTAGTCGACTGTGCGGGACCTATTAGGTTCGAGACAATAAAAATATAACGATTATCTGAATTCAATAGTTAATTCACAGACGACATCATGATTTTAAATGAAAATACATTTTAATTAGCTTACGCTGAAAAGGGAATTAAACAACTACGCATTTATTTCATGTAGAGTTCGGTATATGCAACTAAAGCAGATTTGCAATGTCGTTGGCGATTTGAGAAGACCAATGAAATACATTTGCCTTGTACGATGAACTGTCTCCATCATCGCGTAGATGCTCTTACATCAAAGGAAAGTGGGACACAATAAAATTAAAAAATGTGATTCAATCAGATTTTTTTTATTCCATTTTCACCCCCAAACAAGGCACAGTGCCACTTTTATGTAGGGGCTACTATAGAGGACATAAGTTGCAGCGTTGCTATGCAGGGAGTTGAGCAGCAAGATGTCTGTTCACATTGAACTGCATGTCAGTACAATTGAGAAAGCAGGAATCTGGAAGGGAGTTCCAAAGTCTAGCAGTTCTAGGGAAGAAACTATTAGAGTAGAAGATTTTCTTACACCTTGGGATCTCTATTGTGTAAGGGTGGAATTTGCGGCTTGTCAGGTTTGCCGAGGATAGTTACGTCGAGAGCATACAAGGACTTGTAGTTCGTCGAAGCATCCATCATTAAAATACTTGTAAAACATCATTAAAATACTTGTAAAACATCATTAAAATACTTGTAAAACAGGCAGACGTATGCAACATTTCATCGATGGGACAGAGGCTGAAACGACAGTTCAGGACCTATCAGGTTGGCAACTCTCTTTTGGACTCTGTCCAGGAGTTAGAACATTTCAAAAGTTATATCTTTGTTATATACAAAACTAGCATGGAGACCCGACGTTGCCCGATGATGATCAACGAATGTTTCAAACTCCCCTATTTTTATTGTCATCGAAACCGGTGAAATCGCCAATTTTAAAATCAAATCGAATGATTGCCTACACCGGAGGAAACTTCACACGCCTTCCCGCGGGTGGTAAAGGCTTGGATTTAAGTTTAAAATGAAAAAGTCAAGTATCATGGTTTAATTATGTTTTAAGCAAAAACATTCATTTCGAACGCGTCCCTGTAATATCAAACAACTAACTGTTGATTTTATATGTTAGGTCTTTCTGCTTGTGTGGTAATAAAATTTCTTAAATGCACTTGTGATGTTAGGCGGTATAAGGTGCTAACTTTGGTCAAGATCGCCTGTTCTTTCTTCCATCCATTTTTTTCGATTCTCGATTATCGATATTCATTAAATCTTACGCAAGGGCTTCATCAGGATACATCTGCCACAATGTAGACAGAGAATATGAAAACTGCAATCATGTTCATGCAATTTACACATTCTTTTATTATTTTTTTTTTCATTCGGATTAAAGGGAAGTTCTTACTATAACAATGTGAGGCTTAAGAATTAAACGTTAAACTCCCACGTGTTGTTTTGAAACAATGCCGATTCCTCTAAAGTTAATATTAACCATGAAAAGCAAATGACCTAATTTAATCGTTTCTTTGCATCACGTGACACTTTGTATATTTCTTTAATCGTGTTCACTGGATGTACAAAAATAAGTGTTTTCTTTTTTCTTTTTCCTTTTTCTTTCTTTTTTCTTTTTCTTTTTTCTTTTCTTCTTTTTTATTTTTGTAACCATTGGCAGTGAGGCAGATTGTGATTGTTGGGGAGGAAGCTACAAAATATAAACAAACAAAAACAGGAACGGTGAACCCTTGCTTCCCAGTTTCCATGGATTATCTTAAACAAATAATTTCTAACAAAATATATACCTATCTTTTATTTAAACAAAGTTACTGATACAACACGTTCGTGTTTATTTATCATACGTCGTGTGTAAAAGCTCGAAATCTTAAAGTCATTTACCTTATTACGAAAACGTATCGAGGCGAAGATCCGTAAGGCTTTTAGCATCGACGCCCATTTTCACAAACCTGAACGCACCCTTTATCTCAAGTAACAATCTTTGTATGTCTCCACATTATTGACGAATTTGAATATGATTTTTTAAATCTCTAACCTTATTTACTGAGCGTCCGTTCATGTATCATTCGGAGTAAATACAAGGTGCTTTAAATAAATTTCCAGACTTTTTCATTTGAGAGCTTTTATTGATATACACTTTTATTGATATGCACTTTTATTGATATGCACACATGAAACTCTATTCCCCTTCGAAGTAATCTCCAATACCCTTTTACCGTTCCAACAACTTCTTGAAAGCCCAATGAAAGTCTTCTGGTGTGAGTCTGTCACAGCTTCTTTCATCTCCCCACTTGTCTCATAATGACAACCTCTAAGGTTTTCATCAGCTTAAGAAATAACCGAAAGTCATAGGTAGCAAGGTCTGGACTATAGGGAGGATGGGGAACTGTTTTTATGCCCATTTTTGTCAAATAGTCTGTGGCAAGGATGTAGCACACGTGAAACAAACTTTGCGCAAATCTTCCGCATCTTCAGTTCCTCGCGAATAATTGTGTGCACAGTTCCTACACTGACATCAAACTGCACTTATTATCTCTATAAACACACGACGGTCCTTATCAATGAAATTGTTTATTTGTCCAATTAACTCATGTTCTGATTTCCTTACTCCTCCAACTCCTCTCGTCATCCCTCACAGACTCGGTGACTTCCTTGAATCTCTTATGTCCGATACATGCATAATGGCCCAAAAACAGCATGAAGCATTCCATACGCTTCTGTGGCATATTTTTTTCAAGTTTAAAACATAATTTTATTGCATATAGTTATTCTAAAGTGTCTTCACGTCCATGTATTTACCGCTCATACCAAGAGCAGTGAAGCTCGGCGATTGTATGCGAAATCATATTGCAGACACAAAGATGACACGTACTCGATGAATTCTGATGCTGGTCCTTTATGGATTTT
This sequence comes from Euprymna scolopes, assembly GCF_053919585.1. NCBI lineage: Eukaryota > Metazoa > Mollusca > Cephalopoda > Sepiida > Sepiolidae > Euprymna > Euprymna scolopes. The sequence goes on from NC_136505.1 coordinate 952,242, forward strand.
CAACAATGCCCTGTGTAGAATAATCAAAAGAACTGTGTTAGTCAATAACACACAACAACAACAACAATAATAATAATAGCAGCAACACTTACCAAGGGTCCAGCTTATGCACAAGACAGACATCAGATTGAGCTGGACTGAGGGCTTGTATTTATGTACAAGCATATCCAATCAGGTTATTCAGCCAATCACAATCCAAGGAATAGACTGGCCCCTGTGTGCACAATGGAATCTCCTATTGTGCCATAAATAGTTCTCCTCTTTCATGAGAAGTAACTTTCGGTCTTTGTCAAGTTATCCACAACTTGAACGCTGACCGAAAGTCCACTACACAATCCAACACCCTGTTAGCTTTGGCTACTATACACTCATTAACCCTTATCCTCGAGTGGTCTCCGGACCTTGATAAGTGATGATTCCTTTGTAAAAAAAAAAGCTAAGTAGCTCTGACACTACCATGTTACCACTGCCCCCCCCCTTACAACGATAAAGAAGGTGCGACTTAAGAGGGGAAATAGTATATCTATGAAGGCACATTATAAATAAGACAAACACATACATTGAAAGAATAAGGCTATATTACAATAATACAATGTCGCTATTGGAGCTTCTATTACTCGACTCCCTACGTGGACTAGAGCCACAATATTATATAATCATCGGAAAAGCGCATTGTGTATCTAACTACAATTGTATGCAAGAATTCCTGGTGCTCCTTTCGTATGCAATTAACCTGCATGCTTCAACATTAGTATGCAGTCAACCTACGTGTGATTACTGTAGTTGTAGTGCACTTGTAATATACTTACCTGACATAGAGGTTAAACCGTGTCATACTCGGTGTAAGCTTGCTTGGATGGTGGAAATTTATGTTTGAATAAAGTATAGTTCTGTGCAGTTTCACGAGAAAAAATATTATTAGTATAAAAATGTTATGATAAGTGTAAAAGAATGTAATGCTAAGTGTAAAAGAATGTAATGCTAAGTGTAAAATATGTTAAGATAAGTGTAAAAAATGTTATGATAAGTGTAAAAAATGTTATGATAAGTGTAAAAAAATGTTATGGTAAGTGTAAAAAATCTTAATACTAAGTGTAAAATATGTTATGATAAGTGTAAAAAATATCATGATAAGTGAAAAAAATTTTATGATAAGTGTAAAAGAATGTAATGCTAAGTGTAAAAGAATGTAATGCTAAGTGTAAAATATGTTATGATAAGTGTAAAAAATGTTATGATAAGTGTAAAAAATGTTATGATCAGTGTAAAAAAATGTTATGGTAAGTGTAAAAAATCTTAATACTGAGTGTAAAATATGTTATGATAAGTGTAAAAAATGTTATGATAAGTGTAAAAAATGTTATGATAAGTGTAAAAAATGTTATGATCAGTGTAAAAAATGTTATGATCAGTGTAAAAAATGTTATGATAAGTGTAAAAAGCTTAATACTAAGTGTAAAATATGTTATGATAAGTGTAAAAATGTTATGATAAGTGTAAAAAATTTTATGATAAGTGTAAAAAATCTTAATACTAAGTGTAAAATATGTTATGATCAGTGTAAAAAATGTTATGATAAGTGTAAAAAATCTTAATACTAAGTGTAAAATATGTTATCATAAGTGTAAAGAATCTTAATACTAAGTGTAAAAATGTTATGATCAGTGTAAAAAATGTTATGATAAGTGTAAAAACTCTTAATACTAAGTGTAGAAAATGTTATGATAAGTGTAAAAAATCTTAATACTAAGTGTAAAAAATGTTATGATCAGTGTAAAAAATGTTATGGTAAGTGTAAAAAATCTTAATACAAAGCGTAAAATATGTTATGATAAGTGTAAAAAATGTTATGATAAGTGTAAAAAATGTTATGATAAGTGTAAAAAATCTTAATACTAAGTGTAAAATATGTTATGATAAGTGTAAAAAATATCATGATAAGTGTAAAAAATCTTATGATAAGTGTAAAAAATGTTATGATCAGTGTAAAAAATGTTATGATAAGTGTAAAAATCTTAATGCTAAGTGTAAAAATGTTATGATCAGTATAAAAAATGTTATGATAAGTGTAAAAATCTTAATGCTAAGTGTAAAAAATGCTATGATAAGTGTAAAAAATATTATGATAAGTGTAAAAATGTTATGATAAGTGTAAAAAATATTATGATCAGTGTAAAAATGTTATGATGAGTGTAAAAAATCTTAATGCTAAGTTTAAAAAATGTTATGATAGGTGTAAAAAATATTAGGATAAGTGTAAAAAATGTTGTGATAAGTGTAAAAAATGTTATGATAAGTGTAAAAGAATGTAATGCTAAGTGTAAAATATGTTAAGATAAGTGTAAAAAATGTTATGATGAGTGTAAAAAATGTTATAAGTATAAAACAATATTATGATAAGTGTAAAAAATGTTATGATAAGTATAAAAATCTTAATGTTAAGTGTAAAAAATGGCTGTTATAGCAATAAATTTGAAAGTTATAGCCCATGTGTTTTTTCTTTTTTATACATTTTTTGTAAACGTTACTTTTGACAACTTAAAATTTTTAAGAATATATTGTTGGTAAATTAATTCAAATTAATTTGTTTGTTTCGTTTTGGGTTTTTTTTTTCTACTCATATGTGGCATATTTGTATTGAATAATATTTAATATTAAGTATGTATAATTGCTTGGCTTAACGAAAAGTGTCCGTATGAAGTTTAATTCAGTAAGAAAACATATGCGGTGCATAAATAATTACTACCACAGATAAATTAACATTCTTATATTTTTCTATTTAATATTAAATTGGTTTTAACATAAAAACCTTTCAAGCTTTGCTATTTCTCTGAGAAGGGATTAATCAATTGGTAATCGCCTGAAATGCACATAGTTGTGAATGCCGATCAAACTGCGTAAGGTACTTTTAGCGGGTCAGATGCACACGTTTCTTGTACGTTGGTTTTTCAATCTCCACTTTCGAACATGATATCGCACTTTCTTACGGTGGGGAGGGGGATAAATATAATTTACTTGGCACATAAGTAACGTTCTGGCATATTATAATAATACTCCGTTCTTACTTGATTGGGTGGTTAAGCTTTCTATTTGAATAAGGTATGGTCTTAATACTCCAGACATTACCTCCTTTCTTTGAGAAAGGACTAGATTAGTGATGATTACTTGAAGCTCTTCTGCCGGGGAATTCCGATTGGTCCGTTATCAGCTACTTTGATTCATGACAAGAATGTCCTCCTCAAATTTTGATGACTCGGGAAGCAAGTAAACGCCGTGGACATCGCACAGGCACTGGGGTTTACATTGTAATGAAGTGTGCTTCTGTTTGGTCTCAGGCATTACCTCCTCGTTCGAAAGAAATAAACTGTTTTTTGTTTTTGTTCTTTTTTTGTTTTGTTTTTTGTTTTTTTTGGGAGGGGCGATCGCCTGAGGTGCCACCACCAGGAAACGTTGACGGGACCTATCATGATTCTCTTCTATTGTATATACCATGGTGACTCCGATGATCTCTCCCAGCGGGAGCAAGTGCATCTCCAGTTTATTTGTTTTCTTGCATCCCTTAACTAACCCACAAATGACATTCGTTTACTTTTCAAATGCACGGACAACTCAGAAAATATATTCGAATTGCAATCTTTTTCCTCGACATCAAAGCAATCAGAGTGCAGGATATTCTTGAAATTGCTTTTTTTCTGTTAACTAAGGTATTCTCTGATTCTGTTCAGTTATAGGAGATCCAGCCTCCCATGCTTTACCTTCTGCTTTTGAAAAAGTGTAAGTTTATTGTTAATTACCTGTTAATGCTTGCGGGGTTGCCCAAGCATTTTTGGAGACCAAAGTGTTCTTCCTCTAGGATGCTGACTTTCCAAAACCCATTTTTCGACCTTTCTGTCACATCATCCCGCCGTGGGAAGGAGATAGATAACTATAACAGACTATTCTTTACTAAATTCCAATGTTGACCTAGATTCTGTTTAGCGCATTTTTGTAATCTCAGTTTTGCTCATTCCCCAAAACTAAATAATAAAACATTCAACTAAAACAATAGAAAAGCGGAAGTTATTAGAAAATCGTTAATTATATTTTGAATTTGACCTCATGATGAGAGTTACTGCTTTGTTAACACGTAGCAGTAGGTGTATCAGAATTTTTGTAGGAATTTTTGACACCTCTAACACGAAACTGCGAATAAAATATAAAGTAATTTCCCTTTTAAAAGTGGGTTGTTTATTTTCTTTATGGATTATACTTACAAAATAAACTATTAAAGTTGTTTTAAAAATAATAGAAATATTTCTTTTTATTTTTTAAAAACCAGTAATGAATTTTACGAACTCAATATTTTTCAATTTTTAAACTTTAAAAATCTATCAAAATTTTTCTATTGACTCTATTTTTACAATATTTTTAGGGTCAATGTGAAATTTTATGTGCTTTCCAATAAATCGAATATAATATTTTAGACAAACGTTTTTTTTTCACGTCCCCCCCCCATTTTCAAGTGTCTATTAAAAAGTAAATAATTAATTTACTCACCAAAGTTTTATATCTCACAAATTGAAGAGAAAAGGTCAATAAATAATGTATTCAAATTTAAAACAAAAAAGTAGTGTTTTTTAGAAATTTACCTGTAAAGTTCGAAGTTTAAAGCCTTTTTTTAACCACGTTGTTTGTTTTTTCTTTTGTTTTTTATTTTTATGAAACCTTGGACCTTGCTCCTATAATTGAAAAAAAAATTAGGGCTTGAATTACATTTTTCGAGTAGTTATAAGCTTGGAAAGACAGGGGGTCGAATAATTCACGCTTCCCATTTTGAAATGTCTATTAAAAATTAAATAATTAATTTACTCACCAAAGTGTTATATATCACAAATTGAAGAGAAAAGGTCAATAAATAATATATTCAAATTTAAAACAAAAAAAAGTAGTGTTTTTTAGAAATTTACCTGTAAAGTCCGAAGTTTAAAACCTTTTAAAAAAAAAACACGTTGTTTGTTTTGTTTTGTTTTTTTTTGTTTTTTTATGAAACCTTGGTTCTTGCTCCTTTAAATGAAAAAAATTAGGGCTTGAATTACATTTTTCGAGGAGTTATAAGCTTGGAAAGACGGGGTGGAATTACTCACTATTTTTCACGAAATTTCTGACACACCTAACGTAGCAGTTATACTTAATTTTATTGTAAATTGTTTATCGTGCGGATTAAGCCTTAAACTGATCAGTTTTTGTCGATCAAGTATTGAAAGGTTGGCCGCCTGCAAAACTAGCACCGAATTCTTTACACTTTTCTAACTGTATGACACAAATCCCCAATCGGGATGTCAGTCTTTATAAATAAATTTATGTATTCATTTTGTCATCATAAATGCAATCCAATTTTAACAAAAATTGAAGCAAGTGTTTAATCGTGACCATCGTCATAGATGGCCTGTCAGCTGAAAAATGACGTCATCGCCATAGGTCCTAGCAAGCAAGATAAGTGGAACACAGACTGCCGATAATGAACAGACATTTTTTACAGAAAGCGTTAGAAAACTTCAAAATTGGACTAAAAAAGATAAACATGATACTTTGTACTGAAACGCATCCAATATTAATAATAAAAATATTAATAATAAAAAACGAATTGAAAGGGAGAAAAGTTGTTAAAAAGTTTAAAAAGAAAAGGAATACGATGTGGTTTATATGAAACTGAAGTTTATTCAATAGAAATAAATAAAAATGAACAATAAATATTTTTAAATCAAAAAAACAATATTTTAAAAATCAAAACGAAAAAACAAACGATAAATTAGTTTAACTGAAAAACGAACAATAAATTGGTTTAACAGAATAACGAACAATAAATTAGTTTAACTGAATAAAAACAATAAGTTAAAATTAAATTCAAATAAATGTTAGTATAAACAAAGTTACTAAGGCAGAAATATTTCAAACATTGAATATTAAAACTTTTCAAAAAATCTGTTGTAGAATTTAATTAAAAGTTTGAATTTTTCTTTTTCTGATTTTTTTACTAATATTGTCAGTATCTTTGCGACAAAAATTGTTTATAAGGGAATTCGATGAACTCCATATCAGCATTTTTTCAATTTACTGAATAGTGTGACCCTCATCACAAGAGTCAACATGAATTAATCGATTTTGATCAGCCAAAATATTTAAAGTTATGTACATGGCTAATTTTCTCTGATAAATCGAATGTAAAAAAGAATCGCATTTTGTAAGTTTGTTTATAACTATATAATTATATAAGACAAACTTATTAGTTATATCATTTGGGTATAGCAGAGAACCTCTGTTAATTCCCTGAAAGTAGCTGTTTAATTCAGCTATTTCTTTAACAGCTTCTCTCCCGGATATTAAATTTTTGCAGCTATTGCATTTCAGTTTTTTGAAAACTGCATGACAGCAATAACCTGCTAAGTATAATACAACAGGAAGTACTTCCTTGCATTTATTAACATTATCTTCTGTTACATCTATGTTAAATTTATAAACATGTAACTCTTGATCCCTTGTCATTTCATCCCAGTTAGTTTCTTTTAAATTTGTCAATTCAATAGTTCGATTATTAATTGGTAAGCTCAATTTTAAAACTGACATTCTGATTTTTTTTCACATTCATACACCTGACGTATTGATATATTATACTGATCTCGACTAAGTTGTCGATACTAGCCAAACCTTGCCTCAAGGTTATCTGTCTCTAGCTTTCCTGGTAATATATACACCATGTTCAGTACATTTATACAAAATTTAGTTAATTCTAAAATTGCGTAAGTAGTATGGTGCAAAGCAGTATATGTTTCCTTTGTTAACTTACCAGTTCTTCCAGGAATGCTATTCTAAGTTTCTAACCAGTCACAGAACACATTTAGGAAACTATAATTATCACTATTTAATGTAAGTGGATTAGCATATTTATTACGAAGTTGACAACCTTTATATGGTGTGTTACACTCAGTATTGTCCACCAAATATAAAATATTTTAATGTATTCGGCGATTTCTGCATAATTTGGCAAGCATTCCTGCTTTCCTAAGGTTAGCAAACCTTGCATAGTATATTCGTTGAAAATTTCAAAAACCAAATTAACATTTTGCCTTTCAAAAGTAGTCGGAGAAAGAGCTTTTGAAGTCAACTCATAGCAATATTTCACAAGTGATTGAGATTCTGGGGAATAAAGTTTATGTAAACTAGAAAATGGAGCACTTTCGATGTTATCTAATTCATGATTTCCATTATAACAAAACTTTAGGAACATCATGCATTTACATTCATCTTTTTGGCCAAACCAATTGTTTCTAATGCATTTTAATATATGCACTGAGTCGAATAAAAAGAAAAGAGGGCTAGACTTTCTAACTGGATGGGGATATACAATTGAAAGCTTTGATGGGCTACAAAAGAAAGACATAGCTTTTTTATTTATTGCATTATTATCTGTTATAACAGATAATACCTTAAACCCTATATCTTCTAAGCCAATTATTACACGTTTAATTATGTCAAATAAGTTCTCAGCTAGAAGATAACGTGCACAACATCCTTATATTGTGAGAATACACTGCTAAGCATAAAAGCAAATGCACTTGTGGCAGGTTCATTGCTGTTGTTAGCTACGCCAACAATATTACCACCTTTATAATCAAGATAAGGTTTGAGATGTATTTCATCAACAAGTAAAGATACTGTGATGTCATTCTGCATTAGTAACTTGAACTTACTTTTAATATACATGAGAAAATTGTTATCGCGTTGTTCAATGACAGGATTCATAGAAGTTGATAAGGTTCATCTTCGAATGGTTGAATAGCATGGTAAAATTACATTTTTAGTGTCTCTTAACAGTCTGTACCCTCTAGGGGAGCAGTTATATAATAAGGAAGAAAATACCATCATTTCACTCGAATAATTAACCTTATTCATTGTCATTATGTTAATTTGTTCATATATGAACTTAATGGCATTAAAATATTTAAATGATTCATCTTGCACTAATAGCAAAAATGACAAGATTATTTTTAATAAAGATCTTATATTAAAAGTTTTCATTTCCTGTTCTTCGATGTCCATTTTTTTCATGTTTTCCATCAAAATCTGCAGAGTATTTTCCTCTGTTACATGTTTAAGAATTCTATACTCCCCTATAGCACTCATTTCCACATCACTCCAGAATATTCAATCACCATAGACATTTTTATTTTGGGGCATGGGCATCTCTTTATATAGCATATAATGATGGTATTGTCTTGCCTAACAGAAGTCCAATAATTTTTATTTATAAACGTTAATTATTTTCTAAATCATCAATATTATGGAAAGTTTTACGTTTCCGTAACTCTAACTCGTCAGCAACACTTTCACATAATGCACGCTTAAGAGCAGAATTTTCTAAACGCATTTTCTTTGCGTTAGGAGATTCTCTAAAAGTGGTTGATGACGATAAATAGGAGGAACAGTTTGGTAATATTCGAGGAATAGCACCATCCTTAAGATAGAGATTTTTTTAATTTAACACTAATTGTCTTTCCAGTCCTTTCATCAAATGCTGATGCCTCTCGCTGTATGTCTTCAGGTCGAAAATGAAGTTCACATACCTAAAGAAATAATTTAAAAGAAAATCGTACTATGTTTGACTTAATATAAAAAAAATAGAAAATTACATGACAAAAAAAACGATAAAATAAAAAAAATAAGGTAAATGTGCAGAATTAGTCCACCCTCGAAAAATCCTTTTAAATTACCACTGTTGTATATTTTCGGGGGGTGCTGAAAACGAAAATAACGTTTAAAATTACGACACACTAGTAGTTTCCAAGATATAAAGAGATGTTAGTTAAAAAGGGGGGATAATTTAACCTAAAACGACCACCCACTTTATGGCCAATTTTTTTTTTTTTTTTACATGGGCAACGAGCAATTTTTAAAAAAATTACATTTTCGCCTCAAACAAGGCGAAGTGCCTCTTTGATCTAGGAATGAACACAACTGAACGTAAAATGAACACCTACAGTTGACCCCCTCCCTCTCCCCGACAAAAATTCTGTTTACACTTTTTGAAAGGGGGTGCTCATTTTACGTTAAACTGTGTTCATTGTACGTTGACTCCCAACCCCCTCCATAAAGGTGGTCATACTCATTTTACTTCACTTTTATTTGTTAAAGAAAGTGCCCTAAAAAAACGATGGCCATAAAGTGGGTGCTCATTTTACATGAATTTTTTTATAGAAAAGTGATTCCCCATTTTTTAAAACTAACACTTCTTCATATCTTGGAAACTACTCGTTTGCCGTAATTTCAAACGTTATTTTCGTTTACAGCACCACTAGCATTATCAGAATTTTGGGGGAATTTTTGACAACCCCAACACAAAACTGCGAATAACATGCAAAACTCGTAATTTCTCCGTTTAAAGTGGGTTGTTTACTTTCTTTATGGAATATACCTCTGAAATAAACTATTAAAATTGTTTAAAAAAATAATAGAAATATTATTTTTTTTCATTGCCGGCATTTTGTAAACACTTTTTTTTAAATAAAAAATAATATTTCTTATTATTTTTTTAAATAATTGTAATAGTTTATTTTGGAAGTATATTCTCCAAAATTCTGACACCTACAGGGCCACAACATTTACCACAAATAATTATTAATAAGCTTTTGGGATAACAAAAACGGTCATAAACTTTTAAAAAAAAAAGTTTAATCTATTTCACGCTGATATAAATATTGCACAGTAAAATAGTTGAACTAAAAAGATAAATGATTTTTCTTATTTAGAATTATTTAAAAAAGGAATTTCGTTTTTACGATATCGCTTTTATTAAATTGTTAGGTGAAAGTACATAATATTTTCACCATACTCCCCATTTTAAAAAAGTTTCTAAATGTAGAAAAAAAATGGAGGCTATTTACGGATGGGTGTCACTGTCCGTCGGGGGGGAATGAACCAGCATGAGCAGATCTGTCTCATCGCCTAAATGGACTAAGGGAGTGGTGGGAGGCTTGTTCCTATTGGTTATAAAAGGCAACCTACAACCATTCCCATTAATTCTTCTTCTTCTTCTTCTTCTTCTTCTCTTGTCACTTCGCTGAGTAAGTTAACGCGTTTGATTCCTTTTTCTTTTGATCTGTTACTTGTCCCCTTTGGTTAGGGGCGCAGAGAGCATTCTTTGCAACCCCTGACGACAGTGAACTACCGGATCCTGGACTTTTTCCAACATAAATAATAATTTATTATTTCAGCACATAACTTAAATTACATGTAAAATTCATTTTTTATATACATACTTTCATTTTTATTTAAAAATACGTTCTAAAAAAAATAAATAAATAAAAATAAAAAAGGCGCATTTTTTTTTTGTTTTTTTTTTAAAAATATCTCAAACATTTTAACACTTACTCTGCTATATTTAGATAGAGTAAAATCCTTTCTTTTTATTGCATTAATCCACTGGTAAATTATTTCCTTTTTTGGGGGGGGGAAATGAAAATACGGTAACTTTTGGTCCATTTTCGTAGTTACCTCGGCATTTTGGAACTATACATCTCGACGGCATATTTAAATTTATTTAACCCTCCAAAACTTTAAACCAACTTCCGGTTTAATCATGAGACGCGTGACCAAATTTCAACAGACCCGTGTTCATGAAGTCACCAGACTAAATTATAGTCGTCGCTAGGCCATCATATTACGGTAGCCACGTTTTAATACTAACTTACCGGCATTGTCAAACACTTTTTTTTTAATTTCATTAATACTTTCGTAACTAGAGTAGGATATCTTTGTCCGCAAAAAAAAGCCTTATTTGGCTTATCAATAAACATGAAAAAAACGTTTTATGTCCTCTTATTTTTCTAAGCAAAAGTTGACCAAAAGAAGTTGACTATTTATCTTTCCCTCCCATTCCGTCAAAACAGAAAGTCCATTGAAATTTCAAAATAAGAGTAAATGTTATAAATGAGAAAAATCACCAGGAAGTTTCGTCCTAGCGGACTGAGGTCTTATAAATTTGCCTGCCACGCCAGTGTTATTAATACACGGGATTTAAAGAATTCGACAAAGTTTCCTGAGTTCGACGAGCCGCACCTGAAGAATGCCTGAGAATAGCATCTAAAATGAGAACAGTAGTCCAAATAATCCTAACAATACAAATACTTAATCCTCATCTAAAAAATTACGAAACACAGGCTCAAAGTCGCAGCTAAAAGACATAAAGTCGAAATTTCTATGATGGCGGCAGTCATGAAAACTTTTTTATTTTTGTTGTTGTTTTTATTTGTTTTTTGTTTTTGCTTTGTTTGTTTTTTGTTTTTGTTTTGTTTTTTTGTTTTGTTTTGTTTGGGGGTTTTTTTCTGCCGCATTTTTGCATTTCTATGTCTGTGTTCTCTTTTCTAAATACATTGCTTAAAATTGACTGTCACGTGTCGCTATGACTTTCGGTTCTTGTGCCAAAATTCTTTTAGACATTTGATACACGTGTCGAGGATATCTACTTGACAGGATCGGACGGCAGTATTTGCTCTACTCTGTCAAGCTGAGGTATATTGTTTTTCTTAGTTCTAAGAGATGCACCCTCCCAGGCTTTACCTTCTCACTTTAAAAATACTCATACAATTTGTTGTAGGATCAAAGTGCATTATGTCTGGTGTGTTGATCTTTTCTGTCTTCACCTTTCAGCTTGTGTTACATCTTCCTGCTATGGAAGTGAAGGGGGCCTAATACCATTAATACCGGATGTTGTATTAACCACGTACCTTGAGAGTAGGTCACGCCAGCCTATTCACAACAGGTCATACAAAATCAGTATGGTTCCAATTTGTTTTTAAGGCACCGGTATACTAGACGTAAACGGTATGCATTAGTGTGTGTCTAATTTAGCTAAAGTGTATTTCCAGTCGGATTTCTCGAACGCTAACCAAGCATCGCGTATTAAATGTCGATGCTGCAGTGGATCGCAAACCTGTTCGTTTATTTGTAAAGCTTTTTATTCCATTACTTTATCGCTTAGCTAAACTTGATAAAACGCCAATTTTTTTTTTTTTTTTTCACTTTTGCTGCTCATATTTATTTCGTATTATTAGTATTTCTCTTCAGAGCAATTCGCATATTGTAATTCTGCCACCATTAAGTGTGGATGGCTCATAGAAGTACAAGAAAAATCCGGGCGCGGTTTAGTGAAGTAATTCTGCCCGTGTTGTCTATTATTATTACAGATGAATCTATTGCAACGTTGACGTTGTTCAAATTTGGACATACGCATTTTTTTAGATATCAGTTGAGCGGTCCGTCAGTCTGTACGCTTACGTTTGAAATGTTATTTCAAACGTGCAGAAGGAATAAGCATATCTTATACTAGATGTGTCTAAGCATCGACATAACATGCTCTGTCCGTCCGTTTGTTTTGTCATGCTTAAGCTTTAAATTCTATATTCGTTCGTTCCATAGGCTATTTGAGGATAAGATTTAATGAATTTATAAGGAGGATAAAAAACAACATAAAGATTGGTAACAATGATTGAAACTGTCTAGAAGCTAGATTAATTAAAAAACGGTTCAATAAGCGTTTGTTAAAACTGGACTTGAAAACGACCATATTGTAGTCAGTTGAGAAGCAGCTTCGTGTTATTGTATCCCATTGACGGATATTTATTGCAAAAAAAAGCTTTGTTTATGGGAGTTCTGTTTAGTTTTAGGTATACTTTTTTTTACAAGGTGGTCACCACTTATCAATGCCCCGAAGCCACTCAGGAATAAGGGTTATTGCAAGTACAGTCCGTTAGTGTGGAGATTTGATGAAGTGTTTACTTAAGGGGGCCGTTCATTAGGAATTTGTTAACGTTGGACTTGAAGACATCCAAGTTGTAGTCAGGTAGAAAGCAAGCAGATGGAACAGAGTTCCACAGGCGTGCAGTTCTAAGAAAGAAGCTTTGTTCATGGAATCCACGTTTTGAGTTAGGCACAGATAAAGAGTGGGGGAAATTTTTCACAGAGGATTCAGCTAGACGGGTGTTTTTCGTGAAAGATTGGCGAGGGGGACCAGAGATTGGAGTTCAGACGAGCACCTGCCATGGAAATAACGATAAAACAAGGATAGGCTCGCAACGTCTCTTCTGTAGGAGAGAGGCTGCAGGGTAGAGAAAAGGGCATCCCCCCACTAAGCCATGAAGTCTATTTTGTACTCTGTCAAGGCAGGATAGGTTGTTTTTAGCAGCTCCTGCCCAGATATGGCAGCAGTATTCCATCCTTGGAGTACTTGGCTTTTATATAGATAGAGAATTGCATCAATAGTGAGATATCTTCTGGAGCGATAGAAGGATCCCACCATCTTTCCAGCGACCTTGGCAACAGACTTGATGTACGTGTTCCATTTCAGATCAGGAGTAAAGGTCAATCCCAGAAGCTTGTCAAAACACGGGGCCTCTCCCAGACGAGAGCCATCCATCCCAATTGATGCCAGATGGGGATCAGAGCGTTGATTATGTAAGGATAGGAGTTTGGTTTTAGATGCATTAAAGGTAACCAGCCACGTCTTCCCCCACTGAACCACACGCTCGATATCAGAGGAGAGAGAATCAGAGAGAACTTTGTCATTTACAGCCGTTGATGTGTTGCCGTAGATGGTCGTGTCATCAGCATAGATGTCAACGAATGATTTAAGTATGTGTTTAGGGAGGTCATTGATGTAGATCAGGAAGAGAGTTGGGCCCAGGATTGACCCTTGAGGGACTCCAGCATTAATACTGCAGGCCTCTGATTTTTGTCCATCGACCACTACTCTTATGAGCTTATCGGAGAGAAATGATTTAATGATTGAGAAAACATTTCCAGTTATACCGTAGCTGGAAATCCTGTGAAGTAGACCCTTATGCCATACCTTGTCGAAGGCCTTTGATATGTCAAGAGCAATTGCTCTAGAAAGGAAGCCTTTGTCAAGAGATTCACTAATCCTGTGACATATAACCGTTAGCACATCTGCGGTAGATCTTGTAGAACGGAAATCATATTGTGTGTCACTAAGAAGGTTGTTTCTGCTGAGGTGGTTGACTATTTCTCTATTTAATATGGATTCCAGCAACTTACTCATAACACACAGGAGACTTATTGGTCTGTACTGAGAGGGAGACGACTTATCACCTGAATTCTTAAATACAGGGCAAACTGATGAGGTTTTCCAGGGAGTCGGAAAGCACTTCTCCTTAAGGCAGCGCTTAAACAGTTTCGTGAGTATGGGAGCAAGTTATGGTTGAAGCTTTTTTAACACTATAATTGGGATGCCGTCAGGGCCAGTTGCTTTACTGGAATCAAGGTTCTTGATTATCTTGGCGACCTCATGCACGGATATTTGTATGTTACCTAGCGTGTTCTGTGTTATAGGAGGAAATATGGGGAATTGATGGCCTTCGTCGCATAGGGTAGAATTAGCTGCAAAGTTCTTTGCAAATAGTTTGGCCTTGTCTGATGCTGACGAGATGACTTCTGGTCCATTGATAATGGTTGGGATAGAACGCACACTTCTGTTCAGGATCCTATTTGTTATTTGCCAAAACTGGTGGGAACCAAGCCGCTGATCAGCTACCTTAGATTTAACAGACTGGCCATATAGCTCTCTTGCATTTTTTATTACTCTTTTACAGTGGTTGCTGGCAGTCCTGAAAGCAGCTTTAGTCTCAGTGCATCTATGACGTTGGTAGTTATAGAAAAAGTGATTTCTGTGCGCGATAGCAGCAGCACATTCTGGGGAGAACCATGGCTGGCTGTTAGGGTTTTGTTGGAATTTTTTAGATGGTATGAATTGGTCTATGCCTACAATTAACCATTCGGTCAGATCTGATACTATAGAGGACACATCCTTTTAAAACATGGAATGCAGAGGTAAATCAGATATGAATGTACAAAAGCTATCCCAGTCAGCCATAGAGTATCGGTATACAGTACGGTGGAGGGGTACGTCTGGGGACTTATTACATTTCGTTTTTATCTTAACTGATACGACGGAGTGGTCGGAGGATCCTAGAGGAGAATGAAGGGAACATGGACATAGCTCAGGAGAAGCTGAGAGAAAAAGGTCTAGGAGGCTTGCATATTGACCAGGTGTATCGGGCACACGGGTGGGTTCGCGAACAATCTGAGTGAGGTCATAAGCAATGGCAAAATCATGACAAGACCTCCCCTCATCGTCTGTCTTATTTGAATGGGTCAGCCATTCCACGTTATGGACGTTGAAGTCACCACAGATGTGGATGTTAGCCGAGGGATGTGCAGACAGGACGTGGTCTATTTTCTCAGATATGCTCTTAAAGATAGTAACTCCGCTGTTGTAAGGAAATCATCTGCAGTTGCTGTAGTTAGACGAGTTCTTGTTGTAAATGTCTTACAGGGTAGGACCATAGATTTTGAGCCAAGTCGAGCAACTATATTGAAAATTAGCAAAGATACCCGCGCTTCGCGAGGGACTTTGCTGTACGCTCGGTGCCAACTTCGTAGGCACTCTTGCAGTAAGTGAATGTTGTAAGAGCAACTATTTTTTAAGGTGTTTAAAAAATTTTAACTACCTCATGAAGTGACAGAAATTTAACTATGAACTTTAAAACAAAAACGATTATATCAAAGTGTACACTTATATTGTTGCACATAAACATGTAAACCATTACAAAGAATCACAGTGGTTAACATTTGTTTAATTGGTTGATGGGGTGAAGGAGAGTGATCTAATTAAAATTCACAAAGTGGCGGTCCCTGGGATGGTGATGAGCACCAACTTGGTGTGCACCATCCCTAGATGGGGGAGTTTATGAGGAGCCGCACTAAATATGACCTTAACCTTTGATCTTGGCCTTGAAAAATAGTGTGCACCATCCCTAGGCGGGTCACGACCATCATGCCATGTTTGGTCATGATCGGTCCAGTCGTGTGAACTGTAGGAGATTTCTACAGATACACACACACACACGACCGCTACTAATTTATATAGAATGATAAAGTAGAGGAAAGCTAGCACGTCACTTTTGTTTAAAAGAGGCTGTAGAGAAATGAATGTCACGTTCCTATTATGTTTCGAAGTTTGTTTTGTACTCACTCAAGGCAAGAAAGAGTGCTCCAAACGCTCCCCCCCACTCAGATGTGGCAACATTACTCTATCTTAGGATATATTTGACAAAACGATAGAGTTTTGAGGCGCTGGTATTGATAGTGTGAATATCGAAACACAATGTCTTATTGTAGACACTCGATTGAATACAAATTGCTATTTTAGAGAGGGTTATTCATAACTTTTACAGCTGGGTTGCATCCTGGGTGAATAGAGTAAATCTAACTCAGTTTAGTCGATTCTATAGTCGGTGTCTGCCCGCCATCTTGTGACAGCGTGAGAGCAGTCATGCGTAGACAACAGGAAATGAGCAGCAATCGTTGATTTCCTGTTTAATGATCTTCGCCAAGATAATTATTTTTCGTGTAAATAATTAAGTGCTTTGGTTTCTAACTACAATTCACTAAAATGTTTGTAGACATGCGTTAGACTGCATGGTTTAGTGGTGCAGAGAGGGTCAGAGAGAAGTAGTCAGTCAGAAGCTCTAGACTCCCTGAAAACAGCTTGGAATAAAAGAAAAATTGGGCGAAGTAACAACGTGTTGAGATCGAAACAGCAGATACCCCCCGCCGACATTTGAAAATATATGAAGAGAAATCGGGTTAGAAAACAAAAGACCTCGATCTTTTATAACACATGAATCTAAGTTTGAGAGAGAGAAGGAAAAGTAAAAGAAAAAACAAGGCTGCCCGTCACTAAAGTTTGTTGACGACAATGTTGGTACACACATTTTTTGTCGACTATTTTTTACTCTCATTTTTTATTGCATACTTTGTGAATTACTGACTTTGCTTTAAATACGTTTGAAATACAAACCATGGCTTAAATCCTATGTTACGATAGGAGATTGGCTTCTGTTGCTTTGTTTCTGATTGACGCCATATCGGCCCGTTGAGTGAACCGATTGCATCTTCACGGTGAAGAGGTTCGAGAACCTCTATATAACTTTTCTTTCTTCATTTTTTTTACTTGTAACGTTGCGCAGCTGGTTGTCTCTTTGAGATCACGGTTCTGTCACTCGTTAGAGTAGCAATCAAGACCTTGCCAAAACAAGCAGCGTTATAAACGTATTTGAGAAAAGTAATATCCGAGGTTATCTACATATAAATCTCTTTGAACAGAGACTGTCTAGCCGTTATCTGTAGGGACTATCTCAAGTGTTCAGCTTCTGAGTGGTCGAATGGTGACTACTGACAAAAGCCAACATCTAAGATTTCCGGTAAGGGGTGAAGGGATTCCAGATGTGGTGTAGTAGTAATAGCTAACCTTCCGGGCTAAGGCGGTTAGTTCGAGTTGCACGTTTGGGGAGGCGATTGGTTTTTCTGGTAGCTGGCGGTCAGTTGGGTCAATGTGCATCCCCGGACTTTAGCTAAAAGATATGGTGATTGAGCGTGTTTCCGTTTAGTCAGACAAAACTCTAATTTACAAATCTGGTATTCGACTTAGACAAACCCTCAACGAAAAATAATAATTTGTTAATTAGAAAATATAAGTGTGTGAAGTTACCTTTGGTAGTAATTATTCATCCATTTTATGTGTTTTTTTTTAAGTAAACTTTATATTGGCACCCTTCATTAATCCAATCACACTTAACGGTAATTTCACATACTTGATATTAAATATTAAACTGTTTACTGCAAATATGTGACACATTAGTAGAAAAAAAACAAAGCAAGTTGTTTTTGACAAACGTCCTAGCTATATTTCTTAGAGTGTAGCTACAGTGACAATCTGTACGAAAGAGGTGTTTCAGGTGGTCATAAATGCTTATGTAGTAACAATCGAAAAGAATATCGTTGTTGGTTGATGATTTGGATCCGAGAAGAATTAACCCGTCGAATTTCGCGTGCGAGCCTCTCCTTTCTAACAACCAAATATTCATAATCGTCAAGGACAATAAAGATATATTGTTATATTTTAATATATCAGTGTGACGTTATTCATAGCAGAAATACGATTGTGTTGTGTAACGATCACAAGCGGATGCGCTGACCCCCAAATATAATAAAAGAATGAAACTTGATTCCTTATGCAAAATAAAGATTTAACTAATTTTTATGTTTTTTAAGTATAATAAGAAATTTAATCGGTTTTTTTTGGCTGAGAAAAAAAGAGAATGTTGCTAAGGTAGAATTCGAACCTAAAATATAGCAATTATCTTTACACAATTTACATCTTTTCGTATTTTTTTGCGTGATATTTAATCCATATATAACAAAGTGATATTTAATCCACATATAACAAAGTGATATTTAATCCACATATAACAAAGTATTTTCTTCACGATTGTATTAGTTGGGTTATTCGCACTACTATTCTTATTTTATGTTTTATTTGTACGACGTTCCGCCTGATGTAACCTCATCAGGTGTAGCATTTCAAACTCGGAAATCTTGCTGTTGAACTCGGGAATCTATTTTTAATTTACGGAGAAAGCATGTTCTCGTTCTGTTGCCCATGACATTGTAGAAGTCTTGTATAATTCGCAATTGCATTCTTGGTATCATTCACACTGAGGATCGAACCTTCAACCTCCAGAAAAGAGTAACTTACAATTGAATTTCACCTAGTAATTTATTTCGTTATGCCACAGGTTTTGCTGACAAGCCTAGTAAGAAGTAGCTTATTCTTGTTTTTAGAACAAAGAACTAGAAAAGGTCGCATGTTACATTGACAGAAACATTGTGCGAATAAAACTCAAGATGAGAACAGAAGTCCGAATAAACCAAATACTTCAAATTCCCAACTATCATCTAAAAATTCAGAAACATATTTTTTAAATTTTATTTATTATTTTTTTTGTTTTTTTGAGTATCAGAATTTTAATCGGTTTCCATTAAAAAAAAAAAGAGGATGTCAGCAATTATTGTTTTCACAAATTTTACTGTCCTGTGTACGCTTGTTACTAACTATGGTAAAATATTACAGGCTTTTTAATCGTCATAATAACACATTATCAAATATTCTTCACGCATGTCTTGGCAATTAGAACAGCAGCTTTCATTGCTTGTTTATTTCAAGTCGGTTTACGACTGGCAAACATATTAAAAGCAAATTAATACGCACCCTGTTTTGCACTGCAATAATTATGCTATCAAGCAACGAAATATTTCCAAGTGCTGTTATCAACATTATTATCGTAATCCAAACACCAATAAAGATATCAGACATGAATGTTACATCACTTTTGTATACAAAATCTAACGAGGAATAAATATTAGTTGGTTTGAAGCAAAAATAATGAGCCAAATGAGAAGAGCATAATCGATAAGACATACGATATTTGCATTTGAATCGATAGCTGCAAAATGCGTAAGGAGGGCGTACGTTATCGCCTCCACCAAAGAGGTTATATTTTCGATCAAGTTTTTATGGTTGTTTGTTGTCTATACATAACGTCGACATCGCTTGACCAATCGTCACCAAACATGGTCAAAATATTGGCCATTGTGTAACTTTGAATTAATTAAATTTTGGCATATCTTGGTCAAATCTCATGTTCAAGGTGACGGGAAAGGTGAAATTCACACTTTTGACTCTAGATTCGGTTGCGTACATCGTAGACTTGCTGTTTGGCCTGTATTGTAGCCAATAAAGCAATACTACATAATCACGTTGACACACCTGTTTTTGTTATATGACCGAAGTTAAGCAACATTGAGTCAGTACCAGATAGACACCTATTTGCGAATACCACGCGCTGTATGCCGAAGAACGTCAACATCTTCCTGAAAAAACTCAAAAACCTAACATCGTCATCTCCTCTGACAGGGATATACATGCGACTGGGGTATTCCCATCGAACTTCCTCCTTCGGAAAAAGCTGGTTCAACTCGTCTATCGTGAATACCGTAGGCATTGGAAATAAAGTCTCAGAGTTTATATAATATTGACCTTGATCTATGACTTTGATTTTCCAAAGTTCGGTCAAGGTCGAAATCTTGATTGTATTTCAACTTCCGAATGTTCCAGATCTGATGCATGGATTTTATGCTTTTTGATACTAGAAATTATCATGCAGAACTTTTAGTTTGGAGAATTAACTAATTATTAAGTTATCAACTTTTCCATGGGAAATGCTTTAAATAAAGTAACGGCCAGGTAAGAATTTTGCCCACCCTTACATTGTCAGGCGGAGATGTGCAGTCTTCCGACTAACTTATGCTTTTGTTTTCATCTTCGAAGAATTTTGAGATTAAGTTGATTTATAATTGGATATGAGAAATGGAAAAAAAGTGATGGTAGACAAACATGTGTCACTATATATATATACTAGCAAAAGTATCCGTCGTTGACTGGGTTCAAAAACAGCCTACAGAAAATGGACTCTGATTTATGAAAGTACGATAGGTTGTGAAAAGGAAGGCTTGTAAAGAGATAGCTTCGAATTTGGGGGTAATAAAACCAAAGCAAAATATGATAAAAGTAAAAATAAAATAGATAAACTCCATAATTTATTATACCATACCTGTTCATACTGAAACACTTAGCACAATATCTGTGGATCTATATTAAAAAAAAACTTGTTAAACTTTGTGACATATTTCCATTCTATGGAGGTCAGGCGCGAACGAACACCCCATAATTTTATTATACCATATTTCTTCAAACAGAAGCATAATTATCAAAATATACTTACGCAGATAGATATGAAAAGTATTTATTAAAGTTTGTGCCTATTTCCATTCTATGGAGGCCAGGCGCGAACGCAGACTCACAATTTTATTATACCATCTCTTTTTAAGTTAAAACATACTTATCAAACTATTATTATGTACATCTATATCAAAAATACTTATAAACGTTTTTTTTTTTTTTAATTTTTAAATGTTTTTATTTCCATACATTGTGGACCAGGCACGTACGCAGACCCCACAATTTTAATGAATCATCATTATGCTAGATCAAACATACCCATTCCTGTGTCTCGATACATCTTGTATCATTATATGTGATCAGTTTGCTACAATAGTTAACCATATAGGAGCCTATTCGTGACCATACACACACAGACGTTCAGCTTTATATATATATATATATATATATATATATATATATATATATATACATATATATATATATATATATATATATATATATATATATATATATATATATATATACAAAGAACTAATTGATGAAAGTTCAAAGTTAAATATCATTATCAAGGAAGTTCCAGATTTAATTAGAGCTTATTTTAAATAAAAATATATTTAAAAAGAGTTTGGAAAGAAAAGGTATGTTTAATAAAGTAACAAATAAAAAATTTAATCAGTTGAATAATTAGCTAGTCAATCAATTAATTAATAAAATGGTAACCAATGGAATTAAAGGAAGAATCTATAGAATTATAGCTTAGTACAAAAAATCACGTTAAAGTTTGAAAAATAAAATAATCTATGTTGTACTCAGTAAAATCCACAATAAAGAAAATGCAATTCTAGATATGAAGAGATAATCTTAAAATCAAAAATGGTAGCAAATTTGATTTATTTATTTATGAATAGATTCCCTATGAACCAGCTATATTTTTAATATTTCTGAATATCTTTTGGTTCTTCAATTTATTTTTAGCTGCCTTTTTTGGTGTTCATTATATCCCAATTGTACCTCGGTTTACATTGATGATAAATTTTGGACCTCATGGAGTACAATTAATTGAATTTATTGACTTTTAAAAGAATGCTCAATATTATAGATAGAGTATTACTATCAAACAAATTGAAATGATTAAAAATAAAACAAATGAAAATTAAATTATTTAGGTCATCAAAACTTATAAAATGCAAAATTTGTAACAAGAGAAACATAAAGGATTTTACTGGATAAAACTTTATTAATTATTTGATTTTTCAAATTTTAACGAAGTTGTTTTGCCCTAGGTATTCTCCTTTTAGCTACGCGGATTACGATTTCATTATTTTTATCAAGTTTCAAAAATTAGGCTTTTCTCTTTAGAGATAATAACTAGCAAAATAAAAGTAAAGTACACGTTTTCATGAGTTTGAAAACTTTGGAAATTGTAAGTAAACGATGCAAACTAGTATCTTTACTTTTGTAAATGTTTATATGTAATTTTTATTTTTCACCATCAAGATTTGTTTTTTAGGCGCTGTATGTGCTCTCCGCTCATCTCGGCATTGTTTCCAGTTGTCCTGTGACTCAACTTGCCACTGCTATGCAACAGTGTTGACTCAGGAGAGGCGTGGTTGGAAACTGACACACAAATTTCACGCACAGGCACCCTTACAGTGGCTATCCATAGTCTGTCAAGACTGGAGAAAGCCACACACACACACACACACACACACACACACACACACACACATACATATATATATATATATATATATATATATATATATATATATATATATAGTTAGTTAGTTAGTTAGTTAGTTAGTTCCTAACTATATGTGAGAGGCTTTCTAAATTAATTAACCTATCATTATCGCTGCTAGGTGTATGATCACGTGTCCTTGTTCTACAGGTCGCCAACTCCGACGTTGCGCACTATAGAATTTTCATTCATCTTATCTTCTTATGGCCATGTTGTCGTCTTTTACGAATTGACGATCGTCAAGAAAGGCATACGGGCTCATGTAAAAATAAAGTAACGTGGGGAAAAACAAAGAAACACGAACTCTAATTCTTTACACTTATATCGGTTGGATTATAGATGTGCGTGTGTCCTCATCAACCCTCATCATCGTTCACATCACATCTACGTTCTGTCGAGGTTGTGTCACTCAGTTGCCGTTAGTTCATTTCTCGATCTGGCCTAAGTCACGATCTGCTTTCTTTTGCGTCTGAACTCCATCTTTTGTAAACTCTAAGCTTCTAACTCAACTCTTATTGTCGTAAACTGGACATTTTTTTCGTCCGTAAATTGTTTCTATTGTTGTTACAATAAACGTAAAACCCCTTGCCCATTCTCAGCGTCATAAAACTTATTGTCAATTCTAAAATGCCCGCAAACCAAATGTAAATATATTTACATTGATTGTTCCGTGCTTTTTTGCTATAGCCATTTATCACATCATAATTTAAGCCAAACACTTCGCTCTCTTTTGTCTACTTTTATGAACAGCTTCCTATCTATTATCAATTCATAAATCTTTTTGTTTCTCACTAAGCCTATTACCTTTTAGTTTGTTATATACCTTGCTCTTTTCTCTCGTACCTGCTAGCACTTGAGGTTGACTATAGTAGGTGTACGGAGTGATAATATGTACTATGCTTAATTTTGTACTATTAAACAATATACTCTTATTTTTAACTTCTTCTTAAGAACTCTTAAGCTTAAACCTTAAATTTGGGATATTTTTAGAATCAAAATCATGTAATGGGATTTGATCAACAATGAAATAAGGATTCTAGAAATATTGTTTATTTTATTATATTTTTATTTTAATTTGCGTAATAGTATATAAAATTAGTGCAAAATTATTCACTTTGGATAATTAAATTTACCCGTCGTTGGATAAGTATTTTCTAATATATATATATATATATATATATATATATATATATATATATATATATATATATATATATATATATACATATGCATATATACATATATATATGCATATATATATATATATATATATATATATATATATATATATATATATATATATATATATATATATATATATATATATAGTGATGATCATATTTATTGGCACGGTAAAATAAAAATTAAATTTTGTCTAATAAATTCTAAAAAAGGGATTAAATTAAAGAAAATAACAAAGTATATTATGTATTTTTAACTGGCCTTTCCGATGCAGCAATCGGATTTTAGAAAAAATAAATAACAAAGGAACAACAAACATAATTGCAAAAAACCCTTGTTCAAAATTATTGGCACGATTTATTTAATAATCAATTGTATAGCCTTTGGCCTTGATTACCTTCCTCAGTCGCTTTTCATAGTTTACAACCAAGTTGTTGCACTCTTCAGTAGTAATTTTAGCCCACTCTTCCTGACAATAATCCTCCAATTGAATAAGATTCTTAGGCTTCCTTTGCATTACCCTCAATTTTAATGTTCTCCATAAATTTTCAATTGGATTAAGGTCTGGGCTTTGTGATGGCCACTCTAAAACATTAATATGATTGTCCTCAAGCCATTTCGTAGTCAGTTTAGCCGAATGCTTTGGGTCATTATCTTGCATGAACCACCAACGACGACCAAGTGAGAGCTCTTTAGCAGAGTCTTTCAGGTTTTCATCCAATATTTTAACATAATCTTCCTTTTTTATGCTACCTGTGACCTTAACAAGTCGCCCTGGTCCAGAGGCAGCAAAGGATCCCCAAAACATCAAAGGAAATCGGAAAGGCCAGTTAAAAATACATAATATACTTTGTTATTTTCTTTAATTTAATCCCTTTTTTAGAATTTATTAGACAAAATTTAACTTTTATTTTACCGTGCCAATAAATATGATCATCACTGTATATATATATATATATATATATATATATATATATATATATATATATATATATATATATATATATATATATATATATATATATATATATATATAATTGTAGAATGAAGAAGTAATTCCTGGATACGTGTATGCTTCATTCATTAAACCTTTTAAGTGGATACTTCATCAGCCATTATGCGTAAAAAACGAATCCTTTTTTAATATAATGATGATCAAAAAAACAGTGTGAACCACTCCAAAAACTCCTTTTATTTCCTTAATGTTTATTACAACAGTCAAACTCGTTTTGTAAGAAATTGAAAACATCTGGATTTTTTCCTTGGTTTCTAAATCATCTTGATTAGAACTTAATTGAAAAACGATTTTGCAAAATGGCTGACACGAACGCCGATGACTTTCGTTCGTGGAAAACGGGATCTTTAGCTACGGTGTCCCAACATGGCACAATTAGATTTTAGCAAAAGTAATTGATTTTTTTCTCTTTTTGACTAGGCAATAATGAGACTGATTAATTAATTAATTAATGATTCTTGCATTTATTGAATTAGTTGTTGTTGTTGTTGTTGTTGTTGTTGTTGTTGTTGTTGTTGTTGTTGTTGTTGTTCATCTTAATTTTTCGATGCGTCTTGACATCTGTATATGAGGATCTGTCCGTCTGTATGTAATGTATTATAAACTATGTATAAGTTTTAAAAAACTTTTTTGTTTGTCTGTCAAATTCAAGTTTGAATTAGCATATTTACTTACGCTCACGTATCTCTATAAGAGGATGTGTCATTCCACCCATGTACATGTCGGTATGTCTGTCAATTAGTTGAGGTCCTAGATATGACCTTAAACTATATCCAGTGATGAGGCCCCAGCTTGCGGGCTTTGAGGAGTGTGGAGCCACCCTTTAATTGCCATTGCTCCCAGGTCCACTCTGACCCGGAGTGGTTGTACCTGTTAGGGTCCCAACTATGGGTTAAATAGAAACTGACTTGAAAACAACAAATATATTCTATTAAAAAATTTCTTCAAAATCTTTGGATCCAGCATTAAATAACCTGAAAAGCTTTGATATGCCGTAAAACAAAAACAACCAACCAACCATTAGTTGATTCGTCCGTCGATCGGTCTATTATTATTATTATTATTATTATTATTATTATTATTATTATTATTATTATTATTACTCTTGTTCGCCCGAAACATAAAGAACTACTATTTTCGATCGAGTGTAAAAGGGGAGTACGCAAGGGGGTGAGCAAGATGTTGGTTCACATTACATTTAAACTTCTGTCGCAGTGCAATAAGGGAAGTAAGAAAGAGGGAGGGAATTTTAAGGTCTAGCAGTCTTTGGAAGGAAGTTATTAGAGTAGAAAACTTATCTAGGAATCTCTGTGATGGGGTGGAAGGTTGTTGCTAAACGGATTTATCTGGAGAATGTACGTCGAGGGGGAGACAAGTGCTACGAGTTCATCAGAGCACATTCCATTATAGGCACAGAGACGCAATATTTTCATTCATCCTAATCTCAGTTCAACCTGTTCGTTCGTCTGTTCGTTTAATCATTCGTCGGTTGATCCATTGGTTTATCGGTCGTTGGTCTGTCTGGCAATCCGTCAGCAGTCCGTCCGTCAATTGGTCACTTAATCAGTAATTCGATCTACAAGTCGATCTACTGGTCTGTTTGTTGATTCGTCGGTTTGTCCTCATAATTTTGCATTTTCGAATCGTCGTAATTTAAGAATGAATCAATTATAAAACTGACTAATTGCTTCATGATTTTTTCAAATTTTATTATTTTATTTTTATTCGTGCTAATTTGAATTCTAATAAAAGCTAAACAGGCTGGGGATGCTGAGTAACCATAGAACACATAATTTCGGCGATGTCTTGGAGGCCTCCTTAAGATTTTTTTTTTTTTTTTTTTGCTTTATCCTAAAGACTTCTGATCCCCCCTTGAATTTCTGTGAGTTATTTTCCTCAACCTCTTGCCATTCTTTAAAAGATAAATTCTTTAAAAGATAAATTCTTTAAAAGATAAATTAAAATTTAAAAAATAGAAATACCAAAACTAGGAATATTATTTTGAATTGCATTATTTAATAGATTGATTGGTGGAATTATTGTCGATTGCTTGCAGAAAGCATGAGCAGACATTGTCAGGTAGTAATTGATGTTGATAGATTTGAAAATCTAGAATCGTTCGGCCATCACCGGCCAATGTCTAGTTAGTGCAGAAAACAACAAACGGTTTTGTTCTAGTTACAGATTGGTTGCTTGTGCAGCAACTCGGTTCGTGTTTTACATAGAGCAACTTATATTAGCAAATAGTGACAACGTAATTATAACCGGACTTACTAAAAGAGTATTATAGTTTGTATAAAGCATTGCGTTTATTTTATAAAGAGATTTTTATATTTTAAAAGGCTATGATAATGTGAAAACGTGAGGACACAGGAAACATTGAACGCAAGGAAAACCGAAAAAAAAAAGAGCAGGAAGGCAGTATATGTTTACATTTATTTTACTTTATTTGTCGGTAACACGATAAATCTATTTTCATGGAAGATTATAATCATAATGAGGTTTTCGCACCTTGAGTAATATTTTTCCGTTATTACTTTTTTTCGTAATTCAAAAACCGTAGAACGGCACATTGATAATATTTTGAGGTAATAATCTGAGAAATGTGTATACGGTCGCGTATGTAAGTTACGAGTTTATAGTGCAATAAACTAAGTTCATCGGCCAGGCTGGAAGTTAAATTAAATTGTCCTAACCTTCTATATAAATAAAACAGTACACGTATGTGTTTGTGTTTGTCTGTTTGTAAATATTTAACCGAAAAATTCTTAACTTCCTGATCACATAACATTGAAATTAACAGAAGATAGTAATCTTATACCAAGGATGGTTTATAACGAATAAAATGTTTGTTTCAATGGATGAATAACGTGTACAGGCATGTATCAGCAAGTTGAAATTGTTTGACTGTGGAAATAATTATATAATCTACCACATTCTGAAAATTTTATTATTAATTGCTCTGTAGGTTAGCATGTTGGGTGGCATCGTCCTAGCGAGTATAAAATTCCTACTTGTGAGACATCGGTTTGGGTTAGAGCATGGTTAAATAACCACGTCCTTTGTTCGAAACGCAGTAGGTCCATTCCATAGTCGGATTTCGTCGCGGTTTGCTTGATCTGTGTTAATTAATAGACTTTATTGTGTGTGGCTCGTTTACTCAGGTGGCAGAATGTTCGTCTCGCATGCAAGAGACTGGAGTTTTCGATTCCAGTTCAGTAACGTCTAACAGATAAATCCAAATGAGGGCGAAACTCGAGTTTTGGACTTCCGGTTTGTTGACTGTCATGGCTCTTGTGAGCTGCAACGTTGTTTGACTGTAGAAATAATTATATAATCTCTCACATTCTGCTATATATATATATATATATATATATATATATATATATATATATATATATATATATATATATATATATATATATATATATATATATATATATATATATATATTAACGAAACGGCTGTAATGAAAAAATCCGGGATGAAATGAACAAAAGTTACAAAAAAGAAAAAATGTAAGTCTTTGAATTTCAACAGTTTTGCACTATATATATATATATATATATATATATATATATATATATATATATATATATATATATATATATATATATATATAAGAGTAATTTGATTTAAATTCTGTCAAATAAAATTTTACAACAATTTATTTTTCGACATGGAGTACAAAGAAAATAATACATTTTCCTTATTCCATGGAGTTTCAACGAATGGTTCATATCCTCAGAGGAAACGTGTTTAGCGAAATGAAGTTCGTATATAGTCTTTAAATTTTGCTAAATTTAATTCTAAAATTGTGGACTAAATCATAAACGCATGAAAAATTCCAAAAAAAATGGTGCAGGCTAGAAGAATGATCCAGAGAAAAGGTTTGATAGTCAAAAAAATATACGCATATGATAAAATGCAAGCATGGTTGATTTTTGTATTTTAACTCTTTATGACCTGGTTGAACTAATTTATTCAGTCGTAAATAAATATAACGCCATAAAAAATGTGGGAATTGATTCAAACACGCCTTGTACGTATTAGTTCAGTATCTGGGTAGATGCCACATACGTCCAGATTGAAACTTTCCATTGCTTACGTTCGGTATTCCACCATCTGTTTCATAATGTAGAGGATTTCATTTGTTGTCATAAACACACTTTTTTCAAGCACTAAAGATAATAATGAAGATAAATTGATAAAATACAAAAATTATCAATTTAACTATTGAACTTCATAATTTTTCCAATTTGAAGACAATCATAGTATCATTACCTTTTAAACTCACTAAAATTTACAATAAATATGTTTTAATCATCTACAACACAATTCAGGTCATAAAGGGTTCAAATCTAATATGAAAGTGGCATTCCAAATTTTGTCGTATATATGTCGAGAGGACTCAAGTGCTATTAATTTATCAGAGCACATCCCATTAAAGTATTTGTAAAACAGATACAGGGATGCGATGTGACAGCGTTTGGAGCTTGATAGCCAGGGCGGAACCTATTAGATTTGAAACTCATTTTTGGGCCCTGTTTAAGAGAAAGAGAGTGATATGAATATATATATATATATATATATATATATATATATATATATATATATATGTATATATATATATACTTGTTTATTGTTATATAAACATGCTCACATCCCGCTGCTACAAATAGCCACTTGTTTCAATCAAACAACAGATATCATCAGGCAGCGACTTGACTATTCAAAAATTCATTGAACTTTTGAATAGTCAAGTCGCTGCCTGATGATATCTGTTGTTTGATTGAAACAAGTGGCTATTTGTAGCAGTGGGATATGAGCATGTTTATATAACAATAAACAAGTATTATCAGCTCTTTTTATTGAGCACTATCTAACAACCTCGTTGAATTCATTAGTCCATTACTTTTGAATATAAAAAACCCGAGTATATATATATATATATATATATATATATATATATATATATATACAGAAAGAGAGAGAGAGGGGGGATACTAGTGGTAAAGGCATCAGCCAGACTCACATGATTTGCGCTATTTGAGATGCAAATCGATTTTCCTGCTAACATTTTAAGTAAAGTCCTAGGTTATTCGAAATAATAATTGTGGATCGCTGCAATAAAGCTTTTATTCAGTTCATTTTTTATATGTTTATCCCATATTTCACAATGACTTTCACTTAACTGGGGAAATTTATTTAGCTGACGTCTAGATTCATACAAACACTGGCTGGACAACCGGCGTTGCCCGGTCATACAATACGCTTAAACTTGATATTTTAATTTATGCAGATTGCGTATATATTATTATAGAATCAATCTTCTATTGAATATTATATATTACGAGGAATAATTTGCCCAGTGAAGTAATTCGCAAAAGAACAATATCAATAACAAAACAAATAATAATGATAATGTCGTTAAAAAAATTACGTCAACTGATATTTGGGTTTGACGATAAATGCTCTGGAAAAGTCACTTCTGATTAATATTTAGCTTCAAAATATGCGAACGAAGAAATAATTTAAATGGTACCTCTTCTATTATCGTAAATTGAACTCATTAATAAAAAAAAAATTGAAATAAAATGATGAGGTACATCCGAGCTTAAACAGGGGATCATTAGATCTGTAGTCGAATGCTCTACCACTGAGCTATATCTCGAGATTGCAATAATTCTGTTTTTTTAAGAGGAAATGATTTGCTAAGATTTTATTATCTCCCTTGGCCGGTATAACGTAAAATATTCCCCTGTAAAATATTTTTTTATCTATAAGAAAAAAAAGTTGGTTTTTTTTAAGATCGAATTGTTAGATTTTCGATACTTATCGGATGAATTTCTGGACAAAGCATATCTAAGAACACTGCCAGACATATAAATTAGCTTTGTGTGAAATTTGAAAAAGATACACTCATCCATTTCGGAACCTATGAGAAAGGAACTCACACACACACACACGCACATGCACACACACACGCACATACACACGCACATACACACACACACAAAGTGACTTTTACATAATAGTAAAGACAGAGATAAGTGGTGCAAATCTGTTCTGCCCGGGGCATTAAGTTTTACCCGTTCTGTGACGGGTATTTTTTCTCGTTTTCTATAATGACTAATATATAACGACAGTCATAATGAAAAGCCATAATCATAAAACGCACGAATGTGTGACGTTCATTTTCTCTGTGAGAAGTAATTCATGTGATTAGATAACCCACTTGCTTTTTTTTTTCTTGTGTAAACATTTTTCAAAATTATTGAATGGTTGAACAGACTTTTTAAATGAAACTTGAATGCCATATTATATACAAAAATCTTATGTAACGTGGGAAGAAATTCTCATACGACTAGTAGGGCTACCCGGTGTTGCCTCTCTATGATACAAAACTATCGTTGCCCGGGATGCAAAGAATTCATTTGAGTTCTGAAATTATTTGCACATAAGAAGTTAAAGTAATTTGCTTAAAGCATTGTCTAATGTATATATAAAGGAAATTTAGATTTATAGAAGGCAGAACAATGCAGAGAAGTAACGGATAGACTTAAACTGAAACAACTTAAGGTATAATTGTTAGACTGGCCATACAGTTTCACTTAATTTAATCAATACATGTGTGTATGAACAATCATATATATATATATATATATATATATATATATATATATATATATTAAATCCTTGAAACAGTGTTTCATGGTAAACAACTGATGATCCCTTAAAAAATAAATTAGTAGTAGTACTATAGTAAATTCGAGAGCAGTCATTGCAGGTAATTAAATGACTTACTGACTAAATAGTTTTCTAACGAATGATAAAAAAAAAATTTTTTTTTTAATTTTTGGTATAGTTTTAAAGGTTAAAAACTTCCACGACTATATATATATATATATATATATATATATATATATATATATATATATATATATATATATATATATAACTTTTTAACGGTATAAAAACGATACAGCGCTTTGAAAATAGTATACGAAAAACCCCTAGGGGCCCCTTTCATAACAAACTTATCAGGAGTTAATCGTTGATATTTTAAAAGATACAAACAAAAACAAATTAAATTGTCACGCAAGAGCAAATACACGGAGATATACGAAATAAAAACCGAAAGCGAATTCGTGTAAAATATACATACAATAATATAAAATATATGTACAATTGAGGTGGAGAGGTTATAAGAACGATTGAAATATGCAGGGTGACCCCCCCCCCAAAAAAAAAAGCTAAATGGAGGCCATCTAGAACATATTCTGTAGAACGGAGAAAAAAAGGCCAAAGACCCTAGTGTTTTTATGTGATGCTTTGAATATAATAAACTAGTTATGACCAAAGTTTCATTTCATTCGGACAAAACACTAAGAGACGGTGCCTAATTAGAGTTGGGGCCCGTTTTTTTTTGGGGGGGGGGTCACTCTGTATCTCCAAGCAAGTATAATAATTTAAAAAATTCTTTATGCCGACAAAGCGCGCCTTCGCTTTGTCGGCATAAAGAATTTGTTAAATTATAAGAAAAAAATTGAGACTGACTAAAATGTTTAAATAATTTGGAGTGTCAGCCTGGTGACATAATATGAAACAATCCATTTTATAGGCATTGGCACAAGATGTCAGTCTATTGAATCAGCTTCTCCTGTTGAGTTGAGGTATTGTTTTGTTCAATCGTAGGAGACGCACCCTCCCAGGGTTTACCTTCTCTCCTTGAGAATGCGGTTAGTTTTTTGTCAATTACTTGTGGCTTTTCTACCTGGGAATGGCGACAAAATTGTTGAAGCTATTTTGCGGGGCTAGAATGCAGCCGCCCCGCAACCATATCGGTTGTGTCTTTCTTTCCTCCACTTCACAAGCTCATGCCACATCTTCACCATCAGAACAAAACCCACTGAAGATGAGTTTTAAAGAAAGGTATGAAACGCCTGTAGAGCGCAGCCAACGTTAAAGCAATGAGAAAGTAAAAAAGAACGTTCGTCTTTTGTGCTTTGTGTCACATCGAAGACGTCATCTTTTTATCGTGTTTGTTCAATTAAGAAAAAACACCGTAAAGCTTTTCATTACACTTGACCTGAATAATTTAGTCATCGCCGCCGCCATAATGGAGTTCATTTTATATTCATATTTTAACGGTGTTCTTTTTATTTACCGTGCTTAAATTTGCATTTGTGAGCGATAACGGTTGAAGCATTCGAAACGAGGTTACAGATGAGACGTTCAACCAATACAAAGAGAAATGGGCGTTTAACGGGTAACGCTGATTTTTTAGGCAGGTGCGTATATATCTATAATATAAAGCTGAATGTGTGTGTGTGCTTGTGTGTGTGTGTGTGTGTGTGTGTGTGTGTGTGTGTGTGTGTGTGTGTGTGTGTGTGTGTGTGGTCACGAATAGGCTCCTATATGGTTGACTATTTAAAAAAACTGATTACGTATAATGATAGAAGATGTATCGAGACACAGGAATGGGCATGTTTGATCTCGCAGAACGGTGGTTCATTAAAATTGTGGGGTCTGTGTTCGCGCCTGGTCCACAAAGTATAGAAATAAAAAAAATTTTAAAAAAAAACGTTTACAAATGTTTTTTATATAGATGTACATAAGAATACTTTGATAAGTATGTTTTAACTTAAATAGGGATGGTATAATAAAATTGTGGGGCCTGCGTTCGCGCCTGGCCTCCGTGGAATGGAAATATGCACAAACTTTAATAAAGACTTTTTATATCTATCTGTGTAAGTATACTTTGATAATTATACTTCAGTTTTAAGAAATATGGTATAATAAAATTATGGGGTGTTCGTTCATACCTGACCTCCAAGAGATGTTGCGAGTTTGTCTCTGATGTATCGTTATTTTTATGGAAAGTGTTCGACTGAGCTTCAATCTATGGTGCCCCCTCGCCAATCTTTCACAAGAAACACTCGTCTAGCTGTAAACACTATCAATAATTTCCCCCACTCTTTATCTGTGCCTAAACCTAAACGTAGATTCCATGAACAAAGCTTCTTTCTTAGAACTGCACGCCTGTGGAATTGCCTTCCGTTTTCCTGCTTTCCGGCTGACTACAATATGGTTGTCTTCAAGTCTAACGTAAATAAGTTCTTGATGAGACGTTCCATATAAGTTATCAAATTTAACAAATTTTCATTACTAATGATTACTATATTGTCCAATTTCTACTGTACACTCTTTAACCCTTATCCTTGAGTGGCCTCTTGGCCTTGATAATGTGGTGATGCCTATGTAAAAAAAAAAGATTCTTTTTTTTTTACAAGGTGGTCACCACTTATCAAGGCCCGGAAGCCACTCATGGATAAGGGTTTTTGTAAGTACAATACGTTAGTGTGGATATTTAATAAAGTGTCTACTTAAGGGGGCGATTCATCAGGAATTTGTTTACGTTGGACTTGAAGACATCCAAGTTAAAGTCAGGCAGACGGAACAGAGTTCCACAGGCGTGCACTTCTAAGAAAGAAGCTTTGTTCATGGAATCTACGTTTTGACAGTGGATTCAGCTAGACGGGTGTTTTTCATAAAAGATTGGAGAGGGGGGGGCAGAGATTGGAGTTCGACCAGATACACTTGAAGAAGGTTGGAGGTTACATTGTCTGAAATGTTGTGAAAATAACACTGAAGATGAGAACAGTTGTCCGAAAAATCTAAATAATACAAATCTGAAGATTAGTTTTTCATTTTATGTGTGTGTCTAAATTAGTCTCGAGTTTAAAATAGAATCTTCCATCGAGTTTACAGTTTTGGCACGATTTAAAATTATAATAGTTTTTTTTTTCTTCTGTTTTATAAGTGTCTGGCGCAGTTTCAATGAATTGGGCGCAATATAATAGAAGCGTGAAGAGGCTGCTATGTAGGTCGAAATAATGTAATCACAATTATAGAAGGGGCGTACACTGTGGACTAGGTGTGCCGGGTTCTAGTTCTGTCAGGGCTACTTAATCACTTTCACTTGGTAAAAGTATGAATCCATATACCTTACTTATATATATATATATATATATATATATATATATATATATATATATATATATATATACTTGCTGGCCGCTCGGCGTTGCCCGGTCGTGAAATACGCTTAAACATGATATTTTAATTCATATAGAAACATGATATTTTAATTCATATAGAATCATATAGAATTAATCCTCTATTGCTTATTATATATTGCGAGGAATAATATGCCCGATGGACTATTTAGCAAAAAAATATATAAAATAAAACAAAAACGTTAATCATAATGTCGTTCATCCAATTCCGTCAGTGTTTGTTTACAATACCATGTTAGCTGATATTTGGACTTGACAATCTTAAACATAGTCTTTCTTATGTTATAAATAATAAGAAGAATTTTTGCAAGGGAATATTTTATTTTATACTGGTCGGTGAAACTTAAAATATTCCCCTACAAAAATTATTCTTTTTTTATTTTAAGAAAAAGACTATTTTTAAGATCGGATTGTGTGTGTGTGTGTGTGTGTGTGTGTGTGTGTGTGTGTGTGTGTGTGTGTGTGTGTGTGTGTGTGTGTGTGTGTGTGTGTGTTCCTTTCAACCTCGAGAGTATTTGCTTAAGTCATTACAAGATTGTTTCTATACACGGGATAAACAAAGTACCCAACCTATGTCATCAGACAATTTAAGCCAAATTAAATTGTCTGATGACATAGGCTGGATAGTTTGTTCATCCCGTCTATAGAAACAATCTTGTAATGACTTAAGCAAATACTCCCGAGTTTGAAATAATAAAAACATATTTAGCTCTTCTAACGTATCTTTTGAATCCCTATAAACTGTCACTAACTGTTTAATAACTTTTTGATGCAAGTATGATTAATTTAATATTCCTAGTTTCTTTCAATGCAAAATTTATTGCATATTTTGTAAACCTCTTTCCTTTGGTGAGAAGAATTGCATTTTTCGTAAATCCGCGGAATAATATCTTTCTTGTTTATTTGTATTTCTTGTCAGACAATAAAAATTTTGTACTCCTTTCTTATAGGTTCATAATGTTTTTTGGAAAATTTGAATAATTTTTCAATATTAAGAGTTTTCTTAATATATATATATACTAGCAGAAGTACCCATCGTTGACTGGGTTAAAAAAAAATGGACTGTGATTGATTAAAGTATGATAGCTTATGAAAAAGAGGGGGTTGTAAACAGATAGGCTTTGATACTCCAAAATTTTACACTAAGCAAAATATGATGAAAATAAAGATAATGTTCGCGAAAATATATTTTTTATATCTCGTTTGTTTCCATTCGTAGTCAAGAGTGACCAACAAAATGATGTTTCCTTACAAAGAGAAAATGCTATATATATATATATATATATATATATATATATATATATATATAATATTATAAATATACAAAAAATAGATGTTACCATAGTCAATAAAAGTTACTTTTATGCTAGAAAAGTTTATTGTTTTGTATTTTTAAGTAGTTTGTAAAAAAAAATTTTTTTTTAATTCCCGAACCGGTTTAAAAAAAAATTAAAATAGCAGCGACTTTGAAATGGAGAGTCCCTTTTCAATTTGAAGGAGGGACACCTGAGCATTCTGTGTTAACAATTTAAGAGAGTTCCATCAACGTAAGGAATATTTATAAACATATTTTAATGTTTTTCGTTATTTTGTGCTTGAGGAATATTCGATTATGGCATGTGTAGTTTATATAAAAATTCATTTAAGTAGTTATCGCCTAAAATTTCGTTTTAATTTCGGTTCGTTGAAATTATTTCAAGTAAAGAGCATTAAAAACTATTTCAAAACAAAAGAAAACATGAACTGAACTTTTATTGACTATGGTAACATTTATTTTTTCGAGTAGTCGTTTGTTGGCTTTTCTGCTAAACACTCTTACTAAATAATATCGAAGATATATCGAAAAATAAAGAAACAAAAACAGTTTTGAAAAATAATGAAGCTTTACTTACTTTAGTAAAATAATCCGAAACAGAAAAATGGGATATTAAAAAAGTAAACACGTAATTACTTTAGTTTTTTTAAAGCAAAGAATCGATATAAATATGAATAAGAAGAAAATGGCGCTCTTTTAAAGCAGGACATGTTCGTTTCAGTTTTACAGTATTAGTATAGTATAGTATTGCGCCGTATAGTATAGTGTAGTATTGCGCCGTCGAATTCAGGGTTTTACTATTGTAATGTAAAGAACACGCAGAAAGGGTTGTAATAAACTGAATTCCTTCTATTACCCTGACAAAAAAAAGCTTAAACAGATATATAAATAAAAATAAAAAGGTTATGTAAATGCTTTTAAAAAGACACTAATCACGTGAGCAGGATGTTTCCTTCTTTTGACAGGATAACAAGTAACGTTCTTATTTTTTCTTATTTATCTATTTATCTATTATCGAAAGAGTGCCACGTGCAAGTGGAGAAGGAAAAAAACAGAGTTATGCAAAATTTGTGTCGAGAATTGTCTAAAGTTCCGATTTATTTGGCTTTCACTTTAATAAGAACGTTAATTTATGAGGTGAATTTATTCGACACAATATGATTCAACTCAAAAAAATAAATAAAAGCTAACGTGAATTAAGATTAAAGTTAAGGTGTTATTGTGGACCCTCGTCCCTTTTAAAAAAACTTTGTTAAACAGTGTGACATATTTACATTCTGTGGAGGTCAGGCGCGAACGAACACCCAATAATTTTATTATACCATATTTCTTCAAACTGAAACATAATTATCAAAGTATACTTACGCAGATAAATATGAAAAAGTCTTTGTTAAAGTTTGTGCCATATTTCCATGGAGTACAGGCGCGAACGCAGACCCCACAATTTTATCATACCATCCCTATCAAAGTATTCTTATGTATATCTATTTCAAAAATCTTTGTAAACGTTTTTTTTTTTTCCATTTCTCACCAGTGACTCACCACTACAGTACTGTTTCACTGTTTCACAGCTCATCAGTGCGGCTAGACAGACAACTACCTCAAGCCAGGATTTAAACCCGACCGTCTGTACGGCAGTCATAGCTCCTAACCATTACGCTATTGGCGGCTGCTGAACGAGTAGTGAATTTAACGATGTTTTGACATCGTCCGAAATACTTCCGCTCGATTTGTTTACACAAAGAGCGTCGCTTATATGCTAATGGTAATTCGTGTATCACTTTTCAATATGCTCAACTAAGGCCGACTAGACTTCAATGCCTTCTTAGTCATCGGTTTGGAATCGAATTGTCGTATATGTTCTGGAAGAGAAATCCTTCTTAACTGGGACTATTTTTATTTTCGTTCCATCCATAGTGTCCCTTTCCCAACAAAAAAAAACAACCTTGTGTCTAAACATTGTTCGCATGTGGAGACAAAGAAATAAAGATTCTCAAACCTGAGAAAAAAAATGCCAAAACAACACAAGTCTGTCTTTGCTTACTCATCATTGCTTACAATCGTACCGGATTTCTCTTTGTCACTGGACTCAAGCAACACCTGTTCAGAAGAGATGAAGATGGTGATTGTGCAACCCCTGTTTCAGGCAGTCACTCTCGTGTAGAGTATCGAAACTATTATCATACAAAACTGGGTTATTTTGTCACATTTATTATAAAACTGATCTTAAAAATCACTTGTATTTTTTAGATGATCGCTATTGATGATCTCTCACATTTTTTTTTTTTTACTCACGTTCACCTCTAACAAGACATATCGCCACTTGGATGTAAGAGGCAATTATTTGAGACCATTCCTAGGAAAGATTAACAAGATAATAGTTTACGTTACATTTAAACTTCTGCATATCAGTACAGTCAGGGAAGTGGGTAGTGGGTAGTGGGAATTCCAAAGTCTAGCTGTTCGAGGGAAGAAACTATTAGAGTAGGAAGCTTTCTGGCATTTAGGAACCTTAATAGTGAAGGGGTGAGATTTTGTTGCTTAGCGGGTTTGTTGAGGATATGTTCGTCGAAGAGGGTACAAGTGCAACGAGTTCATCCGAGCACATTTCATTAAAATACTTGTAAAACAGGTGCAGAGATTCAACATTTCGGCGACGGGACGGGGGTTGGAGCTTAGTTGACAAAGTGAGACCTATTAGATTGAAAACTATTTTCTGGACCCTATTTAAGAGGGAGAGACTAGTGGTAGATGCGCCAGCCCAGCCGTGGCAACAATAGTCCATGCATGAGCGAATAGTGGCTTTGTAGAAGTACAGAATACTCTCAGGTATGAGTAGTCTTCTAGCACGATAGAGGGAACCCACTTTCCATCCTCCCTGACCCTTCACAACTAGTTGGTGTGGTGTGGCGCCAGTCGATGCCATCTACACCGGTTATTATTATTATTATTATTATTATTATTATTATTATTATTATTATTATTATGATAATAATAAGGGTGCTTTTGCAGTGTACGCTCGTGTATTTTAAATATTATTTTCAAGTTAAATAAAGTTTTGGGTTTGCATTACCGTACACATAGATTCGAAAAAGTTGTCAAAAAAACAAATATATAACAAATAAATGTTATCAAAGGCAAGATAAGTTACTTTTCTACCTAACTAGACATGTTTTTAGGGGTTTGTATTATTATACACACAGATTCGAAAAAGTGGCCAAAAAATAAATCGTTGCAGTTGGGAAAGCAGAATCCCGGAAGTGAGTTCCAAAGACCCGCAGTTCTGGGGAAGAAACTATTGGAGTAAAAGGCTTTCTTGTACCTAGGGATCTCTACTGTAAAGGGATGAGACTTAGTAGCTTGTCGGGTTTGTCAGGGGTAGTTACGTTGGGGAGGTACAAGTGTTTGCAGTTCGTCAGAGCATTCACCATTGAAGTATTTGTAGAACAGGCAGAGGGATGCAACATCTCGTCGATGGGACAGAGGCTGAAGCCTAGATGACAGTTCAGGACCTATCAGGTTGGCGACTCTCTTTTGAACCCTGTCCAGGAGCGAGAGACAAGAAGCAGATGCACCAGCCCAGATGTGACAACAGTACTCCATACATGGGCGAATGGTTGCCTTATAGAGGTATAGGATACTGTCAGGCGTAAGTAGTTTTCTAGCACGGTAGAGGGAGCCAACCTTCCTTGCAGCAGCCTTGGCAATGCTCTCAATGTATCTATTCCAGTTCATATTCCCTGTAAACGTTAGGCCGAGGAGTTTAAAAGAAGTACTTTCAGGTAATGTGTTCTTAGCCATTGCTATTGGTGGTAGAGAAGGTTTCTTGTAGTTATTGAAGCAAACAAGCTTAGTCTTAGCAGCATTGAATGTGACCAACCATTTTTGTCCCCATTCCACTACGGATTGAAAGTCATCCTCTAGTGTTTCTGCTATTTCCTTGGATATGTGTTCATTTGTTTTCCCCTCATATCTGTTATAGAGAGTGGTGTCATCGGCAAATATACCCATCTCCGAAACAATTTTATCAGGGAGGTCATTTATGAATATCAGGAATAATAGAGGTCCAATGATAGACCCCTGAGGTACTCCCGCATTTATGTCATATTGTTTAGATGTATGACCGTCGAGGACAACTTTGCTTGCAGTATCTGCCGGAACAGATACTACACTTCATATTTAATTTATTCCGTTTAAAGAAAAAATTACAATTAAAAAAATTTCAATATAAAATTAAAAAATTTTAAAAAGTAAAATCTCCAAAAGACAAAACAAATTTAAGCACAAGGCCCTATAAGATCTGGGGAGGGGAGTGTTGCAGGGTCTTTGTAACTAAAGTAAAAATGGAGTCTGTGGCGACTTTACTCTTGACTGGCAACATTTACCACAATACTTCATTCACTCTGTGGACTCTAAACTAACTAATGAAAACCCCAGCGTTTTTTTTTTCACGAAAGGATATATATACAATTTCTATATGTGTGTGTGTGTGCAAATTAAAAAAAAAATGTTTTTATTAAAATGTGTGTGTGTGTGTGTGTGTGTGTGTGTGTGTGTGTGTGTGTGTGTGTGTGTGTGTGTGTGTGTGTGTGTGTGTGTGTGTGTGTGTGTGTGTGTAAAAAAAGTTAAATTCATTGGAAAATAAAAAGTTCTTAAATTTGGAAAAGAAGCAGTTCGTGTTGGGGAGTGGGGGATGCAGAAAAAAATATACAAAAAATAAAATTGCCTAGTGCATTGTTAGTAAGGTCCCTCTCTGAGCTAACCTAGAAAGTTAGATCACCAACTGTTTTCCGGGGCACAGAAAACAAGCGGGAAGATCCCTAGTGGGGATTGGGAAGAATTCTTATCGGGTGTAGGGAGGAAAAATAAATAATTATCAAAAACAAAAAAGGGGAAGATGGGGGGTGTAGGCGGCGACCTTCGAGTAGAGGTTGCCTAGGGGGTGATAAAACAAAAAAGAGTGGGGGGGGTAGCCTCAGAAGGTTCTCTAGTGCCAATAAACAAACAATTGGGGGACAGGATCTTATTTGTACCACCAGTCAAGAGTCTCTTTACTTTTTATTTGTCTAACCTAGCGGGATGGGCTCCATAGGACCCAGTACCGCGTGTGCCATGCTTATGGTGGTAACACGAATTCAAACTTGGCGTCTCGTCGGATGCACAAGCTAGCGTCATGCACTCACCTCTGGTCAAAGGCCACTCGAGGCAACCTCTTCCAATCGCATCTGATCTTTACTTTAAGCAGATGTTTAAAGTACACTTTGATCTTGGCCAAAAGGTCGAGAAAAGCTTTAAAAGCTAAGAACAGCATCTATTAATAACAGACCTTTGATCTTAACCAAAAAGGCCAAGCACAAAAGTGTTACGGAAAGACCGACAGATCAACAGACCGACAGACCGACCGACGGGCCGACGGAGTGACTTATAAAGTCGCTTGCACGCGACTAATAACTTGAATTGTATTGATGACAGACAACGAATTTGGAGTAATAGCCGAATATAAAGTCACTTGTAAGGAAAAGTTTCTGATGATCTTGAAAAGGAGAAGTGCCTTAGTATGAGGATGGCTCGTTAAGCAAGAGTCAAGACTAGCAGGAACTTGACAGCTTAAATTTGTTGCATATGAAATTACCCCGCCCTTAGAAATGAATTGGTGATGTATGCTTAAGCATAGCAGTCAAATAAAGGTGTTATTTATAACAGATAAATATAGCGTCAAGATTTTAAAACGAGATAAGAAAAGTAAACCAACGTTTGAGGTTGGTATTGATTCTAAGTGATGCGTTTGTAACCTGTTAATTCTCACATGCGTGTATCTAATATCTATATACGATAGCGTGTCTGTTATTTTCTGTGCCACGCTTACATCTGGGTCGTTTAATTGTTATGTAGATCTATTTCTTGCAATAAATAATTTTACCAAGAATTTTTCACAAGTTTTTGGCTTGTTTGATGACTCCCAACTATCAATATTTCAATTTTGACCCCTGAGCAGCCCCTTCCCCGGATGAAAACCTAATAGAAAATTTTCTACGTGTCAGAATACCCTATATACCAAATTTCAAAACTGTAGATAAAAAATTCGTTCAGTATATAAGTGGAAAAGTGTCCTCAAGTACATAGTCTCACTTATATATATATATATATATATATATATATATATATATATATATATATATATATATATATATATATATATATATAGTTTGTTAATTTTTAATTGTTTTAAGACTTGCTATCGGATTCAATGTTCAACGTGATAATGAAGAATAGAGAGGCGCCGTGTTTCTTCCACCGAACAATAATAATTATGTTTGCTGTTAATAACTGTGGGATCTTTTGGAATTTTTCACCGTGCCACAATGAAAACCCTTGAACAATTGAACACGGTGTACGTTTTTTTTTTCTTTTTTCTTTCTTTTTTTCTTGGAAAGAAAAAGCTGATTACTTTTATAATAATCAGCGAATATTGTCGCCATCTTAAAAGCGAATACACGTGTTAATTATTATCTCACGCTCAATGATATCTCACTTGGATTGGACCGGGAACATTCCCACACCACTTTCACTTGCAACCTATTATTCATAAATAAAAATACACACACATACATATACACTCATTCAAAGATATTTTCATATTTTCGAGACTCGTCAGTGTGGCTAGACGTAATGGGATTCGATAGCTGGACGTCAGTGGTTTACGTCAGATGCCCTGCTAATTAAACACCGAATTTTGATAATCGATTAAATTATAGTCATTAGTTTACAGTAAATTTGTTACGCTACTAACAGCTAAAAAGATCCTTTTTTTTCGGAATAACCTTTCTTTTCGTTAATATATTTACAATTATTTGTTGATTAGCCATTCGTATCGGTGGTTTCTGGAGCAATATACGTTTGGAATTTAAAAACATTCAATTCTTCTAATTAGTCATAATTTATGATTGAGTGAACTAGCCAGCCATTTCTCAGCTAACTGTGAATTGCAAAAAAAAAAAAAAATAGTTGATTTTTTATGCGAATCGACGTTTATAAATTTGGGATTCATTCTATGACCTAAAATAAATGCTTCTTTGAAAACAATGATACCTTAGCGTATGTTCTTGATTTGAAATCTGAAAAATGTTTTGATATGCCGAAATCTCTCTATAGATTTAGCTATTTGATCATATTGTTGATTGATCTCATTTTGGAATATATATATATATATATATATATATATATATATATATATATATATATATATATATAGATGCGTATGTGTGTATGTGTGTGTGTATATATATATATAGATATATCAAAATTATTTCAGAATTAGACCTAATATTTACTAATGATTTTTCCTCTGAAGAGATGAGCCTACGTGGAAAATCTATGTTATGAAAAAAAACTCTGAATTGTATTATTTATCCAAACAATAAATTTCCGTTTTGAAAAAATATATATTTCTGAATGAAATTTAACTGCTATAAAATTTTAACTCTCTGTGTGTGTCTCCTTTCCGAGTAATAAATATGTTTTAAGCTCTTGCTAAAGTGTTTCTCAACGTAATTTATTGAACGTATATTCTTATATGAATATATATAAATATATATATGTTATATATATATATATATACACACACATACACACACGTGTGTGTGTGTGTGTGTCTGAGAGAGAGAGAGAGAGAGAGAATAATGGCAATAGTATTACGACGAAATAGAGAAATAAAAAAGGAACAAACCAAGTTAATTACACACAGAATATGTGCGTGTGTGCATATGAATATATATCTGCCCTTGCTTAAACGTAGCATTATATATATATATATATATATATATATATATATATATATATATATATATATATATATATATATATATATATATATAAGCAAAAGTACCCGTCGTTGACTGGGTTCAAAAACAGCCTACAGAAAATGGACTCTGATATATGAAAGTATGATAGGTTATGAAAAGGAAGGGTTGTA
Organism: Euprymna scolopes; assembly: GCF_053919585.1. Taxonomy (NCBI): domain Eukaryota; kingdom Metazoa; phylum Mollusca; class Cephalopoda; order Sepiida; family Sepiolidae; genus Euprymna; species Euprymna scolopes. Next base: position 996,241 of record NC_136505.1, read on the forward strand.
AAGGGATAGCTTCGAATTTGGGGGTATCAAAACCAAAGCAAAATATGATGAAAGTAAAAATAAAATAGATAAACTCCATGATTTCTTATACCATAGCTGTTCACACTGAAGCACTTATCACAATATTCTGTGGATCTATATTAAAAAGCCTTGTTAAACTTTGTGACATATTTCCATTCTATGGAGGTCAGACGCGAACGAACATCCCATAATTTTATTATACACTGAAACATAATTATCAAAGTATACTTACGCAAATAAATATGGAAAGTCTTTATTAAAGTTTGTGCCTATTTCTATTCTATGGGGGCCAGGCGCGAACGCAGACCCCACAATTTTATTATATCATCCCTATTTAAGTTAAAACATACTTATCAAAGTATTATTATGTACATCTATATCAAAAACACTTGTAACCGTTTTTTTTTTTAAATTTTTTAATTTTTTATTTCCATACTTTGTGGACGCAGACCCCACAATTTTAATGAATCAGCATTATGCCAGATAAAACATGCCCATTCCTGTGTCTCGATACATCTTCTATCATTATATGTAATCAGTTTTCTATAATAGTCAACCATATAGGAGCCTATTCGTGACCAGACACACACACAGACGTTCAGCTTTATATTATATATATATATATATATATATATATATATATATATATATATATATATTTAGTCATCGACATACAGTCCTGTTTCGTTGTATCACAACTCATCAGTGCCGCTAGACTAGCACCTCCCCCAAGCCAAGGATCGAACCTAGAACTGTCGTGTTGAAAGTCGGCAGCTCTACCTCTTAACCACGGAAGTGACACCCGCAAATAACTCGTCCGAATGTCTATTTAAACAAACATCCGTCCGCTACTTGTATAGTGCTCAACGAAACAGTACTGTATGTCGATGACTACAATATATATATATATGTATATGTATATATGTATATATATATATTGTAGTGATCGACATACAGTACTGTTTCGTTGTATCACAATTCATCAGTGTCGCTAGACTAGCACCTCAATACTGTATATTTAGTTATATATATATAATTTTATATTTTATAGATAAATAAATATATATATAAGTTTTTTTTTTTTTTTTTTTTTTTTTTTGTAAAATACGCATTTTCAATTATATTTCACCCGTTGCTTATACCAATCCTTTTTGCTTAGAAGCTCAATATTTGCTAAATATAACAACAAATATATATAACAGAATACCAGTATAGCTATATTCCTAGACCACAATATTTATTTTCCTTACCAAACAGTTCCTTTAGCATATAAAAGCTTCGGTACATTTTTAAAGAGTTTTTTCGTTATGCAGAAACAATCAATTATTATTATGGCAATAGCGAATTTTTTTCATGATATACCAAGATAGTTATTTAAATAAATAAGCGATGCTAAGTCTTCTGTGGAATTTTCAAATTTCTTTTTTTGACATTATATTGTCGGGCATATTTCTTTCTAAGCAAAACTTTTCTATTTTTCTGAATAGTATACGCACGAAAACATCCCATATAGACATAATAATAATAATTGATTGTTTCTGCGTAACATAATTTTTATAAAAAAATGTACCGACGTTTTGATATACTTAAAAAACTGTTTAGTAAGAACAATAAAAATTTGGAACTTGGAATATATACATATTATAAATACGTATTTATTATCCACACACATATATCATCTCATTAATATATATTCATACATATATATTAACTCTCCTGTCGATTTCAACGTTTGAGGTTCCGACTACCATTTAATGAACTCTGTGTTTGAATCTAGATTGGCATTTAAGAACCGCTAATAAAAAAAGAACGAAAACCACAGACTAGACAAGAGTGTGGGTGAAGAGTGCGTGTTGCTCTGTAACCCTCTGAAGCTCTATTCCTTTCTCTTGTTTCTCGCAGCTGAGCGATGTTGAATGCAGAAGAACTATGGATTCCTGTGTAAATTGCACTCTTCCAAGCCTTACGGCCTGAGGCACCATATATATATATATATATATATATATATATATATATATATATATATATATATATATATAATAAAAATTACAATTAAATTTACCAAAATGATCCAAGATGGTTAAATTAAAGTATATTATAAATATTAAAGAATTAATATTTATAAATTTATCTCAGCCAGATGTAAAAGCTCGATAAAACCAAATAGGATATAGAGCTTATAATACGAGCAAACACTTAATAAAACATCATCCAAAAGTTAATAAAACATGATTCAAAAGATAGAATTCTTCCTTGGAAGAATTCTGCCTTTTGGATCATTTTGGACCATTTGGATTTTACCTGTTGGATTGGAAGTTTTTTAATTCGACGGTGTTTGGATTTTACCATTCTTGGATTTTTTACCCTTCACTGGACTATCCATTCATGTGAAATTTTGTTATCATTTTTTCCTTTATCTCCTATTCCCCTTACCTCACCCTTTTTTTTTAACCAAGTAAGATCTGTGACTTACTTGTGGTTTCATTAAATACTTTTACATGCAAAATCCGATCCCGCATTTTGCTAATTCCTGTCCTCTGATGAGAAGGAGAGTATTTCTTCGAAACTCCGCGGATTAAGAACTATCCACTTATCTTGTGCTTCCTTTTTAAAATTAAATATGTTTTTAACTCTTTTTCAAGATGTTTTTTAACATGTTTTATTAACCATTTGTTCATATATATATATATATATATATATATATATATATATATATATATATATATATATATAATTATTTCCACAGCCAAACAACTTCTGTGGAAAAATTATATAATCTTTCACATTATGGAAATTATATATACACAGACACACATATACATTTATATATATAGCTTAATGCGTAAGAGGAAGAGAGAAAGTTCAATTCCTCCAACCGCCCCTTTATATTCCCTATATCATAAGAGAAGAAACTTAAAAATATTGCCGAATAACACCTAATCAATATTGCAACCTTGCATTAACCCTCTCCCCCCCCCCCCCACACACACACATCAAATTAGAAGCGTTTTTATATTGCCACTTGCCGTTTAGGTTGCACCTGTCAAAAATACCACTCCATAGATAATAGAACACTCCATAAACCGTTAAAATTTTACCACGCAGCAACAATACACCCCCAATTTTAACCCTAAAACATATACCCTTTAAACTCAACAATATGTTAAAGATAATATACAATCTTATATATCATTCTCTACATAACAAGCTTCTCTTTTATTTATTTAGAATTCAATAAAGCTCCTCCGAACATTCTATAATTCCTCTTAATCTTTTTCGTCTCTAATGAACCCTACGCTAGACGCCGCATCTTCCCCATGCTACCTAGCACCTTCTCTATTCTTCTGATGAGAAACATTAGGCTTCGAAATGCCCTAGCATAAAGAGTCCCTTCTATCCCCCAAATTTTGCTTGTATTCAATTATTCAATAAATGATCCATTCTACATCTACCAATATATAGTTCTGTGGCTTCGTTTCATAATCTTGTCGTCTTATTTATATATATATATAGAGAGAGAGAAATAAAAAAGGAACAAACCGTATTATGTGTTCATCAACGTTTCGTCTTTATTTCGAGGAAGTCTCGAAATAAAGACGAAACGTTGATGAACACATAATACGGTTCGTTCCTTTTTTATTTCTCTATTTTGTCGGAATACTATCTCCATTATTTTCATCATATATATATATATATATATATATATATATATATATATATATATATATATATATATATATATATGTATGTTAACATTTTGATATGTATAGGATTCTCTCTTGAACTTATTAAGCAATTATTATGAACTGTAGACACAGTTGCTAGATATAAGAGGTCGTAATGTTAAATATATTAAGGCTCAATTTATTTTATGAGAAAAGGGAGAAAAAAAATTATATACAACACCTATTATTCTGAAATGCTCACCTTTTTGCTATCGACGACGTTCAATGGTGTTTAACTTCTTTAATTTAACGATTCTTTTCTTTATCTTCTTTATTTTTGAACTTATTTCCTATTATTATCATTTTTTAACAGATCAACATTTCTGGTGCAGCTATGAACCCAGCTAGAGCATTTGGACCTGCTGTTATCTCGGGTGTCTGGACCGCACAATGGGTAACTATTTTTGAACATCCATTCTTTTGTATTATTTTAGAAAGACGGGTGTTGTGATAGGTAGAACACGCATCATCATCATCATCATCATCATCATCATCATCATCATCATCATCATCATCAATTTAATCTCCGTTTGACATGCTGGCGTGTGTTTGACTGCTTTAAGAAATTGATTTCTAAAGTAACCTATCTCTGGCCAGGTCTTTATTTATCCGTCTTTCCCTTTGGTGCATTTGTATCATTTCCTTGCCATTTCGCTGTGAACTGAACCTACTAGCTCAACTATTAAACATCGACTATCCCAAGAATTATCAGGCATTATTTCAACGTGATTATAGCATCGAAGCTTCCCGTTCTGCACTCATCTCCCTATACTGTCCAGATTTAATCTTCCTCAAATGGCCATGAGATATAAGCCTGTCTAACATCCACTTTGCACATCCATCGTAGCGTTCTCATATCATTTCTCTCCACGCAACGCACGTCTTCAACGCTCTTCCGTACACACCTGGTCGAATCTTCGCTTGGTCAACACTAATTATTATTATTATTATTTTTATTATTATTATTATTATTATTATTATTATTAGAATTATTATTATAAGAAACAGCTAAGAAATCATGGACGTGATTAAAGCGATAGTTTAAGGCACTGCAATATAATGAGGAAAATATGAACCGTTCACTAATTACTAGTGTTGGGACGATTAATCGAAATCGAAATCGGAATTGGGAATCGGAAAAATCTGAGCTTTTTGGGGTATCGGAATCGGTATCAGAATGGGAAAAATTTGAGCCCATTTCCCGGTGCCAAAACCGATTCCTTAACTTATCTTTTTTTATTTGATTTTGGTTTAAGAAACATCGTCCACTGCTTGTAGTAATAATAAAATAATAAATATTTATTGATTTAAACTTCCAGTAAGATTAAAATCTCTAGGTCACCTCATCACAAATGTGTTTTTACGTATAAGAAAATATAGGCACATTTAAGATGTGTTTTTACAGTAATAGAGACAGAATAATACTTTTATAGTAAAATATTTAGAGATTTACAAAGAATCGGAATCGGAATCAGTAATTATATCGGAATCGAGAATTTAGTACGGAATTGGGAAATATATTGGAATCGTCCCATCACTACTAATTACCTTTCTACAAATGATCAACAAAATAAGAGGGGCATTCCCAAAGTAAAGCCTCCTATTTATTTTTACTCAAAAAGTTGAAGAGCTACAAAGACGGGAGTGCTAATATTAAAACGAGCGACCTTTTGTGAGTCAGAATTTATTTTTCTACATATACCAGTAGTGTTAATATCACACCTAATAAAGACTGTCGAAAGAACAGTGCGACATAAGATGGTAGACTTTCTGGAAAACAAAGGACAACATGGATTCCGATTGCTTGTCACAGCTACTATCTCACTATGAGAACATCCTACATGATATTCAAGATGGAGATAACGTAGACGTAATTTATATAGATTTCGCAAAAGCTTTCGACAAAGTAGACATCGGCATACCCCTGCATAAAATTCGCTCGCTCTAAATTTGTGGAAAACGTGATACATGGGTGCATAGCATCCTCTCGGACAGGACACAAAAGTAACCATTCGAGGGAGTTTATCAGAGGCAAGTAAGTTATAAGCGGCATACCACAAGGTTCAGTATTACGTCCTCTATTGTTTTTTTATAATGGTACTGGCACATATAGAGACCTGGAACACGCCATAGTAACATTTTTCGTTGACGACACACGAAACATGAAAAAGATCTTCACACCACATGACGCAGAGCTTTTACAAGAAGACCTCAATAACATTATAAAATGGCTAATGACAACAGCATGGCTTTAAACAGAGACAAATTTGAACAACTGCAATACGTTAATAAAGGAAAAATCTGGATGCTGGTGTGGCCAACAAGAAATAATATCAAAGGAAGTAATGAAGGGTCTAGGGTTTTATATGAGCAAAGATGCCACCTTCACACAACATATGGATGACACTCAGCAGTTGCAAGACAACTAAAAGGATGAATACTGGGAATCTTCAAGAGTAGAAACAGTGGATGCATGCTCATACTATGGAAATCCCTTGTTCTTCCAAGGCTGGAATACTGCTGTCAACTATGGTCTCCACAAAAAGTAACAGAAATCTGCAAAATAGAAGCACCCTACAGAACATTCACCAGCAAAATATGTGGAGTAGACCAAATGAATTACTGAAGGAGATGCAACTGCATTCACTACAACGCCGAAGAGGACGATATATTATTATTTACATATGGAAAATCTTGGAAGTAAGGGTCCCAAACATAACACTAGCAGAAAGAACCCACCAGCGTCAAGGAAGGCTGTGCTATATAAAAATCACACCTGGGACTACAGAGAGGATCAAGTCCTTCATCCATTACAGCTTTACCTACAGTGGAACAAGATCACTCAATTGTATTCCGGCTGCAATAAGAAAAAACAACTGGACATCTGGCAGGAAAAGATACCTGACCAGCCACCAACACCAGGCTACCCTAGTCCCAACCTCAATCGTCTAGTGGACTGGACCTCTGTATGAAGTGGACAGCCTGGGTGCAGTGGAGCTCCAGCTCAGCTGTGTCAATAACCGACGGAATAACACAAACTACAAATTACAAACTACTATAGTCCTCACCATTCTCAATGCACTTTTGCAAGCGATGAACGATGGCTGTGCATGGACGTCCGGAACGGGTTTTGTCATATGAGGGTTGTTCTAAAAGCAGAGCCTCCTATTTTTTTAACTCAAAGAGTTGAAAAGCTACGAAGTCGGAAGCGTTACCATTAAAACGAGCTGTTTTTTTTTTGTGCTCCAGAATTTATTTTTCTACATCGTTACCACTTAATGCACTTTTGCTAGGAATTCAATGACGCATTTCTGCTTGTGACGCACGTCTATGAGAGGGATTGCGTACTTAGAGTCTTCACCCTCAATATCTGCAATAGAGATGAAACTTTCAGGTTATCGGGCATAACTTCAGTGATCATAACAATACAATTTGCAATCACCTTTGATCCATTCGGGCGGAATAAAAATAGAAGGCATTACTTTTGGAACTACCGTGTTTCTATTTAATTAGAATATTCATAAACAACAGGAAAATTAAAACATCCTTATTAAAATACTAGAAATAATAAATCGCTTCAATTCTAAAAAATAAGTCATTTTAAATCTATAAAAATCATAAGTCGCTTTAATCCTATAAAAATAATAAATCGATTTCATTTTATAAAAACAATAAATCGCTTTAATTCTATAAAAAAAATAAGTCATTTTAAATCTATAAAAATAATTAATCGATTTAATCCTATAAAAATAATAAATCGATTTCATTCCATAAAAATAATAAATCGATTTACTCCTATAAAAATAATAAATCGATTTCATTCTATAAAAATAATAAATCGATTTAATTTTATAAAATTTTTATTTTTATTTGCACTTTTTAGTTCTCACACAGATCATCATCAGAGATTGCTCAATAACAACAATCCTGGTGCTTCCTGGAGTCTGCGTGAAAAGTCTTCTCATATTTTAAATACTCTCCATAACTTTCGATAACTTTTGCAAATGAATGTGCGTTATCGCAACAGTCGTTTACCATTGACTTCTCGCTGAAATTTGGGTGGCAGTAATGGATAAAAGTGCTAAGAAATAATCAGTTCAAATTGACAGGCTTCTATGGAAGTTGATAGTTTAATCCTCAGTACAGTCGATACTAAGAATACAATTAAGAAGTACTTCAGACTTCTACCTAGTCATGGCTGACAGAACAAGAGAAATCTACCATCGTGAATTAAATAAAGGGTTCCATTTGAAATTCCGTACAGATTCCTTAGTTCGACATAAAGATTCTCGAGTTCAGCAAGACGTACTTAAAGAAGGTCGGAGGTTATATCGATCAAAACGTTGTAAGAATAACATTCAAGATGAGAACGGCAATCCGAATAATAAAAACGATAGAAAATTATTTTATTCAACTTTAAATAAATCAAAAAGGTTTGACATGCCGTAAAACAAAAGCGTAAATTGAAAATGTTTCTAGTATTTTAAATCAAATTTTGACTACGGAAAAATTATGAAAATAAAAATAAATATGAACAGTGTGTGTGTGTGTGTGTGTGTGTGTGTGTGTGTGTGTGTGTGTGTGTGTGTGTGTGTGTGTGTGTGTGTGTGTGTGTGTGTGTGCGGCTGGCGGGGTTTCCCTCACAGCGGTCGAGACATGAGAAAGAAAGGGTTGGTGCTTACCTTAGCATCATGGAATGTCCGTACTTTGCTCGACAACACCAGAGCTGACCGACCCGAGAGATGAACTGCTCTCGTAGCAAGGGAGCTTGCCCGTTATAAGGTAGACATCGCAGCCCTCAGTGAGACTCGCCTCTCAGACAAGGGTCAACTGACAGAGTCAGGTGGCGGCTACACCTTTTTTTGGAGTGGACGCAGCGGCGAGGAGCGCAGAGAGGCTGGCGTGGGCTTCGCCATCAAGACTGAGCACGTGAGGAAGCTGGTTAGCATCCCGGACGGCATCAATGACCGGCTGATGAAGATGCAACTCCCGCTTAACAAGGCAAGAACCGCCACACTGATCAGCGCCTACGCACCAACCATGACTAACCCCAAAGATACCAAGGACCAGTTCTATGAAGATCTGGAAAGCCTCATCTCTGCTGCTCCGCAGAGAGAGAAGCTCATCGTCCTCGGCGACTTCAATGCCCGCGTTGGCATGGACCATTCCACTTGGGACCGGGTCCTTGGCCACCATGGAGTGGGCAAGTGCAATAGCAACGGCCTACGGCTGCTCAGCCTTTGCGCTGCACACGACCTTTCCATCACCAACACCATGTTCCGCCTACCCACCCGTAACAAGACGTCGTGGATGCACCCACGCTCCCACCACTGGCATCTGATTGACTACGTCATCATCAGGGCAAGGGACAGGAGAGACGTAAGATTGACCAAGGCTGTGTGTGGTGCCGACTGTTGGACAGACCACCGCCTGATCATATCCAAAATGTGCCTCTACATCCAACCCAAGAGGCGGCCTCAGGGCCAGAAAGTCACAAAGCGCCTTGACCTGGAAAAACTTAAAAGTCCAGATGTCATCCATGAGCTACAGGAAGCAATCAAAGACAAGCTATCTGTCCCCCTCACCATCTCGGACACTATCGAAGATCAGTGGGCACACCTCAGAGAATCCACCTACTCCATCGCTCTCGAAATCATTGGACCCAAGCAAAAGAAGCACAAGGACTGGTTTGATGAAAATGACTCTGAGATCTCCACAGCGAGCAGTGCATTTGGAAGACTTAGAGACAATGTGTGGAAGAGGAGAGGCATTACACTCGCAACCAAACTGAAAGTATACCGAGCGGTCGTCCTGACAACCCTACTCTACGCCTGCGAAACTTGGACGCCATATAAAAGACATGAAAAACAGTTGAATGGCTTCCACCTCAGATGCCTCCGTAATCTTCTCAACATCCGCTGGCAAGACAGAATTCCTGACACAGAAGTCTTGAAGCGCGCGGGGCTCCATACCATCACCACCATAATCCGCAAAACCCAGCTCCGGTGGGCAGGCCATGTCTATCGCATGCACGACAGCCGAATCCCCAAACAACTTTTCTATGGGGAACTCAGCCAGGGAAAGCGGAATGCAAGGGGCCAAAAGAAACGATATAAAGACTGTCTGAGAACCTCCCTCAAAGACTTTGACATCAGCCCCCAGTCTTGGGAGAGTCGCGCTGCTAAACGTTCGGCCTGGCGTTGCGTCATCAGCCTAGGAGCCGACAGGGCAGAGAATCAACGCATGACACACGACCAGCAGAAGCGCAAGAGGAGGAAGGAGAGAGCTGCCTGTTCACAGCCTGCCGATACCGCCTTCACGTGTCCAGAGTGTGGAAGAGTCTGCCGAGCACGGATTGGCCTCATCAGCCATCTCGGGACCCACAAACCCCTGACGCCGAATTGATTGATACCTTGGTCATCGTCGATTCCGACGGACGAGCAAGAAGTGTGTGTGTGTGTGTGTGTGTGTGTGTGTGTGTGTGTGTGTGTGTGTGTGTGTGTATGAATGTTTTTATTTTATTTTGTCATTTTTTTATTATTTTGTTTTTTATTGGGAATGGGGCATCCTATCAGATGTTAGACATTCACCCGCTTTTTCAGACACTAACCGAGAAATATTTTAAAATTTATAACCGCCCCTTTAAATGCAATTGTTTGTATCTCTCTTGCACTTAGTTCACCGGGTATATTTGCCAGATAGTTTTTTTTAATTTTTTTTCATGAATCCGGTTGCTCTTATAATTATTGGAATTATGGGGATCTTCCTAAGATTCCAGTTTATTTTCATTTTGTACATAAGATCTTGGTATTTTGTTATCTTAAACTTTGTTTAAGCCAGCATCATCAGGGACACTGACTTCAACTAGGGTTGCTACTTTTTCCCTCTTATCCCATATCATTATGTCAGGTTAAACAGTTACGTTTTCTAGGTACATAATTGTAAAAATTGCATAGTCATAGTGGATGATGTATGTATATGTTCGAATATGCGTGTTTATGTGTATATATATGTATCTAGATTAAACAGAGCTGAAAAGTTAAAGATAAGGAAATACCAAGGTTTTATGTACGGCGTGAAAAGAAACTGGAATCTTTAGGAAGATCTCAATCATTCTTGTAATTATAGAAACAATCGGACTCATGAAAAATAATTTCCAAAACTACCAAGTGGAAAGATGTAAAAACAGTTGCGCTTAAAACAGCGATTAGAATCGTAAAAAGATCTTTCAATTTCAGTGTTCAATAGACTTGCGTTTTAAATAGCGGGTAAATGTCTAACATCCGGTAGAATGATCCATCCGCAGCAAAAACAAAATATAAGAAAATTTGGAGAAAATGTAATGTGTTCATATATATATTTTATTTCATTTTATTTCATTTTTCATTCAATCGACGTTCTCAGAAATTAAGAGGCTCCCTTGCTGATGCAAGCATTTGAACTCTATATAAGATACATATTCGAATGTTTCATTTAAGTTCTTTATCTCATATAAACTGAGTAAAGAAGTTGAAAACATTATTTTCCTCTCCCCATTTAATCATTTAAGTACGTTATAATACACGTTTCTTGTGATCTGTTGGTCTTACTGGATTCCAGGACGAGCATTCATTTAGTCTATTGAAGTATCGAGCTTCGTGCTGTTTCTTAAGCTAACATCATTTGGATAAGGTGCACCATTCCTCGTAAAATAAATTAGTATGGATTACCAAGTAAATCTTATTTGGGCTGCGAATACGAAATATGATTTGAATTTTTTGTTAGAGTTTACTTCTAGAGAAAAGTATCTTCATGTCAGCTTTTGTTCTGCATAAAAAAAACTGTACACGGAGATCTTAGACGCTCGATGATTGTGTCTAGTAGGCATTCAAGTTTTTCTCCAGTAGGCATTCAAGTTTCTCTTCATATATGTGTTGCGCCTCCATTTTAGAAAACAATCGTAGAAGCAGACACGTGACCGACAATCCTTGAAGTCGCCCCGCGTGGGTGCTTAACAACTTCCGTTTTGTTTTTATAACAATCAAAGAAACACACATATAAACCTTGACTTTTCACAGCCAAACAAAAACAACAGACTTTTAATTTCGAACCGAAATTAATATAGATGCAGTCAATAAATAATTAAAACACTTTTCCTGTGATGATGTGGTCCCTGTTGGTTATGATTTAATGCTGATTCTGTGCAGATCTAGAAGGTCCATTCTTCTAAATTTTATTCTTCTCTCTTTGAGAAGGGGTTAGTTTATAGCTAATCGCCTGAGGTGCGCTTACCTGGGAATGCCGACAGGGCTGCCCAGACACTTTTTGCAGATTATTTTTTTGCAGATCAGAGTGCCCCTCTGGGGGCGCTGACTTATCAATCCCACTTTCTGACCCTGGTGTCCCAGTTCTTTCATTTGGAGAAAACTAAATATCTCCTCATTAATCCGGATAGAGAGCAAGAAGCTGCCAGCATTACGACTATGACGCTCCAGGTCAAGTTGTCCGAGCCCAATAGCCGAAAAGCCTCAGCAGCAACAGCAGCAGTATTTTAAGCAGCCCTAACTACCACAAACTATTATTACGATTAAAACAGCCTTTTTGAGGGTTAACCACCACAACTTACCTGTGTTCAAACTTCACTCTTTACTACTGTCTGCCTTCTAAAAGTACTTTCTATAACCAACAAACTCCACCTCACTCCTGCAACTTCCAACGCCTCCTGCAGCTTCCAGCAACCCAAATACGTACTGTACTTGCAATAACACTTATCCCTGAGTGGCTTCCGGGCCTTGATAAGTGGTGACCACCGTGTAAAAAAAAAAAGCCTCCAGCTTCTCCAGCAGCTTCCAGCCTCCAATGCCTCCTGCAACGCCCAGCTACTAGTTTCCAGAGCTCACTAGCGTCCAGCATTCACTGACGACCTGCTCCAGAGCCGACTGACGTCCAACGACCACTAACGTTTAGCTATCTGTTCCAGTGCCCACAGAGATCCAGCAACCACCGACGTCCAGCTACTTGCCCACTGATATCCGGCCACCTGTTCCAGAGCTCACTGGCGTCCAGCATCCACTGACGATCAGATACCTGTTCCAGGACCCATTGTTTTCCAGCTAACGGTTTTTCCGGTAACTGATGCCGCCTAGCTCCGGCTATTCATGAATACACGATCTCCATTGCCAATAATTTTCCATTTCGATTCTCGGTAAATAAAACACGATACCTATGTCTTTAAACGAGTATCAGTGCCGTTATCTGTTCGCCTTTGTGTCTACTTTGTTAGTTGTACGGTCGATTGGCACTTTCACACCTCTTTGTCCTCTCCAACATATGTGTAATGTGTTCATGTGTTCAAATATTTATATATTTTTAAACAATTTATATTTTCATATCTTATTTATATTTATAATTTCAGGCTTACTGGGTCGGTCCTTTAGGAGGAGCCGCAGTGGGTGCTCTAGCATACGACAAGATTTTCTCAACCCGGGTTGCCAAGAAGGGTCTCTACAAGTTTTGTCTGCGACGAAGTTCTCGAGATGGTTCGCCCACTCATGTTTCTACTCGCTCTCTCAACAAAAACGACAAAGAGGCGTTCATTGAGATGAACGAGAAAGATATCAAGGGTGAAGTTGATGCTGAGTGACTATTGATCTGCCCAGCATTCTACTGGTTAACCAGCAAACGCCGGCAACCGGACAGTGAACCTGACACGAACGATCCAGCCGCTGATCCATCTTAGTCAATTAAAACACTAAATTTAGTCGACAGCCCGATCGATCAGGATTGAAATCAACATTTCAAGTTCAAGTATTTTTTTTTTTTAGGAAGGGGTTCGGAGATACATTTAAATAATAATTTTTAAAACAGTCTTCATTATCGATCAATTTTAGATTATACAGGGTGGTCCACTTAAAAGTAGCCCGATTACTTGGCGACTTTAAGGATGCAAGTAAAAATGAGTGGAAACAGGTTGTGATTGCTTTGCAACCCCCTTCCTTTTGTTGTTTTACTTGCCTACGCGTTAAAAAAAGATGCTGAAATAAAAAAAACAAGATTTTTTAATCGGAAAGCACCATATTCAGCATATGACACCACAACACAAAATATCGTGACTAAAATTGGGCTACTTTTAAACGCGCCACCCCATATATAAAAAATCTTTCATATTCATAAATTGATCATCATTATCAAAAAGAAAGAAATGCTTTTGACGCTTCAACCCAATTTCGGATATATTTTCTCTTTCTTTTTTTATAAAAAAAAAAAAATCGAATTTATATCGACTAAACGTCAAATTCTCAAATCTAAAAATAAAAGCGGGAGGGGCGGGGGGCTATACGACTCGTGACTCTATCGACTCCTTATTGTTTTTTTATTCAAATCTTTTTTTTTTCTTCTTATAATTTACTGATTCTGAAATCTGAAATCTATTTCTCACCAACGGTTAGTGTCTGGTGGATGTAGATCATAATGAACGAGGAAAGACTGTTTGTTATATTTTGTAGATATATAACCGACCATCGTCCAAAATTTGCGAATTATTGAAAAAAAAATGGAGGTATTGAAAAGAAAATGGAGATAGACGAACTTATGTGACACGTACCTCTTCTCTCACCCACCTCCTCCCTATTTATTCTGATTATTATTGTTTTATGCAACAACTTTTTTTTTTATTATTTTAAAAAAATATGAATAAAGCGCCGCACCCTTTCCATCAACATCCATAATATTTTTGTGTGATTCAATATTTTCAAATAACAATCGATTAAATAACTATTTTCAGATATCCAACAAATAATTAAAAGAAAATTTAATTGTTAAACTTTTTTGCAGAGTAATTCAGTCTTCGCTCGGTCTTTTATAGGATTATATAATGTATTCATTATTCATTGTATATGCTTAATTGAATACAAGTTGCTGAGGGATTTAGATACAAAAGACCTATTGACAATAGCTTTTTTCGGATTCATTTTATGCTAAACTTATCAAACTGAATCCACCTCTAAGTTTTACGAAATTATTTTTGATAATTCAATAATTATACTTAAATAGTGGTGCCTACTGGTCGGTTTTATTTCCGAAACTTTAGATAAAAATATTTAATTCTGACTATCTTCATTTCTTTTTTTTTTTTTTTTTTTTTCCCACCAGGAACATGTTTTTTTGCGACAAAAATAATGTATTTTGCTCCCGTTCTTTAATATAATACTTGTTCCAGCTGAGAACTTTTTAAAAGCAAAGTCATTTTAAGAAATCACATTCAAGGTTTTAACTGTTCACGTTCTAAATAAAAATTTAAAAATAATATTGAATTATAAAAAAAGAGTGATTAAAGAAATATTAACGATAATTTTACGTTAAACTTAACAAACTCATCTAAAAATTAAGCAAGTCAATAACAGAAGCAAACAAACTTTTTTGTCATTTAAGAACGTGATGTATAATCGATAAAAAAAATATATGGAACTCACTCCAGACAGGGCATGACGCCACTTGATGTAACGAGCTAAAAATACTACTTCATGGTTAAAATCTATCTAATGATAAGTGTTAGATTCCGGCCTAGAAAACACAACTTTTATCCCTTTGTCAGAAACATAGCTCATAAAATACGAGAACTATAAAATCAGGGAAGCAAGGGTTATGAAGTAGAGTGTCGAAAGTAAACCCACAATCCATTTTTTAGTTTCCATGATTTTTTTTTTTATTAAATATTATTTTAGGGGAAAAGAGGGGAAACGTGTCGCATAGATTTACCATTTTTCTTTTCTTTTGTTCTTTCAACTTTTTTTTATTATTATTATTTGTTCCGTTAAACTTTGACCTTTGCAATTAATCTGAGAATATTTTGAACACGCTTGTTGGACCGAGTTGTTTTGACGCTATCATCTCCGTTCGCTTGCATGTCACATTTTGCGTGATTTTCGAATGTAAATCGTCTTCGACTAAATTGAATCGTTTATACATTTTCTTTCTATTAATTTCGTTTACTTGCTTGATTTTATTCGCATTTCCTGTTTTCATTTAACCTCTCATGCAGCAGTCAAGCTGAAAAAAAGCGACGTTTTCGTTTACTAGTGTAAAGAGTAAGACGCGTTTGAATAGAAATTGTAATATTTATCCATAGTTATCAAATACTTCCGTCATGACAGTACTTAATATTACTTTGAAATTCGAAGCTTCTTCGGTGGATAATTATTACGTTTATAATGACAGACAGGGTCTCTTTTACAATCCACAGAAGTACGAAAAAGTTAAAAAAAAAAAAAAAAATATAAAACAAATAAATGTAATCAAAGGCAAGATAAGTTGCTTTTCTACCTAACTTAATAAGTTTTTAGTGTTTTTATTCAATGTAAAATGTTTATTCGGTTCGAAAAGCAAGTAATATTGAGCGCTACCGAAGAACAAGAAAAAATGGCTGCGAGGTCTTTGAAGTCTCGGCAAAGACTTCAAAATAAGAAATAAAACAAAATGGTGGTAGAAACCCACCCAATAAATGTTACCGTAACATTTATTGGGTGGGTTTCTACCACCATATTGTTTCATTTTTTATTTTAAAGTGATTATCAGGACTTCAAAGACATCGCGGCCATTTTTTCTTGTTTTTCGGTAGCGCTCAATATTACTTGCTTTTCAAACTGAATAAACATGTTACATTGAATAAAAACACTAAAAACTTATTAAGTTATGTAGAAAAGTGACTTATCTTGCCTTTGATAACATTTATTTGTTATATATACAAACTCACAGGCAGTGTTTGATTGGCGTAATGAATAATGACCTAAATGTTTCCACACTTAAATCCTGTCGGATATATTGAGGTCATGCTTACTAATTAATAGCGTTGAAATATGGATTCTTATTCCCACCATTGCCCATGTGTAAAAAATAGCAACTTGTATTCAATTAATCGTATATAATGAACCTTCTACAATGGGTGATTGTATTTTCGTATTTTATTACCTCAAAAGAGTTGATGTGCCGCTAATCAAATAAACGAAACAAAAACGAACGGAAACTGTTTAGCTTTCAGGCAAACACAAAAATTCAGAAACAAAAAATGTCAGTTTTTTTTATGTCAGTCCAGCGGAATAAAATAGTAAATGTATGCACCCTCCGGACGCAAATATTTTATTTTCTTACGAAAGCATAACAATGATTGGACTAATTGTTTCTCTGTTCTAATGTTTTTCTTATAAAAGTTGTGTATTAAAAAAAAAAAAAAAAATATGTAAAACAAATAATAAAAATAAAAATGAAATCAGAAAAATTTTATGTTGGATAATTATTTAATAAAACATGTTTCAAAAAAAATTATACAAATTATACAAACCATTTATTTTGTTGAGCGTCATTTCTTTTCTATCTACTATATAAAATTATATTTGTAGGATTCTAAAAATTAGGCCTAAATAGTATTTAAGTTGACAAATCAAACTTTGATTCTGACTAGCCAATTTTTTTTTTATTTGCTATTATTGCACTATGATATTATTGTGGCTATGCATTAATCTTTTCCGCTACAATTCATGTTAAAAAACACTTCATCTGGTTTGGCAGTTTGTTAATATTCTTAAATAAACACCTAAAAAGAAAAGGCAACTATTATTCTCTTTTTTTTTTTAATCAATGTTCATCTCAAACAAGGCACAGTGCCACTTTGAAGTAGGGGGGCCACTATCGGGGACATAAGTTGCGGGGGCATTATGAAGGGAGATGAATAGCAAGATGTTTGTTCACATTACATTTGAACTGCGTGTCAGTACAGTTGGGAAAGCAGAATCCCGGAAGAGAGTTCCAAAGTCTAGCAGTTCTGGCGAAGAAACTATTGGAGTAGAAGGCTTTCTTACACCTCGGGATTCTCTACTGTGAAGGGGTGGGACTTAGCTGCTTGTCGGGTTTATCGGGGGTAGTCACGTCGATGGGGTACAAGTGCTTGTAGTTCGTCAGAGCATTCACCATTAAAGTTCTTGTAGAACAGGCAGGGGGTGCTACATTTCGTTGGCTGAAGCCTAGATGATAGCTCAGGACCTATCAGGTTGGCGACTCTCTTTTGAACCCTGTCCAGGAGTGAAAGAGAAGCAGCAGATGCACCAGCCCAAATGTGACAACAGTACTCCATACATGGACGAATGATGGCCTTATAGAGGTACAGGATACTTCCAGGCGTAAGTAGCTTTCTAGCACCGTAGAGAGAGCCCACCTTCTTTGCAGCAGCCTTGGCAATGCTCTTGATGTATGTATTCCAGTTCATGTTCCCTGTAAACGTTAGGCCGAGGAGTTTAAAAGAAGTACTTTGAGGTAATGTGTTCCTGGTCATTGCTATTTGTGGTAGAGAAGATTCCTTGTAATTATTGAAGGAAACAAGCTTAGTCTTTGCAGCATTGAATGTGGACCATCCATTTTTGTCTCCATTCCATTACAGATTGGAGGTCATCCTCTAATGATTCTGCCATTTCCTTAGATATGTGTACATTTGTTTTCCTCTCATGCCTATTATAGAGAGTGGTGTCATCGGCAAATATACCCATATCCGAAACAAATTCATCAGGGAGGTCATTTATGAATATCAAGAATAATAAAGGTCCAAGCATAGGCCCCTGGGGTACTCTCGCATTTATATCATATTGTTTGGATGTACGACCGTCGAGGACAACTTGGATTTTTCTCTTACTTAAGAAGGATTTAATTACATTATGTATTCTTCTAGTGATTCCATATGATCTAATTTTCCTTAGAAGACCATCGTGCCATACCCTGTCAAAAGCCTTTGATATATCGAGAGCTACCGTTCTACCCTCCCCTGTTTTGTCCAGTGTCCAGTAATAATAGTTAGCGTTTCTCATTTGCCTTTTATTTACAAACTAGCGGGGGGTGCCCGGCATTGCCCGGGTGTTTAGAGGTGTGTGTGCTCGGGCGGTGAAGGATAATCAAAACATAAGAATAAGCGAAGTAAATATTTTTAAATAGTAAATAAAAATTAAATGTTATATAAAAAAAAAGTTTAAACTTAAAAAAATCGAAAAAAAAACGAAAAAACTAACGTAAGGCAAACGAACGATGTTAAATGTAAAAATCGGAAAAAAAACAAAAAAGAAAACAGAAAAACGAACGTTAAAACTTATTTAAAAAATCTGAAAAATGATTAAAAAAAAAAACGCTAGAAAAATGGCTGAAATAAACCTGTTTCAATATTAAAATTTAAAAAATCGGTGGGTACCCGGCGTTGCCCGGGTGTTTTTTGGGTATGTGTGTGGTCGATCGGGTGGGGTGGGGGTGTTAATGAAAACTTAAGAATAAGCGAAGTAAAAAAAAAAAAAACCAGAAAAACGAACGTTACGTGAAAATGGCTTAAATAACCCTGCTTCAATATTAAAATTTAAAAAATCGAAAAAAAGACATCTCACACCACGATTCGAACCCAAAACGTATAGATAATGACCCAGCGCTCTAACCAACTAAACTAACACGACGTACACGAAATTAGCTCATTTTTTTATGTTTAAACTAAATCAGGTTACGGCGTCGTATGATGCATACGTAGAAGCGAATATGTTATGAGAGGACGGTTTTTGCTGACCCCCCCCCCGTAGAAAAGTGCTGATTTCAGGATGAAAAATTAACGTTTTTGGACAATTTTTCGATATTTGTCGGGCGAAGGATGGGGCTTTCATATGAGACCAAATTTGTGAATTTTTGTTCTGTCTGTCGAAAGTTTTTAGCAGACACACAAACATACACATATACATACATACATGCATACATACATACATACATTTTCGCTTTTATATTTATAGATGTTTACAAAACAATTTTAACGTAATGGATCCCGGATAACGCCGGATGGATACATTTACTATATAATAAACATTTCTTGTTATTGCGCATTTGATTATTAGTGCAAATATCTTCATGTGTAGCCGAGTAAAAAAAAAAATATGTAAATACGTATCTTATGATAGGTATGCTGGTTTCTAAACACTAGAACCAGTAACGCGTGATGTATACCCTCCACACACACACGCGCGCGCGCGCACATACATATACACACACAACAGCACAACACATATACACCAAGAAAAAAGCTAGAAGACTAGGTTTATTGTCTGTGGTCTAAAGTGCCCGTACTTGGCCTAGAATTTTGATAAGTCGCTAAGATTCATAAAAGTCATATTTTACCAAATGGTTCTTGTTGTTTAGTTGTAAAAAATGCAAGCAAACACGTTATAATTTCGGTCATCGATTCGTGTATAAAATAGCATACACCTGTGTCGTCGTTGTCTCCGTGGTTGAACCCATATTCTCGGTTGTCTGCAAATATAAAACCACTTGGACGTCGATGTTGATTTGTAAAAGGTTCATTTAAAAAGCAAAGAACAGTCACAACAAAACGTTACAGAGACAAGAACTTTCGTATGTCTTGGAAAGAGAGAGAAAAACAGACAGCTAGATGGGCGGATAAATAGTCTAGCTACATTAGGTTAGTGTACGCATCCGCCGCCACCCGATTGGGATCAGCATTCCAGACACGTCTTTCTTACTTGAAGTCTAGCTAGCTAAGAGAAAAAAATCTCCGTCTAGAAATTACTTCTGACTCTTAACGATTAACTTAAACTTTTACGCTCAAACGTATCAATCTTTTTCTTCTGAGGATTAGAGGGTCTGAAAGAATTACAGTTATTTTTTAACTTATTCTGCATGCTGTAATACATCAGTTATTATCACGTTTAATAAAAAAACAATTTTGTCTCATATGTTGCCTTTATATATGGTGGCAGCTAAATACTAATATTTGCACATTGAATACAAGGAATGGAATCTAAATCGGGATTTGCGTAGGTATTAGAAAATATTGATAGAGTTCAGTGTAATTCTCTCTTTGTCAAGAAATAATATTTTTGTAAGCACGTTATGATATTGTCAATAACATGATATAACAATAACAAATGAAATTTGCTAGTCAAAATCAGATTTTGTTTTTTTAACTTATATGCTATTTGTGTCTGAATTTGAAAATACAAGATAAGAATATATATCTGGCACCAATTTTAAATCAAAGGGGTCAACTGAAATAGACAAGTTATTACTTTAGAATTAAATTATCAGCAGGAGTCATTAAAAGAAGCAAATGTATTGTGAGGAATGATAAGTTAAATGCACACATATATACACACATATCCAATGCATATATATATATATATATATATATATATATATATATATATATATATATATATACACATATATATACATACATATATATGAATACATACAATTACACATATGCATACATATATACACACACACACACACATATGAATACATACAATTACACATATGCATACATATATACACACACACACATATATATGAATACATACAATTACACATATGCATACATATATACACACACACATATATATGAATACATACAATTACACATACGCATACATATATACACACACACACATATATATGAATACATACAATTACACATATGCATACATATATACACACACACATATATGAATACATACAATTACACATATGCATACATATATACACACACACATATGAATACATACAATTACACATATGCATACATATATACACACACACACATATGAATACATACAATTACACATATGCATACATATATACACACACACACACATGAATACATACAATTACACATATGCATACATATATACACACACACACACATATGAATACATACAATTACACATATGCATACATATATACACACACACATATGAATACATACAATTACACATATGCATACATATATATACACACACACACATGAATACATACAATTACACATATGCATACATATATATACACACACACACATGAATACATACAATTACACATATGCATACATATATATACACACACACATGAATACATACAATTACACATATGCATGCATATATATACACACACACATGAATACATACAATTACACATATGCATGCATATATATACACACACACACACACACATGAATACATACAATTACACATATGCATACATATATATATACACACACACACACACATGAATACATACAATTACACATATGCATACATATATATATACACACACACACACACACACATATATATATATATATATAATGATTGTATCGATTAATTTACTAGATGTAAATCCAATGAAACTTATTAAAGAGTGCTCAATGCAGGACAGAGCTGATATATATGCTAGCCTCTTCTTCGGCGTTTTTCATTGAGTGCCGTCATTAATTAGAGATGTGTTGGTTTATAGTAAGTGCAGTTATTAATTTGTGATGTATCGGGACTATTCTGCATCCTTTCGCATCTTACCTTAGTTCATTTATTAATAAATTAAGATATTGGGAGTGAGGGGTTATGAATTATGCTGTTAAAAACGTCGAAGAAGAGGCTAGCATAAATAACTTTGCTAAATTAAGGAAGAGGCCATTCTCTCGTTACCCCTCAACACCATCTCAAGCGTCACCATTTAATACGAAACTAAACGAACAGAAACACAATATGCCAAAAGCTGGATAAATGCGAGTGCACTTTGCATACTTACTAACGAAAACGATTCACTAAAATAATCTATGGGTTTTACACGCTTGTAATTGGAATGTTGATGTATACCTACGAGATGTATTATCGTAAAGCAGCGCTACATAAGGCAACCAACTACATAATTGACCCCAAACGATAACTAAGTACTCTAACTAGAGAACTCTAGGAACAAAATACTCCACAAATATCGATAAATATATGTTATTATGTACCTGTTTGCATGTGTATGGTGTGATTGCTATGAAATGTTCCTGACGATCATTTATTCCGGCCGGATGTAGCGGGTTGCTACAATGGAAAATACTAATCATCAGATAAGACTAAAATTTTTCATGATGTTTAATGTTTTGAAAAAGTCATCAGATCAATAAATCAGATTTAGAAATGTTTAATGATTTCAAAAACATCAATCATGTGATCAGAGGAAGAATCTTGGATAACGGTTACGTTTACCAAAAGCATCCTAAACTTAAACCAGTTCTAAGTTTGATCATAACCGATATTTGTACACAGTTTGGTAACAACTGGTCAAGAGATGTGGACGCTAGGCTATATACAAACAAACTCAACCGAAAACATTACATTTTTTTTTACACAGTGATCACCACTTATCAAGGCCTGGAAGCCACTCGGGGATAAGGGGTATTGCAAGTACATTACGTTAGTGTGGAGATTTGATGAAGTGTTTACTTAAGGGGGCGGTTCATTAGGAATTTGTTAACGTTGGACTTGAAGACATCCAAGTTGTAATCCGGTAGGAAGTAGGCAGACGGAACAGAGGGACACATCCTCTTTGACAGAGGTAATTACGACGATTTTGTATACAAGTGTATAATCTCTGTCAAAAATGGAGAGGCAAAAATTTATGCTTCGCCAGTGTTCATTCTAATATTCATATAAAATCATAGAATTATGCCAATAATTATATTTTTCAGATAAAAATTATTTCTGATGACCTAAAAACGCCAACCATTAACTTTTTTAAGAGTGAAAAGGTTGTCTTATTTCCTTGTTCACTTTCTCTCGTCCCTTGAAATGGTTTCACCCGGTAGTTATACAGCAATAGAGCTAAAAGCTACATTGGTATTACTGCCACTACTCCTTTTCGAAAATTCACCATGCACTTTGTGCACTCTAGTTCAATTCACCAACAGTTTTTAAAAGCATAACTGCTCTCCTTTGATTAATGACAAATTTTAGTTAATAACACGAAAATACGATATTGTAAACCGCATTTGTTTTTAATTTAAACTCCTTGAGGTTATCTTTATTAAAACCCAATACAATAAATAAAATTACAACTTGACGAGTCATCACGAGGATGAAATGCGGAAAATTATGTGTAGATTAATTTATATATATATATATATATATATATATATATATATATATATATGAAAATTTACTGTGTAATATATATATATATATATATAGAGAGAGAGAGAGAGAGAGAGAGAGAGAGAGAGAGAGAGAGAGAGAAAGAGATTGTGCCATTTGCGGTAGGCCGCACAAGACCGCTTGAGAAATATTGACTGCTTAATCACTAAACATCACTAAGGTATGTAATTTATTGGTTTATATATATATATATATATATATATATATATATATATATATATATATATATATATATATATATATATTATTTTAATTTTATATATAATTCAAAATGGCATAATGGAAACATATTATAAGGTATTTGAAGCTTCTCTTCCAATTTTCGGATTTTACTCATGTCAAAACGCATTTTATTTCCTTTTGATGGATTGATTGTTGCTATTTCTTCTGATGAGTTAAGGGCAAAATAGATTCACTTATTGATGTAATAATTAATTAAGTGATTGATATCGCTCCGAAACATACTGTCAAGAATTGTAAATGTCAACTGAATTAAAGGAATAATTTATAAGGTTGTCAATATCATGAATTTTGGAATATAGCCTTTGTCATTTATTCAGTATATGCTCGGTAATTACATTGAGCTTCTTAAATAAGGATTGGCATACATGCAAGGGGAAATATAAGTGAATAAAGAATATTTCTACAAATATATATATATATATATATATATATATATATACATATATATATATAACCAATTCTCTGCTCTAAGCAATTAGTCTAAAATAATTTGTCATCGCAACTTTAATAGATAAATAAGACTAACAAGAGTGTAGAGTTACAAAACTTAAAATGCATTTGACCTTCATCTGCTAAACTTCTTCATTTTACATATCACTTCCGCATCAGATGTCGGTTGCTATACGTTGGCGATGGCAACACGAAACGCAGGTTTCTATATGTGATTACTTAAGGTCAACTTTGACTGAGTCATTTAAAGTCTTGCTCACCCTTCCTTTGCTTCACCCTCCATTGAGATGTGTTTACTTACGTTTATCCAATCAAAACTTCATTCAACATATCCACACCGCAATAGGCAGGGGGGGTGACGGTAGTTAAGTGGTTAAAGACAGAAACTGGCAACCTTGATGTACTGAGTTAGGATCTCGTTTGTTTTAAAGAAATACTTTCACTTAGGAATGTTCACGTGCAACTTTCATGTGACCCCTACCGTAAATACCCCGATATATTTCCAGTAGGAATTCCAACTAGAAAAATATCAGGTAAACGAATGTCAACAATAACCATCTGATTTCATACAAAATGAATGCTGCTCAACAACAACAAAAATAAATAAAAAAATATGAGGTACCTTAAATAATTTTCCAGACGTTTTTTGTACAAGCATTTCAAATTGTCGCAAACTCTTGAAAATTCAGTACGTTATTGCTATACGTCTTATGAGATGACTGGCCTATTTTTATGATTTCAGTTTCAAATGAACAGCTACAACAAGAATTGGAATGCACCCTACTAAAGCCTGATTGTCACAGCTGGTGAATTTCAAAAATGCAATCTGGACGTGAGGACATTTTAGAAAAACGATATGCAATAAAATTCTTTTTTAAACTTGGAAAAACGCCATAGAAATGTATGGAATGCTTTTGACTGCTTTTGGACCATCTGGCATGAATCGAGCATCAGTTATTGAGTGACATAAAAGATTCAAGGAAGACAGCAAATCTGTGAGGGATGATGAGGAGAGTTGTGGGAATAAGAAAGTCAGAACACCAGAATTGATTGGCCAAATAAAGAATTTCATGGATAAAGACCGTCATGTGTCTATAGAGGCAATAAGTGCACAGTTTGATGCCAGTGTGGGAACTGTACACACAATTATTCATGAGGAACTGAAGATACAGAAGATTTGTGCAAAATTTATCCTAAGGATGCTCAGAGAAAGTCAGACTAACTATGGGCCTTGATAAATGGTGACCCGTATGTAAAAAATAAATAAATAAAAATTTGATATATATATATATATATATATATATATATATATATATATAAAAGTGAACGTGTCTGTGTGTCTGTGTACATTTCCCTACACAATAACATTAAGACAGTTCCTCACCCTCCCTATAGTCCAGACCTTGCTCACTGGTTTGGTTATTCCTTAAGCTGAAGGAAAACCTTAGAAGATGTCTTATGAAACAGTTGATGAGATGATAGAGGCTGTGATGAGAGTCATTGACACGATCACACAGAAGGACTTCCATGGGACCTTCCAGAAGTTCTTGGAATGGTACAAGTGCATTGCAACCGGAGGAGAGTACTTCAAAGGGGAAAAGAGTTTCATGTGTGTACTATTAATAAAAGTGTCCGCACAAAAAAGTCTGGAAACATATTGAAGACACCTTGTAGACCTAAAACAAAGTGGGTGAATATTTATCAACATATTTAACAGAATTGCCAACCACAAATCATTGCAGTTCACACATGCTTTCATTTTGGCAAAAGAGTTTAATAAAGTTAGAACATCCCAACTTATTCAGTGCATTCCACCTTACACTCCGATTAACTGCATTAAAGCAACTGGCCCTGACAGCATTCCAATTATAGTGTTGAAAAAGCTTCAATCAGAACTAGCTCCTATACTTACAAAGCTGTTTGAGCATTTTCTTAAGGAGAATTGCTTCCCAACACCCTGGAAAACCTCATCAGTATGCCCTGTATTTAAGAATTCAGTGTTAAAGAATAGCCGTCTGTTCTTGTAAGTGAGTAAATATGAGATGGGATAGCCGAGGATTCGAACTTACAAAGCTAGATTTGGAATTGAGAATTACGATCACAAGTTAAAATAAATAATACAAAATGTTATTGAAAATAAAATGTAGAATTACGATTGTTTAGTTCACATAAAATAGTTAGATATTTGTTTATTGAAAAAGGAATGTAATGATGTAATTTTGTTTCTGTTAAAGAAATGAAATTAAAATAAGGAATTTAGATCAGAACAATAGAAAATATTAAACATCTCCTTCTCAGTACAGACCAATAAAAGTGGGTTAGGAAAATTAGGTTAAACAAATCGGTTTTGTAAAAAACATGTGAAGAGCGATGTATGCTTGAAAACGTGAGGCGTGTCAAGACACGAATATAATATGCACGTGTTGGTCATGCAATGGCGTCATGCAATGGCGTCATGAGTCTCAATATAGAGAGTTTTAGAAGTCAGTCAGTGAGTGAGTCAGTCAGAGGGGAGGAAGAGAGAAGAGGAGTCAGAGACAGAGCTGATATGGAACCTTGGAAGCGAAGGTTAGAAGAAGAAAGAATCATGTAAAGACTTGAATTCCTTGATGCAAAGACATTGACCGGTCGAAATGGAATAAACAAACGACTTCATCTTTTTGTATCTGCGTCTTCGTGTTATGTTATTCAACAAAAAGGCATAGTCAATTTATATTAGAAGAACTTTGTGAAAATCATCATCTCAAAAATAGGTAAAGAAATATGTGTCAATGTTATAGAAACACTCCCATCCACACTGTCGAAAGTATAAATGTCAAACTATACCTCAGTCTATCTATCTATATATCTAAATATCTTCCTCTCATCGTGTTCTCGGCTCTCTTGTATTAACATGTACCCTGTCTCTTTATATATACAGAATTCTCTCTCTCTTTATATATACGCGATATACCTGCACACAACATGAACCTCTAAGACACTCCCTCTAATACGAACATAACAACAAATATATGATACATACGTCATCTCTTTAATAAACCCAGTATGCAACATCAGGTGATCGGTCATCTCCTTCTCAGTACAGACCAATAAGTCTCCTGTGCATCATGAGTAAGTTGTTTGAATCCATATTAAATAGAGAAGTAGTCAACCACCTCAACACAAATAAACTTCTTAGTGACATGCAATATAGTTTCCATTCTCTTAGATCTACACTAGATGTGCTAACGGTTATATCTCATAAGATTAGCAAATCTCTCAACAAAGGCTTCCTTTCTAGGGCAATTGCTCTTGACATATCAAAAGCCTTTGATAAGGTATGGCATAAAGGCCTACTCCACAAAATTATAAGCTACGGTATAGCTAGAAATGTCTTCTGAATAATTAAATCATTTCTCTCTGATAGGTTCATAAGAGTAATCGTTGATGAGCAAAAATCAGAGGCTCTCAGTATTAATGCTGGAGTCCTTCAGGGGTCCATCCTAGGCCCAACTCTCTTCTTGATCTACATCAATGATCTCCCAAAACACATCCGGAGATCATTCGTAGACATTTATGCTGATGACACTAATATATATGGCAACACATCAAAGGCAATAAATGACAAAGTTCTCTCTAATTCTCTCTCCTCTGATCTTGAGCACGTAGTACAATGGGGAAAGAAGTGACTGGTTACTTTTAATACATCTAAAACTAAGCTCCTATCTTTACATAATCAATGCTCTGATCCCATTAGGCATCACTTGAAATGAATGGCTCTCGTCTTGGGGAGGCTCCATGTTTCGACAAGCTTCTGGGCTTGACCTTTACTCCTGATCTGAAATGCAACACGTACATAAAATCTGTTGCCAAGGACGCTGGGAAAATGGTGGGATCCTTCTATTAATCCAGTAGATATCTCACTGCTGATGCAATTCTCTATCTATATAAGAGCCAAGTACATCCAATGATGTAGTACTGTTGCCATATCTGGGCAGGAACTGCTAGAAGCAGCTCATCCTACTTACACAGACGCAGCTGGTACCACAACAGGTAACTTCTCTATATCTCATTCCCTGTCACAGATGGTTACGTTTCCAACCCGTTTCCCATACCAGCAAGAACAACATGCATAACTTCTAGATCTGCTACTGGCCACAGTTCCCGATGACTGTGTGACGAATGCCAACAGCCCTCTTGGGAACACCGATCATGCAGCGGTAATGCTTGAAATCGCCCTAAACTCTAGAGCCAAAACTGAAGAGCCACTGCTCAAAACAACGAGATATTATAAAAAGGCTGACTGGGAAGCCATCAGGGACCTCATCAGGGATGCTCCATGGCAAAATATCTTTTCACTTCCTGCTAAACATTGCGCAAATGAGATCATTGAATGGTTCAAAGCAGCAATTGAAGCACATGTTCCCACACGCAAATTTTATAGCAAACCCCACTTTCCCCAATGGTTCACTTCAACTTGTGAAGCTGCCATAGTGCAAAGGAGGCATGCATACCGCAGATTTAACTGACATAAGTTTAGTTCAAACAGACAGAAGTACATAGAAGCCAGAAATAACTGTAAGAAAGAAATAGCGACAGCTAAGAGGGAATTTACTGAAACCACCCAAAAACGCATTGAAGCACAGAAACTAGGAACCCGAGACTTCTGGAAAATCTACAACAGTGTAGTAAATAATGGGCAATCAACAATTCCCCCACTATCCAACAATCATGAGGTTGTTTGCTCAGCAACTGAGAAGGCTAACTTGCTTGCCAGACGGTTTGCCTCCAACTCCACACTGGACTCTGCTAACCACCTCTTCCCTGACTTTCCTTTGCAGACAGACGCCACACTAGATGATCTGAAAATCACCCCTGCTCAGGTGCATGCTATCATAAGAAAGCTTGACACTGCAAAAGCATGTGGACCTGATCTCATCCCGGCTGTGCTATTAAAAATGTGCGCAGCCGAAGTAGCTCCAGTTCTCTCCAAACTTTACAACAAATGCCTTAATGAATCTTGCTTTCCTGCCTGCTGGAAAACTGCTTCTCTAGTGCCAGTTTTCAAGAATTCTGGCGAAAGAACTGACCCAGTAAATTATCGCCCCATTAGCCTCCTCCCACTTTTCACCAAAATATTTGAGACCATAATTAACCAAGCTCTAGTCCATCACCTTAGATGCTAAACTTCTGACTGACCAACAATATGGATTTAGGCAATCCCATTCCACAGCAGACATCCTAACTGTAATCTCAGAACGTATATACCAGTCACTGGACAAAGCAGGGGAGGGTAGAGCGGTAGCTCTAGATATATCTAAGGTTTTTGATAGGGTATGGCACGATGGTCTTCTCAGGAAAATCAGATCATAAGGCCTCACTGGAAGAATACATAACATAATTAGATCCTTCTTGGATAAGAGAAAAATCCAGGTTGCGCTTGATGGTCGTACATCTAAACAATATGATATAAATGCGGGAGTGTTCAGTGGTCTATCCTTGGACCTCTGCTATTCTTAATATTCATAAATGACCTCCCTGACAAAATTGTCTGTGAGATGGGTATATATGCTGATGACACCACGCTCTATAACAGACACGACAGGAAAACAAATGGACACATATCTAAAGAAATGGCAGAAACACTAGAGGATGACCTTCGATCCGTAGTGGAATGGGGACAAAAATGGATGGTCACCTTCAATGCTGCCAAGACTAAACTTGTTTCCTTCAATAATTACAAGAACCCTTCCCTACCACCAATAGCAATGGCCAATGACTCTTTATCTGAAACTTTCACAAAAAAAACCCATCAAGCTGAAACCATTGTCAATAATTTTCCCACTCTTTATCTGTGCCTAAATCGAAATGTAGATTCCATGAACAAAGCTTCTTCCTTAGAACTGCACGCTTGTAGAACTCTCTTCCGTTTGCCTGTTTTCCAGCTGACTACAATTTGGTAGTCTTCAAGTCCAACATAAACAAATTCTTAATGAACTGTCCGCTTAAATAATCCAATTTACCAAATTTCCATTAATAATGATTACTAGGAAATTATTTCATTGACATCTGTACACTCAATAACCCTTATCCTCGAGTGGCCTCTGGGCCTTGATAAGTGGTGACCCTTATGTAAAAAATAAATAAATAAACATCTGAGATATATATATAAAAGTGAACGTGTCTGTGTACATTTCCCTACACAATAACTGTGTCAATTTTAAGTCTACAGACTCAAAATTTGATATACAGGGTACTGAGATTTAGGAAAATCGATGTGATCGGGTTTCGGACAGAAATTTGGCTGTTAAGGGGTCAAAGTTCAACGATTTGACCTTTGACAACTCTACCAAACTCCTCCGACTATTTTGGGTCTTAACACTTGAAATTTTAGATATAGGTTCCTTGGACATGGATCTAACTTAATAACTTGATTAGAGCCCAAAACAATAAATGTTTAGGGGTCATAATAGGGGTCAAAGTTTTAAAAAATTACCGTTTTTTTTGTTTTTTTTGCTCAGCATACACCTCCAAGCACCCGGGCAATGCCGCCCACCCATTGCTAGTATATCTATAAAAGTGAACGTGCGTGTGTGTCTGTCTGTCTGTGTGTCTGTGTACATTTTCCTTCGTAATAACTCCGTTAATTTTCAGTCTATAGACTAAAAATTTGATATACAGGGTACTGAGATTTGGGAAAATCTACAATGATCGGTTTTCGGCCAGAAATTTGACTGTTAAGGGGTCAAAGTTCAACGATTTGACCTTTGTGAACTCTACCGAACTCCTCCGACAATTTTGGGTCTAAACACTTGAAATTTTAGATATAGGTTTTTTGGACAGTGATCTAACTTAATAACTCAATTTGAGCCCAAAACAATAAATTTTAAGTGGTCATAATAGGGGTCAAAATTAAAAAAAATTGACTGTTTTTGGTTTTTCAAACACCCGGGCAACGCCGGGCACCCATGCTAATATATATATATATATATATATATATATATATATATGAGAGAGAGTGTTTTTTATATTTTTTTTTTTTTTAATTTTCTTCCCCCGAAGACTGCAACGCTGGCCATGGGGCAACCAAACCAGTCGCCAACATTGCCCTGCCCCCTATTGAAACCAACTGAGAGCTCCTTCCAGCATTCCTGCTGTTCCCTTAAGTGCAATTGCTCGGATCTCTCCTGCACATGGCTCACTAGGAATATTAGCCAGGCAGAACCCAAGGCTCTTCTTCACAAACCCTGTGGCACCCATAATAACTGGTATGAGTGATATCTCTCTAAGATTCCAGTCCCTCTTCACACCATACATGAGACCTTGATACTTGGTTTATTTCTCCCCTTTAGCCTCGCTCAGACTGCCATCACTAGGAATAACCACCCCAACCAAGGTCGCAACTGTCTCTGACTCATTCCATATAACTATGTCAGGCTCTACAGCAGCATTTTCAAGGTAGGTGGCTGTAGGATTACATGGTCGTAATGTATGGTATATAAGTCATTTCCAACTGTTCTTTCAGGTTGATGTTCCAGGATTTTCTGCTACATTGGATTTTACATTTTTTACAGATGATTCAGTGGATGTACTTCATGTCTCGTGTAGTAGGCATCTCCCAAAAGAACCTTGCAACTTGATACTAGATGACTCACACTTTCCAATTTCGTGTGGCAGAATCTACATTTGCTGTCATTAGTGAGACCTGCCATCTTCTTGAATGCATCGGTCATCAATCCCTGGTCTTGAGCAGCCATTATGACCCTTTCTTGATCGTGGTGAATGGATCCCCTTTTGAGTCAGTCCAAGGAACCTTCTTTGTTTATGTATTCCTGGGAGAGTTCCCCAGAAAATACTTTGCATGCTGATGTTGGTCCCACTCTTTGAGGTTCCTCTTTTGGAAGGTCTCTGCATATTTCTGCCGGCTCTTTCTGAGGCAGGCTTGTTTGGTGCTCCATCCTCATCTGTGAGACAGCCCTGACCAAAATGCTTGACCAGCTGGGTGACTGATGTTGTTCTGCTGGCTATTGTCTCTTGAGGTTCACATACCATCGAGAGGGTGTGGTTCTGGAAGCTTATCAGATACTGACCTGTGCTCACTATAGTTGTCCTATGTTGGTGGTTGATCTCTGAGAGCCCTAGTCCTCCTTCTCACGTGTGCGCGTGTGTTTGTTTTTAAAGGCAGCTCAGAAAAATATTTTTATCATACAAATATGTGGTTTATTCTAAAGATTAATTTTTGGCATCATAATTTAAATACATGCTGTGATAATGATAGACATCACTCTAAACTCTTGATGCCAAGTTGCAGAGCCATTGCTCAAAACAACAAGGTATTACAATAAAGTTTACTGGGATCACATCAGAGATGCTCCATGGGGAAATATCTTTTCTCTTCCTGCAAAACAGTGTGCAAATGAGACCACTGAATGGTTTAAAGTAGTAATTGAAGCACATGTTCCCACACGGAAATTCTATAGCAAACCCCACTCTCCTCAATGGTTTATTTCTACTTGCGTAGCTGCCATTGCTCAGAGGCAGCATGCATACCACAGATATATCTGACATAAATCCAGTACAAACAGACAAAAGTATATCAAAACTAGAAGTAATTGTAAGGAGGAAATAGCCACAGCTAAGAGAGAATCTACCAAAAATTAAATCATTTCTGTCCGATCGGTTCATAAGAGTAGTGGTAGATGGACAAAAATCAGAGGCCTGCAATATAAATGCTGGAGTCACTCAGGGGTCCATCCTGGGCCCAACTCTCTTCCTGATCTACATCAATGACCTCCCTAAACACATACTTAAATCATTCGTTGATATCTATGCTGATGACATGACCATCTACGGCAACACATCAAAGGCTGTAAATGACAAAGTTCTCTCGGATTCTCTCTCCTCTGATCTCGAGCGCGTGGTTCAGTGGGGGAAGATGTGGCTGGTTACCTTTAATGCATCCAAAACCAAACTCCTATCCTTACATCATCAACACTCTGATCCCCAGCTAGCATCAATTGTGATGGATGGCTCTCGTCTGGGTGAGGCCCCGTGTTTTGACAAGCTTCTGGGTTTGACCTTTACTCCTGATCTGAAATGGAACACGTACATCAAGTCTGTTGCCAAGGTTGCTGGAAAGATGGTGGGATCCTTCTACCGCTCCAGAAGATATCTCACTACTGATGCAATTCTCTATCTATATAAAAGCCAAGTACGTCCAAGGATGGAATACTGTTGCCATATCTGGGCAGGAGCGGCCAAAAACAGCCTATCATGCCTTGACAGAGTACAAAATAGACTTCGTGGCTTAGTGGGGGATGCCCTTTTCTCTACCCTGCAACCTCTCTCCCACAGAACAGACGTTGCAAGCCTATCCTTGTTTTATCGTTATTTTCATGGCAGGTGCTCGTCTGAGCTCCAATCTCTGGTCCCCCCTCGCCAATCTTTCACAAAAACACCCGTCTAGCTGAATCCACTGTGAAAAATTTCCCCCACTCTATATCTGTGCCTAAATCAAAACGCGGATTCCATGAACAAAGCTTCTTTTTATAGAACTGCACGCCTGTGGAACTCTGTTCCGTCTGCCTGCTTCCCACCGGACTACAACTTGGATGTCTTCAAGTCCAATGTTAGCAAATTCCTAATGAACCGCCCCCTTAAATAAACACTTCATCAAATCTCCACACTAACGTAATGTACTTGCAATAACCCTTATCCCTGAGTGGCTTCCGGGCCTTGATAAGTGGTGATCACTGTGTAAAAAAAAAAAAAAAAATAAATAAATAAAAACCACCAGAAAACACGAAGCACAGAAATTAGGAACACATGATTTCTGGAAAATCTACAACAGTGTAGTAAATAATAGGTAATTCCCCCACTATCCAAAAATCTTGAGTTTGCACGGCAACCAAAAACGCTAACCTGCTTGCCTGTCAGTTTGCCTCAAACTCTACTTTGGATTCAGCAAACTACTCCCTCCCAGATTTTCCTTGCTACAACCAGCATGTGGTTGGGGAGAAAGAAAAAATGCGTACAAGTGAGATGGACAGGTGGCACCACAGTGGCAGCGAGAAACTATTTAAGTTGGTGTCGAGATGAGGAAAACAATAAAACAGTAATAAATGACTTGTGTTAAAATAATAAAAGCGAGTCGAGTTTATTTGTTTTTGTTTGTTTGTTCCTTTTTGACGGTGCCAAAGAGCATGGGGGTCCGGGAGAGGTTTGAACTGTAACGAACCCGGTTTGAGCATAACAGCGATATTACAGTTTTAATTTTGAACTTTTTTTTTTTTAAAGTGGTACTGTGTAAACAAAGCACAGAACCACTTTGTAGTAAGAGGCTATTATTTGGGAATAAATTTACAGGGATGTTATGTAGCGAAATGTTTGTTCACATTACACTTGAACTTCTGCATATCAGTACAATCAAGGAAGTAGGGAACTAGGAGGTAATACGAAAGTATAGCAGTTTGAGGGAAGAAGCTTTTTACTGCACCTGGGGATCTCTACAGTGTAGAGGTGGGATTTTGCTACTTATTGCGGGGGTACATGAGCTTTAAGTTTATCAGAGCACATTCCATTAAAATAGGCACAAAGATGCCACGTTTCGGCGATGGGATAAAGGTTGAAGTTTGGTTGCTAGTGCAGGATCTATCAGGTTGGCGACTCATTTTTCTTGTCTAGGAACGAGAATTTTTACCCACGTCTAGGAACGAGAATCTAGTGACAAATACAGCAGCCCATATCTGCCAACAATATGCCATGCATGGGCGAACAGTGGCTTTGTAAAGATACAAGATACTCTCAGGTGTGAGTAGCACGGTAGAGAGAGCTCACCTTTTTTGCAGCAGCCTTGGCAATTACATCAATGTGTTTGTTCTAATTCATGTTCCCTATGAATATTAAACCGAGAAGGTCACTTGTAATTATTAAAGGAAAGAAGCTTAGTCTTGGCAGCGTTGAATGTTACCGTCCATTTATGTTTCCATTCCACTGCAGGTCTTCCTCTTATGACACTATCTTCATGCACTGGGCAGCACCTATTCACCTTGCTTATGGACTAAGGGTCAGGTGTGAGAGCGGGATGTTTGACACAAAGTTTAAGAGATCCCAGATTTTAGAAAAAAGAATGTGTTTTGTTGAGATATAGTGGACAAAAATTAATTTTCTGAGATAAAATAGACAGGTTGGCATCAAAAGTTTAGCTGAGTGACCAAATAAGATATCTGTCTTATTTCAAGCGAAAAGACTATCCTAAAAAAGTAGATAATTGAATTACTCTGTTAAGAGAAAGAAAGAGCTGGAAAGGCCACACAAGAGAGAGAGAGGGAGGGTGAAAATTAAAGAGGGAAAAAAGAAAAAAGGAAAAAATAGATTTCTTTAGAACAAAAGAAAAGAGAAAAAGAAAACAGAAGAAGAACGTGCAATCTCCAAACAACAGAAGAGGAAATGCTAATCTCAAAAAGATGAGGGTCAGAGTTAGGGTTTTCATAATATACTATTGTTTTTAGCAGGTAGAGACTAGCTTGTTGGCCATCGAAGGGTGCGCATCCACTCTGGGCTCTCACTCAAGCTAAAGATCCTCAAAACTACTAAGTGGAAGATTGCCTTCCTTCCTCCTCTGAGCAAGAAACCATCTGAAAGAATTTAAGTTGAAAAATCCTGCATCTTGAAACAGTTTGTTTAATTGAGTCCAGAATAACCCAAGTAATTAAACTTTTCTTTGCACAATTGAGTGTTCAGTTCATCTTCAGATCTACCCTGAGCCCGACGCACAAACTGCAGCTGTGAGAAGCCCATGTCTACTGATCAGTGCACCAGTGAAGGAAGAGCTTAACCCCAACAGCAGACAACAAATGGCCAGGATGTTAAAGGTATTGCCACACAGACTTAGGGCTGTGCACATTTTATGCAATCAGAACATGTGTCTGATCACATGTTAAAGGATCCATCACTAGCTAAAGTGTAGCCATAGAGTCTTAGGGTTAGCCCCTGTGTTTATAATAATATTTTAACAGTATTTTAATTAATATTTTTAAAATATTTGAATATTATTTTAACTAATATTTAAAAAAAAAAAAAAGATCTTGTATCCCCTTAACGTAAACAGCCCCAACTCGACAAGCAGCAAAATCCCACCTCTACACAATAGAGATCTCTAGATGCCTGAATGCTTTTTACTCTAATAGTGTCTTCTACTTTGGAATTCCTTCCTGGGTAACTGTTTCACTGACTCTACTGACATGCAGTTCATGTGTAATTTGAACAGACATCTTGCTGCTACATATTGTCCCTGTAAATTGTGATCCAAATAATAGCCCCAACATCCAAGTGGCACTGTGCCTTGTTTGGAGTGAAATAGCAATAAAAAAAAATCGTATTTTAATTAATATTTGAAACATATCTTAATATTTATTTAGATTTCATTTATCAAATTTAATATATATATTTAACTGCAATTTAATATTTTAATAGTATTTTAATTAATATTAAAAAATATTTTAATATTTATTTCGATTTTTTCTGAATATTTAAATCTTTTAATAGAATTTTAATATTTAAAAACATTTCACTAATATTTTAGCAGTATTAAAATTAATATTAAAAATATTTTAATAGTATTTTAGTTTATATTTTACTATTTATTTCGATTTTATTTGTATTTTAATTAAAAAGAATTTTAATAGTATTTTAAATAATATTCAAGAATACTTTAATAGTAATGTAATTAGTATTTAAAAAGGATTTTAGTAGTATTTTAATTAATATTTTTAAAAATATTCTAATATCTATTTCGATTTTATTTTTAATATTTAAAATATATTTAAATAGTATTAACATTCATTTAACAGTTTTTAAATGCATATTACAAAAACATTTTAATTAATATTTAAAAAAATATTTTTATAGTACTTGAAATACTTTAAAATGTTTTTTTAATTTTGAAATATATTTTAATATTTAAATGTTTAAAAATATTTTAATTGTATTCTAATATTTTTAAATTATTTTACTAATATCCTCATTAAAGTTTAAATATAACATCTTAATATTTTAAAATTATTTAATAGTATTTTATTAAATATTTAAATTTAATATAATAGTATTTTTTATTAAAGTTTTTAATTAATAGTATTTTAATTAATATTTAAAAAATATTTTAATATTTCAATTTTATTTTTAATATTTAACTATTTTTATATAATATTAGTTAATATTAAAATATTTCAATAGTATTTTAATAATTAAATAATACTTTAATAGACTTCTAGTATTTAAAAATATTTTAATATTTGAAACATTTCATTTTTGATTTTCTTTTTAATATTTACAAAATATTTTAAGAGTATTTTAATCAATATTTCAAAAGATCCTATACCAATCGCTTTTAATCCAGTCCTGCTTTTATTATCTGTGACTGTTAATAAACAAACTATAAAAGAGAAGTTCTGAATCGTTCATTATTAACAAAAGGAAATATCATCACAAGTATTTATACTATTTAATTCATAGCTGGAGAAAAAAAAAAGAGGGAGAAAAAAATGAGAGGGAGAAAAAGAGAAATAGAAAGAAAAACGGGGGGAAGGGAAAGAGAGGGAAGGATAGAAAATGATGGAAGGATAGAAATAATAATAATACATAATGATGTGCACGGTAGCTCGTCAATACGGCCTAAACGAAGGTGAGGGGAAGTTGTTGGTTTTAATCAAACTGGTAAGTGACACGCCAATGTCATTCTTCTTTGGAAATTAGAACCAATTGCTCACACGCAGTAGACATTTTTTTTAAACTGAGAATTTTTAAATCATTGATGAGCGGCTGAAAAGATTTTTTCACAGAAAAACGAAAACCATAAAAAAAGCAAAATATTTTGACGAATCTTTAAGTTTTCGCTAAATTTTATTTTCATTTACTCTTTTTATTAATTTATTATCAAAAATTAAAAAAAATAAAAATAAACAGATTTTTGATTGGAGAAAATTTTTTTTTCTTTCATTTCAGTTTTTTTTTAAACAAAAAACTAAAATGATTGCGAGGACAGGTTTTCCTCCTTTACATAAACCGTGACACACGTTTCCTCCTTTACATAAACCGTGACACACGTTGCAGATGTACATCCTTTACATAAACCGTGACACACGTTGCAGATGTACATCCTTTACATAAACCGTGACACACGTTTCCTCCTTTACATAAACCGTGACACACGTTGCAAATGTACATCCTTTACATAAACCGTGACACACGTTGCAGATGTACATCCTTTACATAAACCGTGACACACGTTGCAGATGTACATCCTTTACATAAACCGTGACACACGTTGCAGATGTACATCCTTTACATAAACCGTGACACACGTTGCAGATGTACATCCTTTACATAAACAGTGACACACGTTGCAAATGTACATCCTTTACATAAACAGTGACACACGTTGCAAATGTACATCCTTTACATAAACCGTGACACACGTTGCAGATGTACATCCTTTACATAAACTGTGACACACGTTGCAAATGTACATCCTTTACATAAACCGTGACACACGTTGCAAATGTACATCCTTTACATAAACCGTGACACACGTCGCAAATGTACATCCTTTACATTAAACGTGACACACATTGCAAATGTACATCCTTTACATAAACCGTGACACACGTCGCAAATGTACATCCTTTACATTAAACGTGACACACGTCGCAAATGTACATCCTTTACATTAAACGTGACACACATTGCAAATGTACATCCTTTACATAAACCGTGACACACGTCGCAAATGTACATCCTTTACATAAACCGTGACACACGTCGCAAATGTACATCCTTTACATTAAACGTGACACACGTCGCAAATGTACATCCTTTACATAAACCGTGACACACGTCGCAAATGTACATCCTTTACATAAACCGTGACACACGTCGCAAATGTACATCCTTTACATTAAACGTGACACACGTCGCAAATGTACATCCTTTACATTAAACGTGACACACATTGCAAATGTACATCCTTTACATAAACTGTGACACACGTTGCAAATGTACATCCTTTACATAAACCGTGACACGTCACAAATGTATATCCTTTACATAAACCGTGACACACGTCGCAAATGTTCATCCTTTACATAAACCGTGACACATGTCGCAAATGTACAACACTACCTGAAATAACCTTTCAACATGGACGTGAGAGGAGGAGATTATAACTTATCTTCAAGATATCGAAATATAAGCCCAACAAACAGAAGAGTAGACTTTTAAATAACTTCTTCAAAAATAAGGAAGTGATGGTAATGGTCAATATTATTATGATTATTATTATCATCATCATTATTATTATTATTGTTATTATCATCATCATTATTATTATTATTATCATTATTATTATCATCACTACCATTATCACTATTATTCACAAAAAATATTCTTAAACCTATTACCAAAAAAGTATTAAAAAAAAAAAGAAAAAACATGACTTACATTTTAATGTCAACAGACATTAAATCTACAAACCAATCTATACGTTTTCTCCATTATTCTTGATTTTTTCAAGAGACTTTTATATGATTTGTATGAGCAGAATCATTATTAATGGGAGAGCAACAGTCTTTCTGGTGCAGCATGCACACTGGGCAAGTTCAACCAGCTCCCAGCAAAAGAGGAAGTTCCTAAGAAATATCAAATTCAAAAATGGTATGCATATCCTGCTCAGGTAAAATAATTTTAACAAATTCAGATTTTGGAGAG
Organism: Euprymna scolopes; assembly: GCF_053919585.1. Lineage (NCBI taxonomy): Eukaryota > Metazoa > Mollusca > Cephalopoda > Sepiida > Sepiolidae > Euprymna > Euprymna scolopes. The sequence continues at coordinate 1,036,400 of NC_136505.1, forward strand.
GAGGGGGGGGGGGTGATCTCATCCTTTCCCACAAACAACATTTGATATTCTTAAATATTCACTCGTCTAAGTACTGAGACAATATGTTTAGGTGATCCAACAAAAACCAGTGTTTCAACGTGATTATGCCGGATATGAGCAACAGGAAGACAGCAAAAACAAATAGGAAGGATATTGGAGTTAAAAAATGTAAATATGTATATTGTATCATTTTCTTTATTTATACAAATATTATTGGTTACATATATGCATACATTTTTCAACTGTGATTTCTTTTGAACTCCAGCATCATCAGGCGACCAGTCTGAACTGGTTTCAAATTCAGATTCACATTTCGAACGAGTTTAGACAAGTGGTTTGATGACACTGGATTTCAAAAGAAATCACAGCTGAAACATGTATGCACATATGTAGCTAATAATATTTGTATAAATAAAAAAATTATACAATAAAACAACTACGTGTTATTGAGCACTATTTTGTAAATGAACAAAGTTTTAGTAGATTAACATCTAGGAAACGTTTTCTGCATCCTCATTATTTTAACTTGGAGCACTCTTTTTTTAATTTTAATTTTCAATGTATTTGCTAATAAACAAAATTTATAATTATCCACATTTATTTTGTTAACATTTCCTCCAATAAGATTAACCATTTATTGAAAATCGATGGATTCAGAAAAAAAAAGAGTGCCCAATACTATTGCCAAGCAAATATATATTTTTATTACCGTTTTATCTGCTTAGTTATATATGTTTCGATTACCAAATTGTATCAACGATCCGATAATTTCAAATTTTACAGAAATAATTATTATGAATAGGAAAAAAAAAAGATATTAGATATTCTAATATCTTTTTTTCCTAATCATAATAATTATTTCTGTAAAGTCTGATGAAATTATCAGATCGTTGTTATGATTCAGTAATCGAAACGTAACAGATAAAGGCTAATAAATATATATATATATATATATGCATGCGTGTGAAAATATATTAATAAAAAAATAATGAGGGGGGTAGCTATTTAGATTCTGCAATGCAACAATACTGTAAGGTATGTTAGTTTCAATCATTACATTATAAAAAATGTTAGTTTCAATCATTACATTATAAAAAATGTTAGTTTCAATCATTAGATTATAAAAAATGTTAGTTTCAATCATTAGATTATAAAAAATGTTAGTTTCAATCATTAGATTATAAAAAATGTTAGTTTCAATCATTACATTATAAAAAATGTTAGTTTCAATCATTACATTATAAAAAATGTTAGTTTCAATCATTACATTATAAAAAATGTTAGTTTCAATCATTACATTATAAAAAATGTTAGTTTCAATCATTACATTATAAAAAATGTTAGTTTCAATCATTACATTATAAAAAATGTTAGTTTCAATCATTACATTATAAAAAATGTTAGTTTCAATCATTAGATTATAAAAAATGTTAGTTTCAATCATTACATTATAAAAAATGTTAGTTTCAATCATTAGATTATAAAAAATGTTAGTTTCAATCATTACATTATAAAAAATGTTAGTTTCAATCATTACATTATAAAAAATGTTAGTTTCAATCATTACATTATAAAAAATGTTAGTTTCAATCATTACATTATAAAAAATGTTAGTTTCAATCATTACATTATAAAAAAAAAAAAAACTTAGAAAATTAAGAGTTGTGTACACTATTGTTTTAACACTTCTGGCTATGTCTGAGTTTTAGACAGGACAATTTTTCATTATTCATGATTTGTTTACCAGATAAAAATATTATCATTAATGTTGATATTTATATTTGTATGTCACTTGCTCATCTTCCACAGCATGAGCAATGATTAGATGAATATACTATGTCAGATTGGATGAGACCCAGCAAAGAGGCTGTGATACCCTGTTGGTGAAACTGAATAAGCTCCTGACGATCAGTAGGCAATGTTAATGTCAGCACATTCATAGGAGCGATTCTTTGATAAAAAAAAAAACGCAGATATCTGGAGGTGGAAGGTCAGGGGAAATAAGACAACCTAAACCAAAAAAAAATACCAAGGTTTATAAAGGATAATTAATTTAAAGAAAAACAAATTTATGCTCTATTTTCAAATATTGGGAAAGTTTATCGCAATGGTGTTCATTTTGTGAAAGTATATTTCAGATAAGATACATTTGCAGTATGAAATTGTAGTACAAGTCCAGAATTCAACCCAAATAATAAAAAAAAAATACAGAAAAATTTTTATGATGTACATCCTTGCCACAAAACGAAAATGTCATATTCCAAAAATCACATAAATTGATCAAGTAGTTTATTTTTTTTAAACCATTCACTGGACAAAGCGGGGGGAGGGCAGAGCGGTAGCTCTAGATATATCTAAGGCTTTTGACAGGGTATGGCATGAGGGTCTCCTCAGGAAAATTAAATCATACGGTATCACTGGTAGAATACTTAACATAATTAAATCCTTCTTAGATAAGAGAAAAATCCAGGTTGTCCTCGACAGTCGTACATCTAAACAATATGATATAAATGCGGGGGTTCCCCAGGGGTCTATCCTTGGACCTCTATTGTTCCTGATATTCATAAATGACCTCCCCGACAAAATTGCCTCTGAGATGGGTATATATGCTGATGACACTACACTCTATGGCAGGCACGACAGGAAGATGAATGAACACATTTCTAAAGAAATGGCAGAAACAATAGAGGAAGACTTCCAATCTGTGGTGGAATGGGGACAAAAGTGGTTGGTCGCGTTCAATGCTGCCAAAACTAAACTAGTTTCATTCAATAATTACAAGAAACCCTCTCTACCACCTATAGCAATGGCCAACGACTCTTTATCTGAGAGTACATCTTTCAAACTCCTTGGCCTAACGTTCACAGGAAACATGAGTTGGAACAATTACATTGAAGGCATCGCCAGGGCCGCTGCAAGAAAGGTGGGCTCTCTCTACCGTGCTAGAAAACTTCTAACACCCGAAAGTATCCTGTACCTCTATAAGGCCACTATTCGCCCATGTATGGAGTATTGCTGTCATATTTGGGCTGGTGCATCGGCTACTAGTCTCTCGCTCCTTGACAAGGTTCAAAAGAGAGTCGCAAATCTGATAGGCCCTGAACTGGCATCTAAGCTTCAGCCTCTGTCCCATCGACAAAATATTGCATCCCTCTGCCTGTTCTACAAGTATTTTAGTGGTGAATGCTCTGATGAACTGCAATCACTTGTGCCCCCACAACAAACCCGATAGGCTGCTAAATCCCACCCATACACTGTAGAGATCCCTAGATGTAAAAGATCTTTTTACTCCAATAGTTTCTTCCCCAGAACCGCTAGACTCTGGAATTCCGTTCCAGGTCCCTGCTTCCAAGTGTAACGTGAACCAACATCTTGCTGCCCAAATCCCTACATAGTACCCCAGTAGTTGTTGCCCCTGATAGTAGCCCCCCACACCAAAGTGGCAATTTGCCTTGTTTGGGGTGAAAATGTAATAAAAAAAATTTAAAAAAAACTAAGAAAATAAAATTTTATAACAAAGCGAGAATATTATCTTGATTAGCCATATTTAATCAAGGAAGACAACTCAATTCGAACTACCGAGATTAATTGTTTTTGTTTTACAGCATATCAACCCTTTTCAGGTTATTTAATACCGAATCCAAAGATTTGGAAGAAAACTATTTTAACAGAATATATTTGTTTTCAAGTCGGTTTCTATTTAACCTATAGTTAGACCCCTAACAGGTACTACCACTCTGGGTCAGAGTGGACCTGGGAGCAATGGTAAATAAAGAGTGGCTCAACACTCCCCAAACCCCGCAAGCTGGGGCCTCACCACTGGATATAGTTCAGGTCATATCCAGAACCTCAAACTACTGATATTTTAACATCAGTCTTGTAATAGCCACAATATACTATTAATTGCTAAAAATAAAAACTACTCAATTAATTGATGATTTTTGGAATATGATATCTTTGTTTGGTGACGGGTACAAATATCAAAGATTTTCCCCGTTTTTTTTTTTTTGGATTCGGTTGAATTTTGAACAAAAAGCGAAATTGGTAAAGAAAAAAAAGACAAAAAAGCTGCGAGAGATGATCAAGAGATTTAAGTGGGAATTTGAAATTGTTACAAATGATTTAGTTTAAACGAAAGACGTGATGAGCATGTGATGAGGATGTGATGTGGTAATTAAAATTTCAAACTGAAACCAGGGCCAACAGCGGAGACTCCCTTTGCAGCTGTCGCCATGTGGAAACCACCGGGAATTGAGGGATCATCGCCTCCATCTTCCTGAAAAAGATACAAGAATAAAAAATATGTGAATAACTTTTGTCTATAATTTTGACGAGAATCATCAACATTTACACGTGAATAGTTTTGTTGCTACGTATTTATAGCAATGTGTAGAGAATTACAACATGAAACAATAATAAAAATAGAAGATCCTTTAGTGGAAGAATAAAAGTTGGTACTTTTGGAAAAACAGAAAAGAAAGAAAAACGAATGTCAACTACACTGGTAGCAGCTATATCTTATGCCGAGTGAACATCGGCCTCAAACATGTACGAGTATCAGTGAAATAAAACGAGTTTTCCTTTTTAATAAAAAAAAAAAAAATGTTTACTTCTGTCGCACTGCAAAAACTTAGGCACAAGGGTCAGAAAGTGGGATTGAGAAGTCAGCGCACCCCTAGAGGAGGGGCACTTTGACCTGCAAAAAGTGTCTAAGTCCTGTTGGCATCCCCCAGTAAGGGCGCCTCAGGCGATTAGCAATAAACTAACCCCCTTCTCAAAGAGAGAAGGTAGAGCCTGGGAGGGTGGGCCTCTTAGAACTGCACAGAACTAAACTCCCACCACAAAACCAGATCATTACTGGAATAATCTAATCTTTGTCAATTTTGGGGGACAAGAATAAAAATCTGGCCGAGTTAATAAGCATAATTTATTTCAGTGCATCACAGCAACAAGAAGTTTTTGCATCTTTGAATAGAAAAGGGATACTGTACTGAAGCGGCGCTCACCCTAATGCGTGTTGAACTGACTTCCTCCAAAGAAGGAAGTTTCATGGGAATATAAAATTCACAAACGGCTGGCAGTGGCATGTATATCCTCGTCAGGGGAGATGACAATGTTAGATTCTTGCAGTTCTTGCAGGAAGGAGTTGACGTTCTACATTACAGCATCTGCTATTCCTAAATGGTCACCCATCTGCTACTGATTAGGTTCAATGTTGCTTAACTCAGTGATCCAACAAGAATGGGCGTGTCAACATGATTATGACCTACAGAAAGGGAAGATCCCCATAAATTATCTTTTATTATTTTTTAAACCTCCCCTCTACTTTATCAATTCAAAATTAATGACACTGACAATTTTAGACTCTGCCTTGTCCGACAGGCAAACAATTATTTCAATTTAACAAATCTATTTCTTGAGATAATAAAATAAAATGCAAAAATCATTATCGTCATCATCGGTTTAAGGTCCGTGTTACATGATAGTACATATTTGATGGCTTTAAGAAATTGACTTCCAAACAAATGTATCTCTGACCAGGTCTTTATTTATCCCTCTTTGTGTCACTTTCATTTGTATCACTTTTTCCCATGTTTTCCTTGGCCTTCCATCATGAACTTGACCTGCTATCTTAACTGTTCAGCATCTACTTACCAAAAAAATCTCATCCATTTTTCAACGTGGCCATAATAAAGTCGACTTATTTTTACACTTACCCCTACACTGTTCAGATTCAACTTTCCTCTGAGGTCATCAGAACTAAGTCGGTCTTTAAGACTCACATTACACAACCGTCGGATCATTCTCATATTTTCTTTCAATGCAACAGAAATTTATCGCAGGAGTCAATCTTTTGATTTTCAAACATGACTGTGTTTGGCTTTGATTCCGTTGGGGAATTTTTGTGAGAGTTATGTAAAAACTGATTCTTGAATCAGGAATTAGAAAACCAGATTTTTTTTTATGACTCGGAAGCCAAAGAAAGTCACTCGTAAGTATAAAACAATGAAATTAAGTCAATTATTGACTTGAATGGGTTTTTACCAAAATTCTGCCTCAGTTTAAAAGTGTTGTCAATTGTAATTATATCAGTTTTTTATACATTTTTTTTTGTTTTAAACTTTTATAAATTTCTACTCCATATAGATTTTTGTGATTTTCTAATTAAATCTAATATATACATCATAATTGTAGTTTTATGGGTAGGTGGCACATAACATTATAAACCTTCAAATAAGTCCATTTAACTTTAAAATGAAAAATGATAACCACCAATTCAATTCAAAAGGCTGCTAAGCTGTCTCTTCAGGCATTTTTTTTTTTCAGGTTTTTTAGTTTACCCCACCCCTCCCAATCAGTTTTCATTAAATTGTAAATAACTTCTTTTTTTTCACTAAATCGTAAATAACTTTTTTTAAATAAAATCACTGAAACCATTGGAGACATTTTAAGTAGGTTAAACATAGAGATATTTTTTGTCGATGTATCTAGTTAAGAATATCAATACATTTGCACGACTATCAACCTTTCCCAAGTTCCCAAATAAATTGTTAGCCTTGTGCCTAATTTTTTTAAGTTTTTGTAATTTTACAGAATAAATGAATTTAATCAAAAACGATTACATAAAAAATCTTTATAATGCATATACTCATAACAACAAAAATAAGATTTCTATTAGTTGTCTCAGATCTTCAGGATCATAGTTGGCGTCATGTGCAATTTGCTGGAGGTACGTGGATTTAGATCGTTCGATACTCGTGCGCTGTGGAAAGAAAGCTATATGGTACTACACCTGTATGCTACGAATAGCAAGATCATCCTACGAAGCAGCAACTTTATGGCAACCTACCTGCCATATCTACTATCATCAGGGAGCGATGTCTACGATTTGCCGGTCACTGCCGGAAGAGCAAGCAAGAGTTGGTGAGAAATGTATTGTTGTGGACTCCCACGTCAGCCTCGTAATGCTGACAATTTCATATTAATAGCTTAAAATCGTTTAAAAACGATTTTAAGCTATTAAAAAAATGTACTTGATTAATTTAATGTAATCTTTGGAATATGACATTTTCATCTAGTGGATAAAAACTTTGTGTGCACGATTGCATCAAAGCAGTGAAAACTGCATAAACATGAGAATTTTTGTATGCCGTGACACGAAAACAATCTGTGAACAAATCATATAACTTCAAAAATTTCATTATAATATCTTAAAAAGATCTGAAGATACAACTTTATAAAGATGTAAATTGTGAAAATTTCCTAGCATTTTCAGTCACAAGCTTATATGCATTTGAATAGGACTGACTTAAAGCAAAATGTCCAGTGAACCACACATTTTGATACTTTGAATGGTCATAACTCCAGTTCCAATGGGCCGATTTAAAAAAAATAAAAATAAAGATACTATTTCTTTGGGTTTTTTTTGCTCTTTTCAATATGCTTGATTTGAGTTTATTCAATCTAAAGAAAAAAAATGGTATGGTATTGCTATTATTAAATAAAAAAATAACTTAATGTCATTTATTTTAAGATTTCAAAACCACCATAAAGCAACACGTGTAATATAAGTGTTAATACTTGGACATATTTTTTTGCAGTTCAGAATTTGCTGAAGTATAGTTCCAATTTAACCAAATTTAATTGATGGATTTGATTTCCGAGAGAAAAGATGAAAAGAAAATGAGATCTGTAAGCTTACCAGCAACTTTGCATAAGCCTTTCCTCCTGACGGTGGTTTCGGAGAGTTACCATGCTTTCGGGGTTGTTCACTTTTTGCAGGCCATGTCGGAAACATCGAAGGGCTGACAGGAGTTGGGGATTCCTTGAAATATTCGTGATCTTTGGCATCTTCAGCTGTGATCCGCTTTGTTGGATCAAATGTCAAAAATCTGAAATACGAAGAATCAGTGAATGAAAATTATTTTTTTAGTATTAATCACGATAAAGATACTTAAATTATTGAATAAGAAGAGCAGACAGAAAGGAGAAGCTAGTTACTCTGGTAAACAAGTAAGTTGAATAAAGGTGACTGACATTTTCAAAAATAAAAAATATGAGAAATAAGTAAAGAAAAAACAATGGAAAATAGAATAATAGTAAAAAAGAATAAAAAGAAAAAATCAAATAAAGAAAATTTTTAAAAAAATTTTAAGTGAAAAAAAAATGAAAAAAATTGAAGAATTTGGAAAACAGAACATGAAAAAAAAAATTGGAAGAAAGAATAAAAAATGAAAAAGAAATGGAAAAAATAAAACATTGAAAATTGAAAATAAAAATAAAGAAAAAAAAACAAATTATTAAAAGGAAAAATAAAATTTAACAAGAAAATAAAAAATTTTAAAGAAAAGGTAAAGAAAAGAAATATTTTAAAATTTTTAAATAAAGAAAAAAATTGGTAAAAGAAAAAAAAAGAAACAACGTTCTCCTTACTTGATGAGTAAATCAAATCCCATGTCTGTGAGGTAAGGACCAAATTTATCTCGAAGTTTATTGTATGTGTATTCACCAAAGTTTACTTTTCTAAACACGGGTAACTCACTAACACCCGGCCAAATTTTCTCGTTTGGAGTTCCTAAATCCTGAAAGAGCAAACAGAATCGAAAAGTAAGATGCAGTTGAAACATATGTAGGCATTTGAACAATTAAATGTGACCAAAGCTTTTTTTTCTTCTTCATTAAACAATCCGTCCATCTTTTTTGCATAGTACTTTTTGTTTTTTCACATCTTTATTCATCGACACTTCACATTAGCACAAATCTTTTTCCATTTCACCATCCAACATCATCCGAGTTAACAGGTATGCCAACCCTGCACAATCTAACAACACTAATCCAGAACTTTTGAAAAGCCTATAAAAATAATCATAGTCACACTAGCGGAACCTGTGGAAATTCCCCACCAGTATCTTTGATGTATAATATATTGCTGCTGGGAATTCTGTGGGCATGAATGGAGACCCCGTGATACTATTGTAACCCGTTTGTTAAAACTGTAAAATTATTTTTCTAAGTAATCTGGTTAATGTAGTGTCAGAATATATCTGGTTATTAATCTTCAATATCCTTATAGGAGTCTGTGACATATTTCCATTGTATGGACGCCTGGGGTGAACGAAAACCCCATGATAGCATTGATCTTTAGACAAAGCAGATACTACCTTTGGATCCTAGCCAGAAGATCAAAAAGGTATATTTTAGTTTCACGTACTGTCTAAAAGCAACATTCTTTTACATTGCATCTTCGGTGATTAGGAAAGTCTATTTATTAAAAAGGAGGATAGACCATTAAATTATTATATAGATATGCTAATTTGAAAATGGAAAAAAAAAAGAGGATAGAAGGTGATAACATAGTACAAACATTAAATTAGCGCATCTATATTAATAATTTAATGTCCGTAGTATTTTATTATCTTCTATCATCTCTTGATCAAATAATTTATAATCTGGAAACTATGACACACATACGTACGATAAAAGTATTATGGTATTAATATATAGATTCTATACACAATTCATTTTTGAGATCTGACTTTTAAAACTGTATCAGTGATTTATAAAATAAATGAATAGTAGTCAAGTGCGACACAAAGGCTCCCTTTTCATTAATTACTAGATCAAGATGATAGTTAGATTGCTCTTCACTGGATTGCTCCATTTACCTTTGAGTTTCAACTGAGCAGATACTAAATACCTCTAGATTGTAACTGTCCATTGCTTACATTCAGTATGCCGCCATCTAAAATTAATATTTTTTTAATCATCTACATCCTAATTCATACAGTGTATACATAATGCAATTTCATTTTGCTTTTTTGTTTTTTTATATTAAGAAAAAAAATCTTTTTTCTTATTTGAAAAAAAATGTGTCTAACCTTGAAAATTTTGGTTAACTGGTCAACTTCTGATTTTCCTGGCCATAATGGTTTCATTGTTAGAAATTCAGCCATAATACAACCAACTGACCACATATCAATGGAAGTGGTGTACTCCTACAACATTTAAAAAAAAAAAAGAAAAAAGTAGAATGACAGGTTTTATCAATATGCAACAACATTAATATGTGACAAAATTAATATGTAACAACATTAATATGTGACAACATTAATATGTGATAAAATTAATGTGACAACATTAATATGTGATAAAATTAATGTGACAACATTAATATGTGACAAAATTAATATGTGACAACATTAACATGTGACAAATTTAATATGTAACAACATTAATATTTGACAAAATTAATATGTAACATTAATATGTGAAAAAATTAATATTTAACAACATTAATGTGACAACATTAATATGTGACAGCATTAATATGTGACAAAATTATTATGTAACATTAATATGTGACAAAATTAATATTTAACAACATTAATATTTGACAAAATTAATATTTAACAACATTAATATTTGACAAAATTAATATTTAACATTAATATGTGACAAAATTAATATGTAACAAAATTAATATTTAACAAAATTAATATTTGACAAAATTAATATGTAACATTAATATGTAACAACATTAATATTTGACAAAATTAATATTTAACAACATTAATATTTGACAAAATTAATATGTAACAACATTAATGTGACAAAATTATTATGTAACAACATTAATATTTGACAAAATTAATATTTAACAACATTAATATTTGACAAAATTTATATTTAACAACATTAATATTTGACAAAATTAATATGTAACAACATTAATGTGACAAAATTATTATGTAACAACATTAATATTTGACAAAATTAATATTTAACAACATTAATATTTGACAAAATTTATATTTAACAACATTAATATTTGACAAAATTAATATGTAACAACATTAATGTGACAAAATTATTATGTAACAACATTAATATTTGACAAAATTAATATTTAACAACATTAATATTTGACAAAATTTATATTTAACAACATTAATATTTGACAAAATTAATATGTAACAACATTAATGTGACAAAATTATTATGTAACAACATTAATATTTGACAAAATTAATATTTAACAACATTAATATTTGACAAAATTTATATTTAACAACATTAATATTTGACAAAATTAATATGTAACAACATTAATGTGACAAAATTATTATGTAACAACATTAATATTTGACAAAATTAATATTTAACAACATTAATATTTGACAAAATTTATATTTAACAACATTAATATTTGACAAAATTAATATGTAACAACATTAATGTGACAAAATTATTATGTAACAACATTAATATTTGACAAAATTAATATTTAACAACATTAATATTTGACAAAATTTATATTTAACAACATTAATATTTGACAAAATTAATATGTAACAACATTAATGTGACAAAATTATTATGTAACAACATTAATATTTGACAAAATTAATATTTAACAACATTAATATTTGACAAAATTAATATTTAACAACATTAATATTTGACAAAATTAATATGTAACAGCATTAATATTTTACAAAATTAATATGTAACAGCATTAATATTTTACAAAATTAATGTGACAAAATATGTAACAAAATTAATATTTAACAACATTAATATTTGACAAAATTAATATTTAACAACATTAATATTTGACAAAATTAATATGTAACAGCATTAATATTTTACAAAATTAATATGTAACAGCATTAATGTGACAAAATTAATATGTAACAAAATTAATGTGACAAAATATGTAACAAAATTAATATGTAACAACATTAATATGTGACAAAATTAATATGTAACAACATTAATATTTGACAAAATTAATATGTAACAGCATTAATATGTGACAAAATTAATATGTAACAGCATTAATGTGACAAAATTAATATGTAACAAAATTAATGTGACAAAATATGTAACAAAATTAATATGTAACAACATTAATATGTGACAAAATTAATATGTAACAACATTAATATTTGACAAAATTAATATTTAACAGCATTAATATTTGACAAAATTAATATGTAACATTAATATTTGACAAAATTAATATGTAACAACATTAATATTTGACAAAATTAATATGTAACAGCATTAATATGTGACAAAATTAATATGTAACAAAATTAATGTGACAAAATATGTAACAAAATTAATATGTAACAACATTAATATGTGACAAAATTAATATGTAACAACATTAATATTTGACAAAATTAATATTTAACAACATTAATATTTGACAAAATTAATATTTAACAACATTAATATTTGACAAAATTAATATGTAACAACATTAATGTGACAAAATTATTATGTAACAACATTAATATTTGACAAAATTAATATTTAACAACATTAATATTTGACAAAATTAATATTTAACAACATTAATATTTGACAAAATTAATATTTAACAACATTAATATTTGACAAAATTAATATTTAACAACATTAATATGTGACAAAATTAATATGTAACAACATTAATATGTGACAAAATTAATATGTGACAAAATTAATATGTAACAGCATTAATATGTGACAAAATTAATATGTAACAGCATTAATGTGACAAAATTAATATGTAACAAAATTAATGTGACAAAATATGTAACAAAATTAATATGTAACAACATTAATATGTGACAAAATTAATATGTAACAACATTAATATTTGACAAAATTAATATTTAACAAAATTAATATTTAACAGCATTAATATTTGACAAAATTAATATGTAACATTAATATTTGACAAAATTAATATGTAACAACATTAATATTTGACAAAATTAATATGTAACAGCATTAATATGTGACAAAATTAATATGTAACAAAATTAATGTGACAAAATATGTAACAAAATTAATATGTAACAACATTAATATGTGACAAAATTAATATGTAACAACATTAATATTTGACAAAATTAATATGTAACAACATTAATATTTGACAAAATTAATATTTAACAACATTAATATGTGACAAAATTAATATGTAACAACATTAATATTTGACAAAATTAATATGTAACAACATTAATATTTGACAAAATTAATATGTAACAACATTAATATTTGACAAAATTAATATTTAACAACATTAATATTTGACAAAATTAATATGTAACAACATTAATATGTGAAAAAATTAATATGTAACAGCATTAATATGTGACAAAATTAATATGTAAAAGCATTAATATTTGACAACAGTAATATGTGACAAAATTAATATGTAACATTAATATGTAACAACATTAATATTTGACAAAATTAATATTTAACAACATTAATATTTGACAAAATTAATATTTAACAACATTAATATTTGACAAAATTAATATGTAACAACATTAATGTGACAAAATTATTATGTAACAACATTAATATTTGACAAAATTAATATTTAACAACATTAATATGTGACAAAATTAATATGTAACAGCATTAATGTGACAAAATTAATATGTAACAAAATTAATGTGACAAAATATGTAACAAAATTAATATGTAACAACATTAATATGTGACAAAATTAATATGTAACAACATTAATATTTGACAAAATTAATATTTAACAGCATTAATATTTGACAAAATTAATATGTAACATTAATATTTGACAAAATTAATATGTAACATTAATATTTGACAAAATTAATATGTAACAGCATTAATATGTAACAAAATTAATATGTAACAAAATTAATGTGACAAAATTAATATGTAACAGCATTAATATGTGACAAAATTAATATGTAACAAAATTAATGTGACAAAATTAATATGTAACATTAATATTTGACAAAATTAATATGTAACATTAATATTTGACAAAATTAATATGTAACATTAATATTTGACAAAATTAATATGTAACATTAATATTTGACAAAATTAATATGTAACATTAATATTTGACAAAATTAATATGTAACATTAATATTTGACAAAATTAATATGTAACATTAATATTTGACAAAATTAATATGTAACATTAATATTTGACAAAATTAATATGTAACATTAATATTTGACAAAATTAATATGTAACAAAATTAATGTGACAAAATTAATATGTAACAGCATTAATATGTGACAAAATTAATATGTAACAAAATTAATGTGACAAAATTAATATGTAACATTAATATTTGACAAAATTAATATGTAACATTAATATTTGACAAAATTAATATGTAACATTAATATTTGACAAAATTAATATGTAACATTAATATTTGACAAAATTAATATGTAACATTAATATTTGACAAAATTAATATGTAACATTAATATTTGACAAAATTAATATGTAACATTAATATTTGACAAAATTAATATGTAACATTAATATTTGACAAAATTAATATGTAACAGCATTAATATGTGACAAAATTAATATGTAACATTAATATTTGACAAAATTAATATGTAACATTAATATTTGACAAAATTAATATGTAACATTAATATTTGACAAAATTTATATGTAACATTAATATTTGACAAAATTAATATGTAACATTAATATTTGACAAAATTAATATGTAACATTAATATTTGACAAAATTAATATGTAACATTAATATTTGACAAAATTAATATGTAACATTAATATTTGACAAAATTAATATGTAACATTAATATTTGACAAAATTAATATGTAACATTAATATTTGACAAAATTAATATGTAACATTAATATTTGACAAAATTAATATGTAACATTAATATTTGACAAAATTAATATGTAACAGCATTAATATGTGACAAAATTAATATGTAACATTAATATTTGACAAAATTAATATGTAACATTAATATTTGACAAAATTAATATGTAACATTAATATTTGACAAAATTAATATGTAACATTAATATTTGACAAAATTAATATGTAACATTAATATTTGACAAAATTAATATGTAACATTAATATTTGACAAAATTAATATGTAACATTAATATTTGACAAAATTAATATGTAACAGCATTAATATGTGACAAAATTAATATGTAACATTAATATTTGACAAAATTAATATGTAACATTAATATTTGACAAAATTAATATGTAACATTAATATTTGACAAAATTAATATGTAACATTAATATTTGACAAAATTAATATGTAACATTAATATTTGACAAAATTAATATGTAACAGCATTAATATGTAACAAAATTAATATGTAACAAAATTAATGTGACAAAATATGTAACAAAATTAATATGTAACAACATTAATATTTGACAAAATTAATATGTAACAACATTAATATTTGACAAAATTAATATTTAACAGCATTAATATTTGACAAAATTAATATGTAACATTAATATTTGACAAAATTAATATGTAACATTAATATTTGACAAAATTAATATGTAACATTAATATTTGACAAAATTAATATGTAACAGCATTAATATGTGACAAAATTAATATGTAACAAAATTAATGTGACAAAATTAATATGTAACATTAATATTTGACAAAATTAATATGTAACATTAATATTTGACAAAATTAATATGTAACATTAATATTTGACAAAATTAATATGTAACAGCATTAATATGTGACAAAATTAATATGTAACAAAATTAATGTGACAAACTTAATATGTAACATTAATATTTGACAAAATTAATATGTAACATTAATATTTGACAAAATTAATATGTAACATTAATATTTGACAAAATTAATATGTAACATTAATATTTGACAAAATTAATATGTAACATTAATATTTGACAAAATTAATATGTAACATTAATATTTGACAAAATTAATATGTAACAGCATTAATATGTAACAAAATTAATATGTAACAAAATTAATGTGACAAAATATGTAACAAAATTAATATGTAACAACATTAATATTTGACAAAATTAATATGTAACAACATTAATATTTGACAAAATTAATATTTAACAGCATTAATATTTGACAAAATTAATATGTAACATTAATATTTGACAAAATTAATATGTAACATTAATATTTGACAAAATTAATATGTAACAGCATTAATATGTAACAAAATTAATATGTAACAAAATTAATGTGACAAAATTAATATGTAACATTAATATTTGACAAAATTAATATGTAACATTAATATTTGACAAAATTAATATGTAACAGCATTAATATGTAACAAAATTAATATGTAACAAAATTAATGTGACAAAATTAATATGTAACATTAATATTTGACAAAATTAATATGTAACATTAATATTTGACAAAATTAATATGTAACATTAATATTTGACAAAATTAATATGTAACATTAATATTTGACAAAATTAATATGTAACATTAATATTTGACAAAATTAATATGTAACATTAATATTTGACAAAATTAATATGTAACAGCATTAATATGTAACAAAATTAATATGTAACAAAATTAATGTGACAAAATATGTAACAAAATTAATATGTAACAACATTTATATTTGACAAAATTAATATGTAACAACATTAATATTTGACAAAATTAATATTTAACAGCATTAATATTTGACAAAATTAATATGTAACATTAATATTTGACAAAATTAATATGTAACAACATTAATATGTGACAAAATTAATATGTAACAGCATTAATATGTGACAAAATTAATATGTAACAGCATTAATGTGACAAAATTAATATGTAACAAAATTAATGTGACAAAATATGTAACAAAATTAATATGTAACAACATTAATATGTGACAAAATTAATATGTGACAAAATTAATATGTGACAAAATTAAGCTGAAATAATAAAAAGTATGTGAGCAAACAATAATCAGAAGGCTATCAGCCAAACAATCAAGATAAAGAAAACAGGCCACTAAGCAGTATATAATTGGCATGATGGATACTATATCAGACTATGGAATCGGCTATGTTGAGTTCTAAATCCTACGCAACACACAAAACGAATAGAAGAGAATAAAAAACAAATTGCAAACTATCTCTTGAGAGCTTCGCCACATGATTGAGTACAGAACTTCTGCCCAAAAGTTGATTATTCCATTGTATCAAACCATGTGGATTAGCAGTTTATACTGAAGTACCTGCTAAAATGCATCTTCACGGCTTTTTCTTTTTAAGCATGTTGCCATTTTCCCACATACAGTGCCTGGTATTCTTAAATGGTTGCCCATCTGGTATTAGTCAGACTCAACATCACTTAATTTCAATGATCTACTGAGAACCCATATGTCAACGTGATTATGGTTTATAACCTCAGACATTATGGTTATATATGGATTCATACCATCCAAAAAATTCCAACAAAAACTTAACAGCCAGTCATGGTTCTCCCCTTAATGTGCTGCTGCAATCGCGCACAGAAATCACTTTTTCCATAGCTACCAACGTAATAGATGTACTGAGACTAAAGCTGCTTTCAGGACTGCCAGCAACCACTGTAAAAGAGTAATAAAACATGCAAGAGAGCTATATGCTCAGTCTGTTAAATTCAAAGTAGCTAAGCAGCGGCTTGGTTCCCACCAGTTCTGGCAAATAGCAAACAGGATCTTGAACAGAAGCGTGCATTCTATCCCAACTATCATCAATGAACCTGAGGTCATCTCGTCAGCATCAGACAAGGCCAGACTATTTGCCAAGAACTTAGCAGCTAATTCTACCCTATGCCACAATGACCATCAACTCCCTGTATTTCCTCCTATAACAGACAACACGCTATGCAACATACAAATATCTGTGCGTGAGGTCGCCAAGCTAATCAAGAACCTTGATTCCAGTAAAGCAACTGGCCCTGACGGCATTCCAGTTATAGTGTTAAAAAAGCTCCAACCAGAACTTGCCCCCATACTTACAAAACTGTTTAGGCGTTGCCTTAAGGAGAAGTGCTTTCCAACACCCTGGAAAAACCCCATCAGTATGCTCTGTATTTAAGAATTCAGGAGAAAAGTCATCTCCCTCTCAGTACAGACCAATAAGTCTCCTGTGTGTCATGAGTAAGTTGCTGGAATCCATATTAAATAGAGAAATAGTCAACCACCTCAGCAGAAATAACCTTCTTAGTGACATGCAATATGGTTTCCGCTCTGCAAGATCTACAGCAGATGTGCTAACGGTTATATCACATAGGATTAGTGAATCTCTTGACAAAGGTTTCCTTTCCAGGGCAATTGCTCGACATATCAAAGGCCTTCGATAAGGTATGGCATAAGGGCCTACTTCACAAGATTTCCAGCTACGGTATAACTGGAAATGTTTTCTCAATCATCATTTCTCTGTGATAGGTTCATAAGAGTAGTGGTTGATGGGCAGAAATCAGAGGCCCTCAGTATTAATGCTGTAGTCCCCCAGGGGTCCATCCTGGGCCCAACTCTCTTCCTGATCTACATCAATGATCTCCCAAAACATATACTTAAATCATTTGTTGACATCTATGCTGATGACACGACCATCTATGGCAACACATCAAAGGCCGTATATGAGAAAGTTCTCTCTAATTCTCTCTCCTCTGATCTTGAGCACGTGGTACAATGGGGGAAGAGGTGGCTGGTCACTTTTAATGCATCCAAAACCAAGCTTCTATCTTTACATCATCAACGCTCTGATCCCCATCTGGCATCAATTGAAATGGATGGCTCTCGTCTTGTATAGGCTCCATGTTTTTATAAGTTTGCCAGGGACGCTGGGAAAATGGTGGGATCCTTCTACCGTTCCAGAAGATATCTCACTACTGATGCAATTCTCTATCTGTATAAAAGCCGAGTACGTCCAAGGATGGAGTACTGCTGCCACATCTGGGCAGGAGTTGCTAAAAACAGCCTATCCTGCCTCGACAGAGTACAAAATAGACTTCGTGGTTTAGTGGGGGATGCTCTTTTCTCTTCCCTGCAGCCTCTCTCCCACAGAAGAGACGTTGCGAGCCTGTCTTTGTTTTATCGTTATTTCCATGGCAGGTGCTCGTCTGAGCTCCAATCCCTTGTCCCCCCTCGCCAATCTTTCACAAGAAACACCCATCTGGCTGAAACTACTGTCAATAATTTTCCCCACTCTCTATCTGTGCCTTAATCCAAACGTAGATTCCATGAGCAAAGCTTCTTTCTTAGAACTGCACGCTAGTGGAACTCTCTGCCGCTTGCCTGTTTCCCACCTGACTACAATTTGGACGTCTTCAAGTCCAACATAAACAAACTCCTGACAAACCGCCCCATTAAGTAAGACACTTTATCAAAACCCCCAATACTAATGATTACTACAATACTATCTCATTGATTACTGTACACGCAATAACCCTTATCCCTGAGTGGCCTTCGGGCTTTGATAAGTGGTGACCCCCATGTAAAAAAAAAAAATATATATATATATGCATTTATTCTGCTGGGAAAAAATTTTAACCCATAAACCCTTAGATTGGTACAAAATAGCAACTTGTTGTGAAACAACAAGTAAGAGAAAGATGAGGATAATAGTCCGCAATAAAATAAAATTAATTCAATATTTGATTCTACTTTGTCTTTTTTTCCTTTCAGCATGTTCTTTACACCTGCAAAATGTATTTTGCTTCAATTTCTTTTAAAACAAAATACTTATTCCAGCTAGGAAAATTTTTATAATGGAGACATTTTTCAATAATGACTTAAAAAGCTGTGTCTGTATACAATGTTAATAAAAAAGAATTCTACATTAATCTATATTTTTTGCTTATCAAACAGTTACAATTTATAGTTAACTATTTCTTGTAATTAATTGTATAGCATATCATTAGGCTAAATCTTATTTTCATTCTAACATCTCCTTATAATTTTCTTTCCATAAAATAATACATGATGTCAATCATTGATCCTTAAAAGGAAATTTTGTATGATATAAACAATCATATTTATTTTTAAGAATAACTCAAATAATGGAGGAGATAATTACTATTTTAAGTTCTATGTTAAAATTGGAGTTATTTCCCTTAAAATATTTTAGTTATATAACTTTAAAAATGTGCTGCTGAAAAAGAAAGCAGGCAACATCAGGTAAATACAATTAGTTTAAGTCATGATGTCATAAACCATAATATTTTAAATATTAGATAAACTAAAATTTGAAATAATATTAAACATGTACAATAAGAAAATAATCAAGCAAACAATTAAATCAGTAAAAGCCCCCCCCCCCCCTCAAAAAAAACAAAAACATTTTTATCCACTTTTGGATTGAACTCTGAATTTTATTTCCCAAAAAAAGAAACATTAGAATGATATCTTTTTTGAGTTGACAATGTAAACTAAATAACTTTTAATAAGTTTATTTTTTTTTTAAGTTCTACTGGATATAAATTTTTTTTTTTAATTTCTTTCGCCTGTTTGACTACTCTCTCCACTTTTTCACAGCCAGCGTGTCACTATTTCCTTGTAGTCTTTCAATAGATAGTATTAACACTTGTACGTGGCAGTATTCTAGAGAAGGTAAAATTTCTGTTTCATTTCTGTAAATCAACTTTTTTCTGCAAGCTAAATACTTTCGCCGACAAAATTAGCAAAAGTGACACAATTGCAAAACACAAGCATGCCAAACTGAAATGAGTAAACACTTGAACATTGTCATTTCCTTAAAATCAATATTTCTTCCATTTTCATTAACTTACACCAATAAAAAGTGATGTAACATCTACCGATACGATTACTGATATAATATCAAAATAAAATCAAAAGTTAATTCTTCCAATTGAGTTAAAATATTTGAATCACGATTAGCAATTTCTGTAGTTTTTAAACCTGATTCAAGTTGAGAATTACAACTTTTTGCAGGAGTCAGAGTTGGGTTTGCTAAAAATTCAAAAGTCTGATTTTTTTTTTTTTCAGCTCAATTGTGGAGTGGGGAATCGACTTGGTGGTCAAATATTTTTGCAGAAATCAAAGTCACTTGATAAAATAAACTCCAGAGTCCAATTTTTAAAAAATATTTATCAGACTCCCTCACTCGTTAAAAACAAAACCCTCCACTTTGTTAATGTAAGAAACATTTCAGTCAATATTACAACAAGTCAAATGACAAGTTTCTGTTCAGTCTGGGGTCAGAGGAGGAGACATGCTTCTAAAGTAAAACAAGTTTTATTTTCATCCCAATCCAAAATGGCCTTTTGGGAAGCTTGATTTTCTTACATTGAAACTCGACCCTGTGTCTAACTTTGCCGACATCTAGAGAAACAAATAAGTAAAGACTAACCTTCGTTCCAAGGAGAAGTTCTGGTGCTCGGTACCATAGCGTCACAACAACTGGTGTGTAATGTTTCAGAGGAGAGCCATATTCACGAGCTAAACCAAAGTCTCCAACCTAAAAAAATGAAAACAATGGATTATTCAGACTATTCTTCCCATCAACGCATGATAGTAACATAGAAGTCCAAATCAATACATGTAAGCAATCAGAATGAGTGTTACTTGCGTGTATTGATTTTTTTGCCGACTGTTATCCTCATTTTTATAGTTGCTGTTTCAGCCAACTACTCCTCTGGCCTTCTTCAGGTGGTTAACCGCGACGAAATAGGAATGCTGAGTATTGTAACTATATTCCCAGTAATTACTGCCTTCTAAGTCATTGTTGTCTCACTACATCTTGGTCAACTAAACTTCTGACCTTCTTTGTGAGACAACAACAACTATAAAAGGTGGTATTGGGGATACAGTTACAAGAGTCAGCATTCCTATCCTGTCACGGGTAACAACAAGAACGCCAGAGGAACAGTTGGTGAAACAACAACTATGAAAATAAGGATAAAAGTTTGCAAAAAATGAATACACAAATTATGAAGCCTCATTTCAAAGGATTAAAAAATAATAATAATATATTGTAACATGCATGCTATGCAGTTTTCATCAACTTAAAAATAAATGTAAAAAAATAATTCACCGAATGTAAGTGCATATCAAAGACAACAATTCACAAAAATGCCGATAATATGGTAAAAAATTCTAGGTTCTTATTTAGTATTTGACTCAATAAAAAAATTACAAAAAAAATTTTTATGATGTAACCATCATGGAATGAAGATGTCATATTTAAAAAATCATGTAATTTGATGAAGTTTTTTGTTTGTTTGTTTTTTTTGTTTTTAATAGAAAAATCAAATTTTATTAATGATGTGTGAGATAGGAGAGCTGGTAGCCACCATGTCTTTTTAGAAGGTGTTAAAATTCAAGGGCTGACAACTCCATTTGGCTACAACTTTTGTTTTACTAAAAACCATAAATTTTGATTTTCCTGATTTAAAAATATACTTTATCATCACTTGATGATTTTTGGAATATAACGTCTTCGTTTTGTGACGAGTACACACATAATAAAGACTTTTTTTTTTTTTACATGGAGGACACCACTTATCAAGGCCTGAAAGACACTCAGGAATAAGGATTGTGTATACAGTAATCAATGGGATAGTATCGTAGTAATCGTTAGTACTGGAGATTTGATAAAATGTCTTACTTAAGGGGGCGATTCATCAGGCGTAGTCAGGTGGGAAAGAGGCAAACGGAACAGAGTTCCACAGGCATGCACTTCTAAGAAAGAAGCTTTGCTCATGGAATCTACGTTTTGGTTTTGGCACAGATAAAGAATAGGGAAAATTTACTGACAGTGGTTTCAGCTAGACGGGTGTTTTTCGTGAAAGATTGACGAGGGGGGACCAGAGATTGGAGCTCAGACAAGCACTTGCCATGGAAATAACAATAAAACAAAGACAGGCTCGCAACATCTCTTCTGTGGAAGAGAGGCTGCAGGGAAGAGAAAGAGGCATCCCCCACTAAACCACAAAGTCTATTTTGTACTCTGTCAAGGCAGGATAGGCTTTTTTAGCAGCTCCTGCTCAGATGTGGCAACAGTACTCCATCCTTGGACGTACTTGGCTTTTATATAGATAGAGAATTGCATCAGTAGTGAGATATCTTCTGGAACGGTAGAAGGATCCCACCATCTTTCCAGCGACCTTGGCAATAGACTTGATGTACGTGTTCCATTTCAGGTCAGGAGTAAAGGTCAATCCCAGAAGCTTATAAAAACATGGAGCTTCCCCTAGTCGAGAGCCATCCATTTCAATTGATGCCAGATGGGGATCAGAGCGTTGATGATATAAGGATAGCTTCTTTTTTTTTTTTTTTTTTTTTTTTTTACACAGTGATCACCACTTATCAAGGCCCGGAAGCCACTCAGGGATAAGGGTTATTGCAAGTACATCACGTTAGTGAGGAGATTTTATGAAGTGTTTAATTAGGGGGGCGGTTCATTAGGAATTTGTTAACATTAGACTTGAAGACATCCAAGTTGTAGTCCGGAGGGAAGCAGGCAGACGGAACAGAGTTCCACAGGCGTGCAGTTCTAAGAAAGAAGCTTTGCTCATGAAATCCGCGTTTTGATTTAGGCACAGATATAGAGCTCAGTTTTAGATGCATTAAAATAATCAGCCACATCTTCCCCCACTGTATCACGCGCTAGAGATCAGAGGAGAGAGAATTAGAGAGAACTTTGTCATTTACGGCCTTTGATGTGTTGCCATAGATGGTCGTGTCATCAGCATAGATGTCAACGAATGATTTAAGTATGTGTTTTGGGAGATCATTGATGTAGATCAGGAAGAGAGTTGGGCCCAGGATGGACCCATGAGGGACTTTTTTTTTTTTTTACAAGGGTGTCACCACTTATCAAGGCCCAGAGGCCACTCGAGGATAAGGGTTAATAGGTATACATTAGTCATTGTGATTTTAGCATAGTAAACAGTGGGAATTTTGAAACTTGGATTACTTAGGGGGACGATTCAATTAGAACTTGTTCACATTGGACTTTTTCTTTTTTTTTTTTTCATAGGTATCAACTCATTATCAAGGCCAAGAGGCCACTCAAGGATAAGGGTTAAAGAGTGTACAGTAGAAATTGGACAATATAATAATCATTAGTAATGAAAATTTGTTAAATTTGATAACTTATATGGAACGGCTCATCAAGAACTTATTTACGTTAGACTTGAAGACAACCATATTGTAGTCAGCCGGAAAGCAGGAAAACGGAAGACAATTCCACAGGCGTGCAGTTCTAATAAAAAAGCTTTGTTCATGGAATCTACGTTTAGGTTTAGGCACAGATAAAGAGTGGGGGGAATTATTGATAGTGTTTACAGCTAGACGAGTGTTTCTTGTGAAAGTTTTGCGAGGGGGGACCATAGATTGAAGCTCAGTCGAACACTTTCCATGAAAATAACGATACATCAGAGACAAACTCGCAACATCTCTTCTGTGAGATAGAGGTTGCAGCGAAGAGAAAAGGACATCTCCTACGAGGCTACGAAGTCTATTTTGAACTCTATCAAGGCAGGCCAAGTCCTTTCTAGCAGCTCCTGCCCAGATGTGGCAACAGTATTCCATCCTTGGACGTACCTGGCTCTTATATAGATAGAGAATTGCATCAGCAGTGAGATATCTACTGGATCGATAGAAAGATCCCACCATTTTTCCAGCGGCCTTGGCAACAGATTTGATGTACGTGTTCCATTTAAGATCAGGAGTAATGGTCAAGCCCAGAAGCTTGTCAAAACTTGAGGCCTCCTGAAGACGAGAGCCATTCATTTCAATTGATGCCAGATGTGGATCAGAATGTTGATGATGTAAAGAGAGAAGCTTGGTTTTAGATGCATTAAAAGTAACCAGCCACTCCTTTCCCCATTGTACTACATGCTCAAGATCAGAGGAGAGAGAATTGGGACTCCAACATTAATACTGAGGGCTTCTGATTTCTGCCCTTCAACCACTACTCTTATGAACCTATCAGAGAGAAATGATTTAATGATTGAGAAAACATTTCCAGTTATACCATAGCTGGAATCTTGTGAAGTAGGCCCTTATGCCATACCTTTCCAAAGGCTTTTGATATGTCAAGAGCAATTGCCCTAAGGAGGAAGCCTTTGTCAAGAGATTCACTAATCCTATGAGATATAACCGTTAGCACATCTGCTGTAGATCTGGCAGAACAGAAACCATATTGCATGTCACTAAGAAGGTTATTTCTGCTGAGGTGGTTGACTACTTCTCTATTTAATATGGATTCCAGCAACTTACTCATGACACAGGAGACTCATTGGTCTGTACTGAGAGAGAGAGACGACTTATCACCTGAATTCTTTCAAATTTCATTTGATTTTTTTCTTTTAACACATTTTGGTGTTATTTACATCGGTGATTTTGTCAACCAATGCATTTCAGGTGAAAACATTACATACTTAAATGTCATGGGGAAACTAATATAAATTCCAAAAATTACGAAAAATGATCCAGTAGATATGCTAGATGTATTTTAGAAAAATCATTTACAATTACATTCAAGTCAATTTAAATCAAGGGAGATAAGTCAGTTTGTCATCCATAATTGGTTGGACAACTCACATTAAAACATACAATAAAATTCGATAAATTCTATTTTACTTGCAATTATTTTTCTACTAGATCATTTTTCATAATTTTTGGAATTAATACTAATTTCCCCATGACATGTATGTAATAATGTTTTCACCTGAAATGCGTTGGTTTAAAAGATCACCACAATGTAAATAGGCACCAAAATTTGTTAATAGTTAAAGAAAAAAAAATTAGTTACTTCATGACCATTTGAAATTTGAAAGCATTTAAACTGTAAACAAATACTCAAATTGTTAAAAAACATTTTTAAATTGTTTTCATTTTATTTTGTTTGTGATTTCAACAAATATTCGATTGATAGTAATTTAAAAATAAAAATTTGATGTGCAATTACACAAGTGCAACGTTGTCTCGTACGTATTAATATAAAGATTGAATTGTGACTAAAGAAAAAAGAGACTGGACCAAGTAAAGAATAGATACCCTGTAGCAGATGACAAATACTGGTGCACATTTCAAGTGATACCGATTGTCCGAGCTTGACATCGCCGTTGGTTGTTTGTAAACACGTCAAATAGCAGACATGGTCGAATGTTCGTGAGCAATATATTTTAAAAACATATTTACAAAACTTTTTAAGATTTAAAAGAAAAAATATATATTTACAAAATATTTTTTTTTAATATTAAATATTTTCACAACTTTTAAGGATTAAAAAAAAATTTTTTTCTATTCACGCAAAACTTTTTAATGTAAGTAACAAAACGAATGTAATTTAACAAAATATATTTAAATCATCATCAATCATGCAGATTTTATTTCCATGCTTTGATCTAGGGAAATTATGGAGAAGCAGCAAATACAATTGTAAAAAGAAAAAATTTACCTTGAGAATTCCTTTGTGACTGAGTAACAAATTGGATGTTTTCAAATCTCGGTGTAAAATCCAATTATCGTGCAGATGTGACACTGCTTTTAATAATTGAATCATCAACGTTTTCACTTCACCTGCAAATAATAAATGAATTAAATGTTAACCTTTTAAGAGAATTCAGGTCAAATGTGGCCTCATATACAAGAGAAACTGTGTATGATTGGTTATTTTAATCATGTAACAATAGAAATTTTCATTCTTATTTAGAATTCAACTTAAATAAAACAAAAAATAAAGTTAAATAAAACAAAAAATACAGAAAATACAAGCAAATGCTTATGATGTATGTACCCATCATGGAACAAAGATGTCATATTCCAAAAATTATGTAAATTGATCAAAATTTTTTTTAACTAGAAAATTAAATTTTATGAGCAAATAAGATAGTTGGGAGTCGTCATTTTTTTTTTTTTTTTTAGAATGTGTTAAAATTCAATGGTGACAACTCAATTTGACTACAGAGATTTTGTTTGTATTCAAAATAATAAAAAATTTTATTAATGAAATTCATAAATTTTGATTTTCCTAGTCAAAAAGAGAAAAAAATACTTTTATCAGTTTACGTGGTTTTTGGAATATGACATCTTCATTCTGTAATGGGTATGTACATCATGAAGATTTTCCTGGATTTTTGTTTTTTAATTACATCGAATTCTAAATTAGAACCAAAATTTTTATTTCCAAAATAGAACATGTAACGTAAAGATATTAATGTGGGGATGTTCTAGCCAGATATATCACTTAGCTAAGGAAAACTGGATATTCATATAGTTAAGTTGGATATCTATATTCAAAATTAAAATGGTCATCTCCTTCTTCAAGAACGTATTCCAGCTAAGTATACGAGGAAAGATATCAACAGAGAATATCTTAATCTTAGATTTTGAGAAAAAGAGGCTGATAATGTGAGTTAATACCTACCACGCTTTAATGGTGTGATGGGTATTAACCCATGGATGCAAAGTCAATAATCCAAACAGTTTACTTAATACTTGTCAAATTTTAAAAGGAGAGACTAAGAAATCTGCTTGTAATGATGATCGTATTTATTAGATATTGATTTGAAAGTGAGCGGCTATGTTTTTCAGGGTTCTAGAAATTAATTGAAAGAACATAAAATATTTCTGAATTTTTGAGATGAGGATTGATTATTTGGATTATCCAGACTACTGTTCTCATCTTGGGCTATTCGCACAACATTTCAGACCATGTAATCTCCAACTTTCTTTTCAAACTCCAGAATCTTTCGGCTGAACTCGAGAATTTGCACCAAAATTCCATCGGAACGCTTTATGAATCCAGTTGTAAGTGACACTCTTCTGGAGATTGAAGATTCAATCCTCAAAGCGGGTGACACTCTTCTGGAGATTGAAGATTCAATCCTCAAAGCGGGTGACACTCTTCTGGAGATTGAAGATTCAATCCTCAAAGCGGGTGACACTCTGAAGATCTAATTTTTAGCTAAGTACATTTTTTTTTTTTTTTTTTTTTTGTATTTTCTTTGCACACTTTATCTTATTTTATATTTTATTCTATCCTCTTTTTAAACCAAACAAATCTAACCCTTTTATTTTATTTATTTATTTATTTATTATTTTTATTTATTTATTTATTTATTTTATTTTTTTTTTTTTCGATGTAATTTTATCTTATCTCTCAGGCATCTTGACCATTCTTGATTCACTTATTTTAAAAACAATTTCCTGACTAATTTCTTTTTACCATGTCACATCGACGTAGTAATACGGAGGGGGAATCCCTTTTTAGCTTATTTAGATGACAGAAGAACTTTTTCCTTTTTATGCATAATCTACTCTCATTGAAATAGACTAATTTAAATATGAAGTCGACCGCTTGACATATAAACACCCGAATTATTAACTGTGCCTAAAAATGAGTCGTAGGCGGAAAAAAAAAAAAAAAAGACGCACGGACTTTCTTTACTGGTAAATATCTCAGACAAGAAATTGTCTTGATTTCAGATTGCCTATTTGCTTCTATTTCTTTTCAGCCTAATTTGCCCAGTTCTTAATTTAATTCATGCCTGGCCAAGTTACTGTTATAAAATCTAAACGTGACGAAGTCTTCAGAATCTATTCAAAATATATAAGCAGAATATTGGTATTCTTCCTTTCCTTCCCCTTAAAGAAGGAAAAGCTCTCACTAACGACCAAATGTAAGGTGTGCCCCCCCTACTCCAATGACCTAGCTTAGTAATGACTTAGTAAGGTCAGTATTTCCTTAGCGTCACGTGCATGGTGGTCGAAGAGATATCTGCCGCCACACCGAAGATCTAATTTTTAGCTAAGTACATTTTTTTTTTTTTTTTTTTGTATTTTCTTTGCACACTTTATCTTATTTTATATTTTATTCTATCCTCTTTTTAAACCAAACAAATCTAACCCTTTTATTTTATTTATTTATTTATTTATTATTTTTATTTATTTATTTATTTATTTTATTTTTTTTATTTTATTTTTTTTTTTTTCGATGTAATTTTATCTTATCTCTCAGGCATCTTGACCATTCTTGATTCACTTATTTTAAAAACAATTTCCTGACTAATTTCTTTTTACCATGTCACATCGACGTAGTAATACGGAGGGGGAATCCCTTTTTAGCTTATTTAGATGACAGAAGAACTTTTTCCTTTTTATGCATAATCTACTCTCATTGAAATAGACTAATTTAAATATGAAGTCGACCGCTTGACATATAAACACCCGAATTATTAACTGTGCCTAAAAATGAGTCGTAGGCGGAAAAAAAAAAAAAAAAAGACGCACGGACTTTCTTTACTGGTAAATATCTCAGACAAGAAATTGTCTTGATTTCAGATTGCCTATTTGCTTCTATTTCTTTTCAGCCTAATTTGCCCAGTTCTTAATTTAATTCATGCCTGGCCAAGTTACTGTTATAAAATCTAAATGTGACGAAGTCTTCAGAATCTATTCAAAATATATAAGCAGAATATTGGTATTCTTCCTTTCCTTCCCCTTAAAGAAGGAAAAGCTCTCACTAACGACCAAATGTAAGGTGTGCCCCCCCTACTCCAATGACCTAGCTTAGTAATGACTTAGTAAGGTCAGTATTTCCTTAGCGTCACGTGCATGGTGGTCGAAGAGATATCTGCCGCCACACCGAAGATCTAATTTTTAGCTAAGTACATTTTTTTTTTTTTTTTTTTTTGTATTTTCTTTGCACACTTTATCTTATTTTATATTTTATTCTATCCTCTTTTTAAACCAAACAAATCTAACCCTTTTATTTTATTTATTTATTTATTTATTATTTTTATTTATTTATTTATTTTATTTTTTTTTTTTTCGATGTAATTTTATCTTATCTCTCAGGCATCTTGACCATTCTGATTCACTTATTTTAAAAACAATTTCCTGACTAATTTCTTTTTACCATGTCACATCGACGTAGTAATACGGAGGGGGAATCCCTTTTTAGCTTATTTAGATGACAGAAGAACTTTATTTAAGTACAATACTTAATAGTAACAGCCATGGTAAGGTGCAAAAAAAAAAAAAAAAAAAAAAAAAAAAAAAAGTGCCACCTAATTTAACTTTCACTATTCGTTACCTAAATATGCAGTATCTTAGCTGTGATACTAGAGCTATTCTTCCTGAGTGGATGCTATGCTCCTGTACGTTACCTTAATGTCTTCCTATAAATACAAAATACGGAATTTCAGACCGCCATGAACTAGTTCTTGTAACTGGAACAAACACCTAACTGCTAGCTACGAAATCCCAATATACATTTTACCTCCAAGACGATTACCTCTGTCTAGCCTGCATGCGCAAAAAAAAAAAAAAAAAAAAAAAAAACTTACCTGCCACTCTAAATCCTTGATTTGTTTCTTGTAAACTAATAACTCCTATCCCTTGAAGGCTAACAATCTGCTCATTCCCACCAAACCGCCACTTAACTCCTACATTTCACTCCGTTTTGTACTGGAATCTTTAACTTCCAGCCCCTGACTCTCACATGCTAACTGCTTAGTCATCACTAAACATCTATACAATTCTACCCTCTAGACATGCATTGGAGTTCATTCCTATTCCAGTTGGGATTAAACAGCTAAAGTATGTACTCGGAAGCAAAGCACACCGCACTGCATTACACAACTGTCCCCTCTTAGATATCTTTGCAACGCTAATACGAAACTGAACCAATGCTCTTTGTTATGCTAAATGTCCATAACTTTTACTTGAAAGCTGCAAACATCTTCTCTCAATAATAGAAACTCACCTTGTACCTCCAACTTTATTCACACCTACTAAAACCAGCCCATATATCTATTTATCAAATTACACATGACTCAAAACTTACTGTTTTACCCGTACTATATTGCACTTGCATCTCATGCCCTGATATCATCTAAAATAGTTTTGGCACAACTCTTAGTTCAATTCTTAACTCCTACTCACACTTAAATATTATACTAGACCCAAGCTCACATGGATAAAAAAAAAATAAATAAATAAATAAATAAATAAAAAATAAAATAAAATAAAATAAAAAAAATAAAAAAATAAAAAAAAAGGAAAAAAAATGAGAAAAAAAATATTCATAAACAAAAATGAAAGCCTCTAACCACACTATCTCCTAACAAGCCTCCTTACAATCATAGTTGCTTACACTGCATGAGCTCTACTCAACCCCTTTATCCAGTAGCAATGAAATAACAATATCCCTAATCCACTTTGAGGAGTGTAACTATTTAGCAGATATAACCTCTACAAACTAACCCAATAACATTATCTAACCACGCGGGGTCGCAGAAATACCTGATTAGAACCCAGGCGCGGAGCAAACCCTCTCAGTGGTGACGGACCCAGTAGATCTTCCCAGATCATCCGTCTAGGAGAAGGAAAACTCTGAAACTAAACCAAAGAGGAGGGAGGCCTCTTCAGTCTTGGATGACAGCCTTCCTAGAGCTGGTGACTCAAACAAATTACCGGTTTGCAATACCTAAATTGCTTAAGGAGTAGATAGGTCCTGCCTATCGCCCGGCTTCCACACTCCTCCTTTGCCTATTAGTCAGGCGCAGAGATACTATCAGTGATTCGACAGACACACCCATTGGTAGATCTTGTTTCTTGTCTAGGGCAATGAACGCCGTTTCCCCCACTCCCGACACACCCCACCCCTAAAGCTGGGCATTTGAGAATGCTTGAGTACCACATATGCCTGAGCAATTAGATTGGGTTGACCTTCCTCTGATGGGTTGAGGGTACCGGATTGACAGTTACTGGCTGCTGTTTCCGACTGGTAGTACAGGAGCCCTAACTCTTTGGTAGCGCTTAGAGCGGCTGCTCCATCAACAGTTGAATAATATCGGGATGTTTGCAGTGCCATGGCGCGCATGGAAAGGGACCCTGCACTCATCCCCGGTGGGCTTTCCTGAGGCCACAGTCCTAGTTGATGGTGGGTCAGCTGATGGTCTACTTGTGATGCATGTGTGATATTCTGCATAACCTCCTGCTCGGCTTCCCCTAACCCAACTGAAACTCGTTAAAAAACATGATGACAGTACAATCTAAAAATAAGCTTAAACCAGGCTTAGGGTCAAACAAATTCAACTTGCCTCCTCCCTTGAGGCTTGCATTCACAAATATCCGTGGGCTTAGAACTAATTTAGCTGATGTTGAAGCATTTCTCCTAACAAATGCCCCGGATATCTTAGCACTAAGTGAGACTAACCTACACTCCTCCATCCCCTCTAACTACTTTAACATGCCTGGATATGTCCCACTCTGCCGTAAGGACTCTGACAGACATATGCACGGACTTGGAGTTTACATTCGTAATACCCTTCCCCTGACTAGAGAGACAAACCTAGAAACGGATGATCAAGCCTTTATGTGCTTTAGACTAATCATGCAACACAACATTAGCTACTTTTACTTTCTCTACCGCTCTCCTTCGACCAAAGACTGCACCATAATAAACAAAGTATCTGACAGCATAGACACAGCACTCTCCTTCGACACTAGCGCCCAAGTACATGTATTTGGTGACTTTAATGTCCATCACAAAAACTGGCTTGGATTCTCTACTTATACAGATGCAGCAGGCAGCGCAACTCATAGCTTCTCTGTATCTCACTCCCTATCGCAAATTGTTACTTTTCCAACCCGCTTCCCTGATCAGGAAGAACAACACGCATCACTATTAGATCTGTTTTTGACCACAATTCCTGATGATTGTGTAACGAAATCCGACAGCCCACTTGGGAACGCTGATCATGCGGTAATAATGGTTGAAATCGCCCTAAACTCTAGACCCAAAACTGAAGAGCCAGTGCTCAAAACAACCAGATATTATAAAAAGGCTGACTGGGAAGCTATCAGAGATCTTATCAGAGACGCCCCATGGGGAAATATTTTTTCTCTTTCTGCTGAACAGTGTGCAACTGAGACCACTGAATGGTTCAAAACTGCAATCGAAGCGCATGTTCCCATGCGGAAATTCTATAGCAAGCCCCACTCTCCCCAATGGTTTACTTCGACTTGCGCAACTGCCATTCCTCAAAGGCAGCATGCATTCCGAAGGTTTAACCGACATAAGTCCAGTTCAAACAGACAAAAGTACATAGAAACTAGAAGTAACGTTAAGAAAGAAATAGCGACAGCTAAGAGGGAATTTACGGAAACCACTAAAAAACGCATCGAAGCACAAAAATTAGGAACTCGTGACTTCTGGAAAATCTACAACAGTGTAGTAAATAATGGGCAATCAACGATTCCCCCACTAACCAACAATCACGAGGTTCTTTGCTCAGCAACCGAGAAGGCTAACATGCTTGCCAGTCGGTTTGCCTCCAACTCTACACTGGACCCTTTAAACCACCCCCTACCTGACTTTCCTATGCGGACTGACGCCAAGCTAGACGATCTGGAAATCACACCTGCTCAGGTGCATGCTATCATAAAAAACCTTGACACTTCCAAAGCATGTGGACCCGACCTCATCCCAGCTGTGCTATTAAAAAAGTGCTCAGCCGAAGTAGCTCCAGTTCTCTCCAAACTCTACAACAAATGCCTTAATGAATCTTGCTTTCCGAGCTGCTGGAAAACTGCTTCTGTGGTACCAGTATTCAAGAATTCTGGCGAAAGAACTGACCCATTAAATTATCGCCCTATTAGCCTCCTCCCACTTTTTGCCAAAATATTTGAGACCTTAATTAACCATGCTCTAGTCCAGCACCTTACAGATGCTAAACTTCTGACCGACCATCAATATGGATTTAGACAAGCCCGTTCCACGGCAGACATCCTCACTGTAATCTCTGAACGCATATACCATTCACTGGACAAAGCGGGAGAGGGCAGAGCGGTAGCTCTAGATATATCTAAGGCTTTTGACAGGGTATGGCATTAGGGTCTCCTCAGGAAGATTAGATCTTACGGTATCACTGGTAGAATACTTAACATAATTAAATCCTTCTTAGATAAGAGAAAAATCCAGGTTGTCCTCGACGGTCATACGTCTAAACAATATAATATAAATGCCGGAGTGCCCCAGGGATCTATCCTTGGTCCTCTGCTGTTCCTGATATTCATAAATGACCTCCCCGATAAAATTGCCTCTGAGATGGGTATATATGCTGATGACACCACACTCTATAGCAGGCACGACAGGAAAACAAATGAACATATATCTAAAGTAATGGCAGAAACACTGGAGGATGACCTCAAATCAGTGGTGGAATGGGGACAAAAATAGATGGTAACGTTCAATGCCACCAAGACAAAACTGGTTTCATTCAATAATTACAGGAAACCTTCTCTACCACCTATAGCAATGGCCAACAACTCTTTAGCTGAGAGTACGTCTTTCAAGCTCCTTGGCCTAACGTTCACAGGAAACATGAGCTGGAACAATTACATCGAGAGCATTGCCAGGGCCGCTGCGAGGAAGGTGGGCTCTCTCTACCGTGCTAGAAAACTTCTAACACCCGAAAGTATCCTGTACCTCTATAAGGCCACTATTCGCCCATGTATGGAGTATTGCTGTCATATTTGGGCCGGTGCATCGGCTACTAGTCTCTCTCTCCTTGACAGGGTTCAAAAGAGAGTCGCAAATCTGATAGGCCCTAAACCGGCATCAAAACTTCAGCCTCTGTCCCATCGTCGAAACGTTGCATCCCTCTGCCTGTTCTACAAGTATTATAATGGTGAATGCTCTGAAGAACTGCAAGCACTTGTGCCCCCACGACGTGAACACCCTTGACAGACCCGACAAGCTGCAAAATCCCACCCCCACACTGTAGAGATCCCTAGATGTAAAAGATCGTTCTACTCCAGTAGTTTCTTCCCCAGAACTGCTAGACTTTGGAATTCCATTCCAGGTCACTGCTTCCCCAACTGTACTGACATGCATAAGTTCAAGTGCAACGTGAACCAACATCTCGCTGCCCTAATCCCTACATAGTGCCCCAGTAGATGTTTCCCCTGATAGTAGCCCCCTACACCAAAGTGGCAATGTGCCTTGTTTGGGGTGAAAATATAATAAAAAAAAAAAAAATAAAAAAAAAAAAATAAAATTGCGAATTATTCAGAACTTCTACCTGGTCATGGCTGACAGAATGAAAACATGATACCCCCATGGATTAAATAAAGCGTTTCATTCAAAACATTGTGCAATAACACTCACGATGAAAACAATAATCCAAACAATACAAAAATAAAACAGATGTTTGGTTTTTCTTTGCATGTTTTTGAAGCATGTGGCCATGTTGACAATTTCCGACTTTTCCATGAAATCATTTACATCATTATTGTACTTCAAATTTTTTTAAAATTTCACTCAGTAGAAAGAGAAGAGGGGAAGACATTCGCTACTTGTTCAAGTAATGTATTTATTTAAATTATTGGTTCTAATTTAATTAAATACAAAACCTAATTAAAAGAAAATACATAAATGTTTATGATGTATGTACATATCATGGAACAGAAATGCCATATTCCAAAATGCACATAAATTGATCAAGTGGTTTTATTTATATAAAGAAAATCCTTATTTAACGATTAATAGGAATTTGTCGGCATTATAAAATAACTATTAATATTGTATATTAATAAATGATAATATTGTGTCCGAGATGGGTATATTTGCTGATAACATGCATGAGAGAAAAACAGATGTACATAAATCTAATAGCAGAATCGTTAGAAAATGACCTCCAGACTACAGTGGAATTGGACAGTAAATGAATAGTAACATTTAATGTTAGTAAGACTAAGCTGCTCGCCTTTAACAATTGCAAAAGGTCTTTCCAACCACTGATATCCTTAACAAATGACACCCTATCTGAGAATTCTTCCTTCAAACTCCTCAGCCCAACATTCATGGACAATATGAACTGGAACAAATACATTGAGGACATTGCAAAGGTTGCTGCAAAGAAGGTGGGGTTCCTCTATCAAATTAGAAGACTGCTTACACCCGAGAGTATCCTGTACCTCTATAAGGCCACCATTTGCCCATGCTTGGAGTATTGTTGCCACATCTTGGTCGGTGCATCTACCACTAGCCTATACTTCTTGGGTAGGGTCCAAAAAACGTTTTCGATCGAATAGGTCTCACTTTATCAACTAAGCTTCAACCTCTGTCCCATCGCCTCAGTGTTGCATCTCTGTGCCTGTTTTCAAAATATTTTAATGGAATGTGCTCTGATGAACTTGTTGCACTTGTGCTCCCCCACCATACATATCCCTGACAAATTCATTTATCAAGAAAATCTTACGCCTTCACTGTTAAGGTCCCGAAATGTCAGAAAGCTTTCTACTCTAATAGTTTTTTTCCTTGAACAGCTAGACTTTGGAATTCCTTTCCTGCTACCTGCTTCCCTGACTGTACTGATATGCAGAAGTTTAAATGTAACATGAACTAACATCTTGTTCATTTTTCCTAGGCATGGTCCCAAATAGAAGCCCCTTATGTCCAAGTAACAATATGCCTTGTTAGGAGTGAACGTGAGTAAAGAAAAAAAAAATCCAGCATGAATTATTGTTGAGTTATCTCCTTTTGATTCTTGATATTTTTTTCCTAATGTTATTGAAAAAAGTGCGGATGAATGATTTTGGAACAATTTTACCATTATAATGCCTCCTAGGGAGACAACCAGAGTTAACCCGGAAAATCCATTCTGGCAAAAATTTACTTTAAGCATGATTAATGTTTGTGCAAAATTAAAAAAATCTAAGCCATAGTTATTGAGAAACGAACGGACAAACAGGAGTGAAGTACTCGGTTCAATCCTTTCCTTTGTCAGAGGACCAATAACAGACATGAATGAAGGCAAATACAAACGGTTTCCGTGCTTACCTACAAGGAATGGTTGTTTCATGGTTTCCATCAAACTCTTCAAATCATGTTCAACGTAATCCATAACAATGTAGATTTTATCCATGTTGCTACCGACAACAATTTCCTAAAGAGATTCGACAAAATACACAAACAGTTAACAGAAATGAAGAGATGAATAACAATTTCTTTTTAAATCACTATTGATCCCCAAACAGCAGATTGTTCGGCACTTGTCTAGAATTCCGCATCTTATGAAAAAAGATTATAAGGCATAATCACATTGACATACAGGTTCCTTTTAGATAAGCAATGTTAAACCTGGTCAATACTAAAATGGGTGACCATTTATAAATTCTAGGTGCTGCATTTGTGCATGTGCTCTGTTTATTTCGGCATTGTTTCCAGTTGTTCTGAACTTCTCTTTGCCACTGACTCCAAGCAGTGTCGATTCAGGAGGTGTGGTTCGGATTGCACAACGCTTGCCATACAATTACATGTGCATCTACCCTTACAGGAATATCCATTGTCTTTCAAGACTGAAC
Organism: Euprymna scolopes; assembly: GCF_053919585.1. Lineage (NCBI taxonomy): Eukaryota > Metazoa > Mollusca > Cephalopoda > Sepiida > Sepiolidae > Euprymna > Euprymna scolopes. The sequence goes on from NC_136505.1 coordinate 1,073,595, forward strand.
AGAGACAATAATGAAAAAAGAAAAATTTGTATGATGTATTTACCTGTGATGTAAAGAAAATATTGTACGCCAAAATCACATAAATTGATCAAGCAGTTTTATTTTATAAAGAAAATCATTGTTAAGCAAATTTGAGTTTTTCCGTTACCCTCCAGCCATTCCCACTGTTAAGAATGGCTTTTTAAAACCTTAATTTGAAGTTATCTCCCTTGCTCCTTCAGATCATTCCCAAGATTACATTGCAAGATCATCATTTGTAGTTTAACCATAAAATTTTTTTTTTTTTTACAAAGTCATCACCACTTATCAAGGCCAAAAGACCACTCTAGGATAAGGGTTAAAGAGTATACCATAGACAATTGAACAATGAAGTAATCTCTCTCCTCTGATCTTGAGCACGTGGTACAATGGAGAAAGTCTATTTTGAACTCTATCAAGGCAAGATAAGTCCTTTCTAGCAGCTTCTGCCCAGATGTGGCAACAGTACTCCATCCTTGGATGTACCTGGCTCTTATATAGATAGGAGCTGTTAGAAAGGACTTGTCCTGCCTTGATAGAGTTCAAAATAGACTTTTTAGCCTCGTAGGAGATGTCCTTTTCTCTTCTCTGCAACCTCTATCTCACAGAAGAGATGTTGCGAGTTTGTCTCTGCTTTATTGTTATTTTCATGGCAAGTGCTCGACTGAGCTTAAATCTATGATCCCCCCCCTCACCAAACTTTCACAAGAAACACTCGTCTAGCTGAAAACACTATCAATAATTCCCCTTACACTTTATCTGTGCCTAAACCTAAACGTAGATTCTATGAAAAAAGCTTCTTTCTTAGAACTGCACGTCTGTAGAACTGTCTTCCGTTCTCCTGCTTTCCAGCTGACTATAATCTGATTGTCTTCAAGTCCAACGTAAACAAGTTCTTGATGAGCTGTTCCATATAAGTTAACAAATTTACCTAATTTCTATTACTAACAATTACTATATTGTTCAATTGACTACTGTACATGCTTAACCCTTATCCTCGAGTAGTCTCTGGGCCTTGATAAGTGGTGATGCCTATGTAAAAAAAAAAAAGGACGTGATTTGGAAGATCATTACTGTAGATCAGGAAGAGAGTTGGGCCCAGGATGGACCCCTGAAGGACTCCAGCATTAATACTGTGAGCTTCTGATTTCTGCCCATCAACCACTACTCTTATGAACCTATCAGCGAGAAATGATTTAATAATTGAGAAAACATTTCCAGCTATACTGTAGCTGAAGATTTTGTGAAGTAAACCTTTATGCCACACTCTATGAAAGGTCTTTGATACGTCAAAAGCAATTACCCTAGAAAGGTAGCTTCCGTCGAGAGATTCGCTAATCCTATGAAATATAACTGTATGCACATCAATAGATCTAGAAGAACGGAAACCATATTTTCTTATTTAAAAATAAAACTTCTCGATTGGTTTACTTGTTTTTATGGTAAACAATATTTTCATCATACAAATTTTTCTTTTTTTTTTCTTTTTTACGGAGGATGAAGGGGGAGGTGACAAGCACCGATTATTCTTGGTATCACCAAAACATTTGGTTGTTTTAAATTTTCAAAAAGAAACAAACTTAAAAACAGATTACTCTATCAAAAAATTCCATTGTTTTTTGTTAATACTAATGAATCAGCACCGATCAAGGCTAAAAACCACTTGAGGATAAAAGTTAATGAGACGGATGCATTGTCAGTTGAATAACTAATATTATAAAAGGCTTGAAAATAATGCAATGAACAAAATTTGATGAGGATTGTAAATAACAAGTATTTGTAGTCATTTTAGTTGAAGAATATCATGTTGTAGTCTGTAACAACAAACAGTTCTGAGCCATATGTTGTGATCTGTACTGACCAGATACTGTCTGGCAATGAGATTGATTTCAGACTCTGACATTACAATAGAGAAATATCGAAAGAGTATGGATAATACTTACTCTTACAGTCACAATGTTCGAATGTTGAGCTTTTAACAAGGTGTTAATTTCCCGAAGTGATGTAATTGGGAAACCTTCTTTCTCTTTCTCCATCTTCAAGCGTTTCAATGCCACAATTTCATCTGGAAATAAAGTTAAATTTTTTAAATTTACTTTTACCATGACTAATGTTTGTGCAAAATTTCAAAAAACCCCAAGGCGTGGTTATTGAGAAAAGTGTGAACAAATGAACGGATGAATGATTTGGAGGCAATTTTTTACCCCTATTATGCCCCTTAAGGGGGCAACCAGTTATCCTGGAAAATCCATTCTGGCAAAAATTTACTTTTACCATGACTAATGTTTGTGTAAAATTTCAAAAGAAATCCAAAGTGTAGTTATTGAGAAAAGTGCAAACAGGAGTGAATTATTAAGTCCAATCCCACCTTGTCGGGGGACCAAGAAAGGCTTGAAAACAGCAGGAGGAGTCAAACTTATCAAGCATGAAAATGTTTGGATTTTCAATAGAAAACTTTCAAAACTGTGGAGTAAAGATTCTGCTGTTTTAAAGTTTTAATGAATTTGTTTTATTTTGACTTTTACTTTAAAATGTTTGGATTATCTAATAGAAATTTGACCATTTTGTCATCTTTTGAAGATTAAAAGCAATGCTAAAAATACTATTTAACCTATGTGTAGAATCCATATTCCAATTAAAATCCATTACATTAATTATTAAAAAAAAATAATTTTTCTTTTTAAAAAAAAAGGGGGTTATTAAGAAAAAAGAATATCCATTACATTATTTTGATTATTAAAAAAATAATAATTTTTCTTTTTTAAAAAAAGGGGGTTATTAAGAAAAAAGAATATCCATTACATCATTTTGATTATTAAAAAAAAAAAAAAGAAGGGGTTATTAAGGATTATAAAAAAAATATTTAAAAAAAATGAAATTCAGGAAATCTTGTTTAATTGGAGTCTAATGACTATGGATTAAATTTTATGCAAATTTAAAATATTTGAGTTTTCAAAAGGAAGGTCCTTCCCATATTATGCCTCTTAAAAATACTTTAAAATGCTCAAAAGAAACTGACATTTGAGAAATACTTAACTGAAGTCTAATACCTATTTTTACAATTTCATAAATCAGAAATGCCTGAATTTTTACAAAGAGCCTACAAGCCTCTATTTAGCCAATTTGTTTAAAACTAAATTCAACAAAATATAGGTCACATTACTGAATCTTATACCTTGCAGCTGTTCCAAAATTCATAATGATCAGTTAATTAGTTTTAGGAGAACCTTATGTACAGAAATATATACACCTGCTTAATTTGATAGAAATGAAAACATATTAAATACTAAAGTTTTGACCATTTCTTTTTAAAACTTACCTGTTTTCTTGTCTTTAGCCCTGTAGACTACACCATAAGTGCCCTCCTCGATTCGATTCAAACAGTTAAACTCCTCAACACTGCGGCACCCTTGGATGGCCGGCAGGTAGGGGGGTAGGTTTGAGTCATCCTCGACGGGGGACGTGGGAGGACTCTCCTCTCTGTAGGGGGTTTCCTCTGGTTCTGAATGATGGATTGACTCAGTGCCACTTTCATTTTCAGAATGATCATCAAACTTGGATTTTGGATGATCTGAAGAAGACGAAAAATGTTCTTCAGAAGGGAATCCTCGGAAAGAGAGCAATCAAAAACTTGAAATTTAGATTTTAAAATAAAAGTCAGCAATAACAAACGATCGAAATTGACTCAGTTTGAGATTAACATCGATACCTGTTGTTTGATCAGAAAAGGTGGGGAGGGGGGGGGTAGATTTTAACTTGTAACCAGTCGTGGATAAAGGCCGAGATGTATATATTGTCCATTGAATTCTTCAATAAAAATTTGACCTATTTTTGTTCTGTTATGAAGATTAACAAAAAGATATAATGCTACTAAACCGGATATCTAGATTGCTTATTTTGATTTTCATCAAAATCCATTACATTATTCTGATTATAAAAATAGGTACTTGTACAGTTTAATCAAGACATTAAAAAATGAAAATATCGAAAAAAAAGGTTATATTGTATGTATTCGTTATAGAATAAAGTTGTCAAAAAAAATTTCACTTAATTTCATCAAGTAGTTTTTATCTTACAGCGAAAAAAACAATTTGTTATGATACCGAGCAAAAGGTTCGATTTTTAGGAAGAAAAGCTAGTAATAAAGATGGGGAGGAAGTGTCAGCATTTTAACTGGAGTTATCTCCCCGTGGCGTGTTCAACAAATTTCATAATAGGTGACTTCAACGCGCTCTCATAAAAACATGTTTTTCTGCTGTAAAATAAAAACTACTCAATCAAATTAAATGAAATTTTTTTTTCAGAGATCTTCAGTCCAAAACGGACATGTACAATATAACCTTTTTTCGATATTTTCATTTTTCAACGTGTTGATTAAACTGTACAAGTACCTAAAAATATTGGCATTCGGATTTCGTTTTTGTATTACTTCCCCTCTTTTCTTGACAGTGGTAGCTGATTTGGCATCCTCGACAAAACATCTTCCAACAGATATTTTAATTGAAGAAATTTATCATATTCTTAGACGAATTAGTAGAAGTAGTATTTTTATTATTATAAGTAGTTTGGCATAAGAATGATATTTTTCTGTAAAAAAGTGTGTTTAATTACTTTTAAGATTGTTTCATATAAAAAAGTTAATGTTTAAAAGAAATAAAAATTACACATTTTTTTAATAATTGTTCACATTGCTCTACTTATTTTCATATAAAATGTTAATAATAAATAATAAGAAATAATATGATAATATTATATATTACAACACACAATATCTGTTGGAAGAGGTTTCGTCGGGGACGCCAAATCAGCTATCATCCTCTAGAAAACAGGGGAAGTAATGAAACAAGGAAATGTGTCGATAAATCTTCCGGAATGCCAAAATATCTAAAAATAAAATAAATAAATAAAAGGTTATTAAGAAAGAAATTAAAATTTGTGGAATCTTGTTTTTTAATTGAATGCAAATTTGAAATATTTGAATTTTTAATGAAAAGTTGTGCCATATTATGACTCCTAAAAACCTTTTTAAATATTCTAAATAAACTAAAATTTAATGTCTATTGTTACAATTTCATTTGAAAGGATTGAAAATCTCCACATATCACAAACTGAAAACAAGAGCTGACTCAGGAAACAGCAAATATTTCCACTTTTTGAGAAACACAATTCATGGAAGGTGAGGACTAAAGGATAAAATAAGTGGGGAAACTAGAGTCACAAAGCGGACAAAGGTAAACCCAAGGTTAATTTCTACTGTCCAGAAGTTTCTCCAAGTCCCATCCGCTATTTTCTCAACGTACAAGCAGTTTAACCTTGATTCAGTAATCAGTAAAATTGTTAAACAATAAAAAAAACCTAAACGGCCAAAGCACTACGGACTTATGTGCTGTTCTGCAGTTGGAAATAATGATTATCCCAAACAAGAAGTGAGCCACGTCCAGTTTTGCAAATGATTTGTTTTGTTAACCAATGACATTTTGCATTCAACATAAACGGGCATATTTCGTTTTTTCATTTCGTTTAGCAACTATAACTTGCCGTTCAATTCTACTCAGTTTCCACTATTAGTTAATTCCCTGTTGCAATAACCAATACTTGTTGATGGTTGTCCAGTTATCTGTCAAAATTGAAGTCAGTTAAATATGGCGGAACTCTGGACCACAGTAAGTCCCATATGCTGTCCTGTGGTGAACGATGTACATGCAGTACAGTGATCTATTTTGATTTACTATAGAAATCCATCACTAAAAATTTTGGTACTTATTTAGGATTAAACCTCTTTAAAAAAAACTAAAATGCAAAAAATTATTTATGATGTACACATGGAACGAAGATGTCATATTCCAAAAATCATATAAATTAATTAAATAGTTTTTTTATATAGAAAATCATTTTTTATGATTTTTTAGCAATTTTGATAGGAAATTGTAGTCATTATAAAAGTGATTTTGATCATGATAGTTTAAATTGGATTGTTTCCTCTTATTTATTTAACATGGCAAATCAAAACACATCTTGCATCATAAAATTTTATTTTCTTAGTTAAACTGTTTAATCAATTTCGACGATTTTTGGAATATGACTTTTTCATTCCATGATGAATACATACATGATAACATTTTTTAAAAGATCTTTATTTTGAAATCGGTTTAGTTCTAAACAAGCTCCAAAGTTTCAAACAATTAGAAAATACATTCACAGAAACGGCCAGATTACGTTTGATACATGCATCAACTCAAGATATTTGCAACAAAATCTAATGAGATATGAAAGTGTTAACATAACTGCTGCGTTTACAGTAAAAGACTTTACTTACGGTGGCGTTTTCCACTGCCATGTGCCAGGCCATTGTGCTCGCTGTTACTGACGTTACTACGACTGCTACTGCTGCGTCCTGAGCTGGGTGATGGAGAACCTGATGCGAAAACAAAAGCAAGAGTTTGAATGTTGCACGTGGCAACAATTACAATGGAAAAGAAAATTTTACACTAATTAATTTTTGGCAGAGGAGGAAAATTTTTTTTTTTGGCATCATCAATCTGGAATTTTCAGAATTTTCACAAACAATTGTAAATTAATCATCTTATTATCGATTCAAATAAATCAAAATGAAATTTATGCCCAATAAAAAACAAAAATATTTTTAAATCGCCAAACGAACAATTTACCTGAATAGTTTCATGAGCAATTTGGGTAAACCATTTGAATAATAATTATTAGAGCTGTGACAACAACATATTCTTTTTATTGTTTGGATCCTCGAGTATAGATCCAACACAATAAACCAAGAACCACATCACATAAAAGCATATAAGATATCGACAGATACACACTCGAGAGTCAAAACAATGAAAAGAATATGTTGTTGTCCAAGCATTAATAATTATCTATATATATACTAGGAGGCAGCCCAGCATTGCCTGGTCGTAAACTACGCTTTTTTTTTATTGCAATATGATATTTTTATTAATGCAGATTTCGTATTTTTTATTATATTATATTGGAACCAATATACAGTAATGATTTTAAAAAATGACTCGTAAGCCATCATCAAGAATTAAAACCAAAATATTTAGATTACGATTTACTTTTTCCTTTGACGTTAATGCCTGATCTATGAAAACATGTTTGTTGCACAGCTAAAAATTAAAACAAATCAATAGCTATTACGTTACACATGCATATTCATAATGCAATCGTTCGACCTCCATCTGGCAAATTTAATTTTTTTTAATTTTCACACTTTTGCACCGATTTTCCCCGGCTAAAACTCAAATATGAAGTTTTGCATGAGTTCGAATACCCTATATATTAAGACAAAATTTTAAAACAAATATATATATATGCATATATAAATACATATAGAAAGAGGTTTGTGTTGACTATAACCTTTTTACACAAATATTATGCAAGTATAAATCATGTAGAATATCTGCATGAATATAATTATGTATAATAGTTAACTACAGATGATCATCCTATAAAAAATATAGGGAATTAATTAAAATGAATATTTAAAAGAATATGCAAATTAGCTAGATCTTTTGCAGATGAATGCAATTCCACGACTCACATATAACAAAGTTGTATTTTCGTTTTAAATAAAATAAAAAATGGGTTTTTAATATGAATATCAATACACAAAAAAAAAATTTCTAGAAGTGTGTGTGTGTGTGTGCATATATATATATATATATATATATAAAAATTGCCCCAAAAACCTCTGGCCTTGATAGAGGGGAGACTTAAACTTGCTGCTATGCTTTCAAATGATTTGAAATAACAGCAAGGGGAGACTTGAATCCAAATATTTCTCATATGTTGTATCTTGCCTCTTTTGGAAATAGGGTACGATTATGAATATCTCTAGTATCAAATAATCCTTATACACTGTGAAATTTACTTTATGTAAGAAAACCAAAGAGGAGAGATATAACATATGAGAAATATTTGGAATCAAGTCTTCCCTTGCTGTTATTTCAGATCATTTGAAATCATAGCAAGTTTTAGTCTCCCCTTCATTAAGGCCAGAGGTTTTGGGGAAATATCAGATATTTTGTAATTCATATGCAAAACTAGGAAAACAAATGACTATGATTCAAACATTTCATCGCTGTAAAAAGTGCCAAAAATAGCCTCTTAATGTGCGACCTTAAGGACAAATGTCACATAGCCCACTACACAATTCAGGTCATTACCTTTCCAACAAGCCTTCATTTGTTAAATTCTTAACAGTCCTGAGATTTGGAACATATAAAATTGCAAAAAAAGGTGGTGTGTGTGTGTATATATATATATATATATATATATAAAATAAATAAAATAAAAAATTACAATTAAATTTACCAAAATGATCCAAGATGGTAAAACTAAAGTATATTATAAATATTAAAGAATTAATATTTATAAAGTAATCTCAGCCAGATGTAAAAGCTCGATAAAACCAAATAGGAGATAAGAGCTTATAATATAAGCAAACAGTTAATAAAATATGTTAAACACTTTGAAAAAGAGTTAAAAACATATTTAATCTGAAAAGGAAACACTTGATAAGTGGATAGTCCTTAATCCGTGGAGTTTCGAAGAAATACTTTCCTTTTCATCAGAGGGTAGGAATTAGCAAAATGCGGGATCGGATTTTGCATACAAAAGTATTTGATGAAACAACAAGTAAGTCAAAGATCTTACTTTATAACAAAAAAGTGAAGCAGAGGGAATATGGTGAAGAAAAAGGTGATTACACGTGAATGGATAGTCTGGTGAAAGATAAATAATCCAATGACGGTAAAATCCAAAAATATAACTTCAAGAAAGTTAATTGAATTTCCATTTGCACAAGTAAAATCCAAGGAAATCCCGTGATTGGAAGATGGTCCAAAATAATCCAAATGCCAAAATCCATGGAATAATTCACAAATATGTACAAGGGAAAAGGGGAAAAATTCCAATAATATTGATAAAAGAAAAATAAGATATGCTGATCACACTGCTGCCGAGACATAAATATAATTTATATTTATGTCTTGGCAGCAGTGTGATAAACATATCTTATTTTTCTTTGAATTTAAAAATTTACCTCTATTGATAAATATCATCCAATTATTTTTAATGCATATTTATTCCTATATAGTTTTATATGCTAATTAAAATATCACCAAATAGTTTTTACAATAGTATTATACTTTTTATTATTATTAATTTATGCATTTATTTACTTATTGATATTTATATATTATTTTTTAAAAAGTTATATATTAATCATATAGTAACCAGATTGTTGTATTTTGCAATGGAGAGCCATGCATTTAACAACTGTCCTGTTTTTAAATCTTTGAAACAACTACATGATAAACAGTTGATGACCTGTTTTCCATATAAATATTAAAATAAAGGTTTCTTTTCTTTTTCATCATTATATAATTGAATCTGCTTTTGTAATTATGGATTTTCTAGCAGAAACTTGGTTTACACAAGTGTAAAGTATGTGATATGCTGAATTTAGTTTGTATTACTGAAATTTAAATTGCGTTTTTTTATTTAATTTTTTTTTTTTTAGAAAATACTAGAAGCTTCTGTAGACTTATTGTTAGTAATCATTCCAAAACCAGAAAATGTACTTATTTCACACTTATAGTATTTTTTTTACAATGAAGTCACCACTTATCCTTGAGTGGCCTTCAGGCCCTGATAAGTGTAGTATTCATATGTTAATGTAGTACATCTGACACATGTTCCACTGAATAGCGGAAATTCACCAAACAACTCATCAGAGACAGATATGTGTGTATATATATATATATATATATATATATATATAATGTATGTATTAATAAAAAAAAACGTTCCTTAAGATGTTTACCTATGCATATGAATGTATATATGCAAATGCAATGTACTTACGCCAACAAAAAACCATATCCAAAAATAAACGATTAATTACCGTTTGAGTATTTCGCCGGATGATGATAACGCGTCCTCGATTCTGAATCAGTTTGTGACACTTCACTAACTTCCGAAACAGAATCCGGTTCATTCGGTCGATTCGGGTACGTTTCTTCTATCCCATCAGATAGAATTTCAACATCATGATCTATTTCTTCAGGAGTGTGTGGTCCAATCGCAATTCGAGGGGCTGTAAAGAAAGAAATTCTTGTATCAGTTATGCCAGATTTTCACATGTGTACTTATTGATAACAAAAGTAAATAAGGCGGCGATGCGCGGATAATATAGTCACATTTAAGGCAACAAAATTAGAGCAGAAGATATAGAAAAATTACATAATGAATACAAGAACATAATTCAGTCATGAGATCACCTGACAACATAAGGATGGGTCAAAGTCTTATTTCAGTTTTATTTCTTCATATTGTATGGCATAACTTGAGAAATACTTCATACAATATGAAAAAGTAAGAATTTTGATAACTCAAAAAATATTTATTTGATTCGACTGAAATTTTGCCTTGTGGTGACAAAAAGTATTAGATTCATACATTAAATTTGGAAAAAAAATCAAAATTTCGACTTTGAGCAGACTTTTCATGGTCATATAAGATGTGGGACCTCATTGGCTACAATATGGGTCAAGTAGTGAATTTTGAAAATGAACAGAATTAAAGTTATGGCAAAAACTGCTATTTTCACCTTTTCCATAACATTGACATGGCAAAACTGAATCAGTTCTAAGTTCAACCATGACCAATATTTTGACCTAAAAGATGTACACAAATAGTGACGAACTGAAAACATAACCGCCAATAAAAAACACTAGAAAGAGACCAATTTTATGACTGACTTAATACAGAATAGAATATGATAGGAAATTAGAACAAATGTGATTCTTTGGTTAACTATTCAGGTCAGGTTAGATTGTTTTAGGACAAAAAGTGAGTTTGCAAAATCAGTTATATATAAAAAATAAAAGAAAATCTCAAATTAGTCACTTTCTGCTCATTAAATCTCCTCTTGCTCTCTCTCTCTCTCTCCCTCTCAGCTACAGAGTAAATTGTTATTATATCTGTGATGTTTTTCCTTTTGTTTATAATGGACTATATCGATCATTTGCTTATAATGGACTATATCGATCATTTGCTTATAATGGACTATATCGATCATTTGCTTATAATGGACTATATCGATCATTTGCTTATAATGGACTATATCGATCATTTGCTTATAATGGACTATATCGATCATTTGCTTATAATGGACTATATCGATCATTTGCTTATAATGGACTATATCGATCATTTGCTTATAATGGACATTATCGATCATTTGCTTATAATGGACATTATCGATCATTTGCTTATAATGGACTATATCCATCATTTGTTTATAATGGACTATATCGATCATTTGTTTATAATGGACTATATTGATCATTTGTTTATAATGGACTATATCGATCATTTGTTTATAATGGACTATATCGATCATTTGTTTATGATGGACTATATCGATCATTTGTTTATAATGGACTATATCGATCATTTGATTATAATGGACTATATCGATCATTTGATTATTTCCTTTTTTATATTCAACTGTTAACAACTGGAAAGAGAGAAATGGATAGAAACAATAGTGGCCGATACAATATGAAATAAGAGTGGAGGTGAGGAAAGGATAAATAGAGACATAGCAAGAAAGGAGTCATTCGATGAATTGCAAATTAAAGCAAATTAGAACCATTCAAAATTTTCATTAATTTAGCTTTAATAATAGAAACACAATCTAATTTTACATTTTAGCTTGTGAAATTTCAACATGAAAAATTACTCGCTGTTCCAATTAAACTGAATTGTTTACAAATTGTGTTTCACATAAAAACAAAAAGAGGAATAACTCCGGGTTCATACAGATTTTCAAAGATTTTCAAGGCCTTCTCCAAACAAAATTTAAGTTTTCAAAACAAAATTTGTGTTTGTTTTAAATCCACAGCAATTCGAAAAAAGTGATAAAAAATCAAATATATACAACAAATAAATGTTACCATCGCCAATAACCGTTACATTGCAATCTACCTGCTTCAGTTTTGGTATTTTTAAGTAGTTTTAAATGCGTTTTATTTATTTCAAATATTATCTCTTTATGGTTTTTTAATTTCCAACCAAGATGGTTGCCGTCTTGTCAATTTTTGGGGGCTCAGCCGGCCTAATTTTAAATTATCACAATTTGTTTACCTTTGGGGGGGGGGGGGGATTTGTCATTGGATAGTCCAGTCTGCGCAAGGAAAGTAATTTTTAGAAGGGGCAGAGTAATTTTATTTATGGCAGCCGTCACTACTTATCCCCCTTTAAAAAAATTATAAAATTAAATTATAAATGAAAACAAAAGTAGACGGAGATTTCAATCTTTATCACACTACCTGTGCGATTTCGGAACAATGTATTTTGATTTTATTTTCAATATTTAAAAAAATATTTTAATGATATTTTTATTAATACTTAAAAAATATTTTTCAATTTTACTTTTAACATTTCGACACAAATTTTTACTGGACATAAACAATACAATTTTCAAGACATTTTCCATATTTTCAAGGAAATAATAGAAATAAGGCCTTTTCAAAGTAAAATTCAAAATTCAAGGACTTTCAAGTCTGTAAGAACCCTGTAACTATTAAGTTAGAAACTTAATCCTTATCCTAGAGTGGTCTCTGTGCCTAGATAAGTGGTGAACCCCCTCCAAGTAAAAAAAAAAAAAAAAAAAACTAATTGACTTATTGACAGAAAGTGGAAAAAAATGTAGAATCTTAAAGGCAAAAATTATGGGTAAAAATAAAAACGAAAATAAATGTAGAAATGAAAAATTACAAGAAATACATTTGCAACTTTGACTAACTATCAGGGACGCAATTGCCCATTAGCATAACAAAGCTGAAATCGTAATAGCAAAACAGTATTGTATGTGGATGACATATATATAATATATATATATATACATACATACACATACGTATGCACTCAGACACTAAAACATTTGCAATACAGAAAATGTACTTACGTCTTTCATCTGGTGATCGTTTCCTAGTCCGTGATTTGGAATCCCAACGTTCCCCGTGGTCAAGGTGTCGTCTATCAAGACTTGGGCTACGGCTACGAAAGTGTCTTTCTACACGTCGTCTATCGCTTCGTTCACTTTCTGCCAGGAGTACGAGTGCGTGAAAAAGAAAACAGCTTTAATTATAACTAAATTTTGTGTGCTAAAACAAAATACAACAAATGTTATTCTTGTACAACAATGTATGACCAAACATTCTTGCATATTAACGTTTGACTAAACATTCATTTTAGACATCTTTTTTCTACCATCCTAACTGCAGTTTTCTTTTATCACAATTACACATAAAAATAAAAAACAATTAGAGATTCCTTATTATAATGAAGATGTTATGTTTGTATATCTTAAATTGTGAAGGTTGTTTAAAAAGAAACATGATAAATAATTGAATTCATAAAATTTAAAAACTACATAAATCAAATGATTATTGTTATTAAATATTAACAGCTGTTTGGAACAAATTTAATAATTTTTTGATATTCTTTATTTATCTGAACGACAAAACTATTGAGGTTGTTGAAAAGTATTGTTACATTGGAAATATCATTGGAGCACAGGGTAGAGCTGGTGCTAACATGATAGCAGGAGTTATGAGTGAACAGAGTAAGTTTACAGAATGACTAGGATTACAAACGAGCAATGCTGACAACCAAAGTAAGAGTCCATGCAGGCATGTGTATGCATTATAGTGATGTATGAAAGTGAATCTGGCCAGTTAAAGCCGAGGACATGCATTGTATGGAGAGAAATGATGGGAAAATAATATGATGGGTGTGTCATACCAGTTTGAAAAGATAATTTTAGATCCAATGACCTTAGAGGAAGATTAAATGTGGACATTATAGGAAGATGTGTGTAGAACAGGAAACTTTGATGGTTTATCAATGTTGAAAGACTAGATGAAAGTTCTTGGGTTATTGGCTATATAACAATTAATGTAGTAAAACATATGAGAAAAAGTGATAAGAATGAACGAGAAAGAGAGGGATAAATAAAAACCTGGTCAGAGATAGATTAGCATGGAACTCAATTTCCTTAAGTCATCTAACACATGCCAGCATGCAAAACGAACGTTAAACTGAATTATGAATATGACAATCTTTCATTTCAGAACGATTTGAAATATTTAATAGCTGTAAAATGCAATGGGTAGCAGTTTCATCATAATAATTTGCGGCGGATTAAAAATTTGGAAATATTAACTGCAGTTTAGTGTTCCTTTAATACTTTGAAAACCATGATAGTTGAGTTGGAGAATTGGTAGGAATAGTGGCTAGTTGGAAAGATCATAGATATTCTGTCTGTATTTACACAATTTTATTTTTTTTTTTGGTTAAAGCAACCACTGATTCCACATCTTTAAAATTTTCTAGCTTACACATCATCATGAGTCGCATCTTCCGCCGGATGCAGATTGCAAACCCGTGTGACTTATTTTTTGCCATTCCTTCCAATCCAGGGCAAGTTGGTTGATGGACACCCAACTGTTGAGAGATGTTCAATCAAAAACATTTTCTCTCTTCATCTTCTCCTTGGCTTTTCTCTGCCTCTTTTGCCTTCTAACATACTCTCAAAGCATAACTTTGACCGTCCAGTCGTTGATCGTTTGACATGGCCCAAAAGTTTAAAGGTTTTACTTTTGATTACACATCATAGTCTTTAAGACATTCAAGAAGATCTGAACTGCAGCTAATATTTCCAGAATGTTTTATCCATCATAAAAATCATCATAATGCAAGAAAGTAGAAAGTGGACTTCCGAAAGCCGTGTAACTTTTTTTTGCTTCTCTTATTTTGCCCTTTAGTTCTTAAATTCCATGAATGATGTTTCTGACAAAGGAGGAGGAATTGCTGTTTTCTAGGTGGGCATTGATCCATATAACATTTATTGTTGACTAATTTTTTTACCTTGAAGTAGTCATTTTTTTAGCTCCTACATCAAATGGCTACGAGGGGCATGCAATAAGTAATGCCCCTGACCCACTTCTGATCTATCTGAAATTTTGCATGTGCAATGATTTATATCTCTACGGGTTATGTGGCAAATTACAGCTCTAAACTAATTATGGTTTCTGTTTTACAGGTGTTTGAACTGAGTCAGGTGTGAAATGGGGCCTGTTGAATGTTGAGCAGTGATCCAGTTTTTGTATTTGAAACGACGCACACCACAAGAGACTTTTGATGAAATGAAAGAAACTTATGGTGATAATGCCCCATCATATGACCTTGTAAAACGCTGGCATCATGAATTCAAACATGGCCAGAAGTCTGTGGAAACAGCTCCCAGACCTGGTCGCTCCCTTCTGCCATTGATGAGGCATCTGTCCATCAAGTTGAGGCTGCCATTTTGGAAGATCAGCACATTACTATTCGCCAAATAGCCCAAAATGTCAAGATTAGTAAAAGGTCTGTGGAAACTATCATTCATGACTATTTGCATATGCATAAGGTGTCTGCCAGATGGATTCCCAGGTTGCTCACACCATTCCAGAAGCGAGAACACGTCGAGTGCTCGAGGATGAATTTGGAGATGTGCCAAGAAGACAAGTCAAAGTTTTTCAAAAGACTGATTACACAGGATGAAACCTGGGTCCATCACTATGATCCAGAGACCAAAGCCCAGTCAATGCAGTGGAAGCACTTGGAATCACCACCTCCAAATAAGGCAAGGGTGCAGCCCTCCGCTGGCAAGGTCATGCTCACAGTCTTCTGGAACCAGGACGGAGTAGTGATGACAGATTTCCTGGCAAAGGGTATCACAATTACAGGAGCCTATTATGCTTCACTTTTGAGGAAATTAAGGGAAGCTATCAAAATCAAGAGGCGGAACAAAATCAGCAAAGGTACCCTCCTCCTGCAGGACAATGCTCTGATCCACAACTTGCATGTCGCCAGATCAGAAGCACGGGCATGGTTATGAAATCTACCCCATCCTCCCTACTCTCCTGACCTTGCACTCTCTGACTTATACCTCTGCCCAGCCATGAAGTTGTTTTTGAAAGGAAAGCGTTTCCCAGACGATGCAGCCTTGATTTCTGAAGTCACATCATGGTTAGAGGACCAACCTGGGGTGTTCTACAAAAACAGTCTCCAGAGCTGCATCAAACGATGGGAGAAATGCATAACTCTGGGTGGTTCCTAAGTAGAGAAAGACTAATAACTGTGCCTAGTTTCGTTGCTCTATTGCTATGGGAAGTGGGTCAGGGGTATTACTTATTGCACACTCCCCGTACATGCCTTGTCTAGAGTGATTTCCATATAAACAAGGTTACTCTTTTCTAATGTCTCAGTGTTTTTCCAGTCATCCATGGTCTCAAACTCACCAATCACAGAAACAACTATCCATTGCAATTTACTGATATTAAATACTTCAAATGGTTCTGAAAAGAAATATCAAAACATAATTGGCTTTGTTTCAAGCAGACATTAATATTGAATAACAATAATCATTCTATTTATATAGTTATTAAATTTTATGACTCATGCTAACTTTTAAATTATATTCAAAATGGCTACCGTATTCTCTTTGTGCAAATTTTTGCTCCTCTTCCACTAAATGGCAACCAAAGCAGGTTTTTAACTGAATTATTTTATTCTTGAAAAATGCAATCATTTAATAATGGTTAAACTGTTCTTTTTTGTAATGTCCATTGAATAATGCTTTTTTTGTAATGTTCATTGTATAATTCTTTTTTTGTAATGTTCATTGGATAATGCTTTGACCATGTTAGATATAATTTGTCTTCACATCTCAAATTCAAACTCATCATTTTTAATCCAACCCCCCCACACACACACAATCTCATTCAGTCAATTTTGATTAAAACAAAAACACATAGTCACATCATGATGATGATGATGGTGATCATTATCATCAATTTAACATTTGTTTCACGTGTTGGCAGCTGACGTTAGATGGATATTAAAACTGATTGACCGATCTCTCTCCAGGTCTTTAGTTATTCCTCTATCTACTATTCACCCATGGAGTAGTGTTGCCACATCTGGATTGGTGCACCGAACACTCAGCTTTCCATCTTGAACAGGGTACAAAAACGAGTCTCTAACCTAATATGACCTGCACTGCCTACCAAAGTCCAGCTCATTGTCACGATGTTGTATTTATAGGCACACGCCTTTTAAATGCTAATATTCGTTGCTCAAACCGCACATGCATACATACATACATACACCTTTGATAAGCACCGGTTACTGGCCCTGCCATAATCCTCGTTTGCTCAACAGGTGGTGTTCTCTATTTCCTGTTGTTACTCTCTTCTTTCTCTTTCCATTCAAGACGTCAACGTGACAACATGCTTCCTTTTCTTGCCTAGCTTATGATGTGAAATAAGCAATTTTTCTACACGCGCCTCGACAGCCGTGCATTCTTTCAAGGTAGGAATGAACATTCCATAAGAATGAATACTCGTTATATCTTAAACTCTTACACACACAATGAACTTCCAACGTATACTACAACGAACTCTCGTATACGCTCACACACACAACAAACATTTACTATATGCATCCTAGTTCATATACACACAAACACACTGTAATGTTCGTAAGCTTTCTGTGTAAATAAATATTCCTTGTACATATGTAATCCTGCTTTGGCGTGCTTCATTTTAATGTTTTAAATGTACTCGTAACATGTGCCCTTATTGTTCTTTTCATTATGCTGTGCGATCTGCAACCGACGACCTTTGACCCTTCTAGTAATCACACACGCAACCTTCTCAATAACCGGTTCCTCAACGCAGCCTATAAAGTGGGGACCCCAGCATATAACCAGGTAACTAAACAGCTCTGGGGTCCCCCCAAATATTCCTGTGTTTGTTTTAAGCACACACAAAAACATACCCCGTCAACTCTGTTCCGTCTGCCTGCTTCCCACCTGACTACAACTTGGATGTCTTCAAGTCCAACGTTAACAAATTCCTAATGAACCACCCCCTTAAGTAAACACTTTATCAAATCTCTACACTAACATAATGTACTTGCAATAACCCTTATCCCTGAGTGGCTTCCTGGCCTTGATAAGTGGTCACCACTGTGTAAAAAAATAAAAACTACATAAATACTCCTCATCAACAGTAAAATCCCACCCCTTCGCTCTAGAGATAAAAAAAAAACTTTCTACCCTAATGGCTTCTTTTCTTGGACCACTTACCTTTGAAATTCCTTCCCAGTTTCCTTTGATGATATCAACATGCAAAAACTTAAATGTAATATGAACAAACATCTTATTACACAACTCCCTACTTAGGAGGCACCTTATAAATCTTGCCTTTAATCACCATAGACCCTTATGTCACAGTGGCAATATGCCTTATTTGAGGTGAAAAAAAGTTTAAAACACAAAAAAAATGTTTTTTAACAATATCCAAAGATGCACACAAAAAAGAAAAATAAAGGAGTAGTAAGCTGAAATTCACAAATAAAACTGACCTTCATTTCGTAGAGACATGCCCCGTCTCTCTTCTTTTCTCCGTTGCTGTCTTTCACGTTGTTCACGTAGTTCTCGTTGTTCCTTTAGCTGTTCGCGCTGTTCACGTATCTCTCGTTGTTCTCTCAGTCGGCGGTCAAGTTCAACCTTCTCCAAACGTTCCCTGTAAGACAATAAGTAAAATTCTTACAAAAACCTGCCTTAACATTAATTCAGCAATTTTTAATTTGTTTATCAATTTTTTTTTTTTTAAGAACTACATCTATCACTGTCACCTTAATGCACCATATCTTGCTTGCTCCTCCATCCACCCACCTATCTCACTCTTATTATCACTCTGTTTAATAACAGTCAAGAATAATAAAGAAATGAAAATAATAAAAGGATTGGACCAGTCTATTATAAATAAAAATGAATATAACAACTCATAATGCTAATCTGTAATAATAGTGAGCAAAAATAAACTGATTATGGATGTTTTTTTAATTTTATTTAACTGGCTTTGCCAACTCACTTTTTCCTGATTCAAACAATCTAATCATAGCTCAATAGATAAACCAACAGATCACATGTAATAAATATATATATATATATATATATATATATATATATATATTTTATTTTACATTTTTTTTATTGGGGAAGTGGTATTATCCACTGGAGAGCCATGAAATTAACAGATGTCCTGTTTTTAAATCTCTGAAACAGCTGCATGGTAAGCAGCTGATGATCCCCATTTTCTATTTACAAAATTTTAGTTAAGGTTTTCTCTTTTCATCCTTATGTAGTTAAATTGTTTTAAAATTGAAGACTTTTGCGAAATCGGCTTATGCAAGTGCTAAGTCTATTTAACAAAATTTTTTTTTTTCCATCCTTATATAAATGAATTCTCTTTTGTCATTATAAAATTTTTAGAAGTCGGATTATGTAGGTGTTAAGTCTGCGATAGGTTAAAGTTAATATTTTTTTCCCTTCCGGGAATTTAAACTACATTCTTTATTTTTATTTTTGCATTTTTTTATTCAAAGCTTCTTTAGACTATAAACAAGTGACAATATTCCAAATTTCATAATGTTGACCATTTTACATTTATTATAATTGCATTGACATTTACAATTCTTGACAGTAACTTTTTCATAGCACAAAATCATTCATTTTATTATTATATCAATCAATGAATCTATTTTAATGTAATTAAAAGAATTGTAAACGTCAATGTAATTAAAGGAATAAATTGTAAGATGGTCAACATCATGAAATTTGGAATATAGGCTTTTATCATTTGTTTATACGCTCAGTAATTACATTGAGCTTCATAAATTAAGGATTAGTATATATAAAAAAGTGAAATATAATTGAAAAAAATCATATTTTCAACAATACACATATATATATTATATATATATAATTATTGTCTTGCTATGGTTTCCTAGATGTTTAATCCAATAAAACTTGGGTGGTTATAAACAGTGCTCAATAAGAAATAGAGCTGTATTATTGTATAATTTTCTGTATTTATATAAATATTATTGGCTACATATGTGCATATATGTTTCAGCTGTGATTTCTTTCAAATTCTAGTATCATCAGGTCACTTGCCCCAACTGGTTTCGAATACAAATATGAAGGGTTTTTTTTTCCCCAAACTTTTCCTTTTTGTTTTTTTTATGTCCGACAAGAAGCAGTGCTGTAGAAATGATAACTTATAAGAATTTTCTGGTGGTGAAGTGTTGGGGGGGGGGTGAAAGGACTTAATGGATAGAGAGTAAAAGTGTTCGCTATTGTCTTTGTGAGAATACATATTTGAGAGATATTTTGATAGTGGAATGGATGTAATAATTTGTAAATGAGAACAAAACGTACTGATTGTGAAAAATTTGTTTAGGAAGTGATCGTTTATTTTCCTCCTATGTAGAACTGTAGATGCATGGGAAAAAAAAATCAACTTTAATTTATTTAGTGTTAGTAGAATAACTCAGAGTCAGCCAAATAGTATAATCTACAAAATCATATTAAGGAGAGTTTACTTTACCAACAACGTTGGTATGAGCAAGGTATCTGACCAAATGAGCTATTCAAATTTGTTATTACTCTTAACGTATCACTTATAAATTTCATTTTGTAACACATTAGAAAAGTGTCATTAGCTCTTTTTTTAGGGATTTCTAGAGATGCAGAACTACTTTCATTACATTTCACATGCAAATTGTACATGTTATTGCACTTATATTCAAGATTACACTCCGATGCATGTCTTTGATTTTAGAGACAGACATGCAGAGACGGGGGGGGGGGTCTTTATTATATGCATATATTACACACACTTTTGAACACTTTTGCCTTATTGTTCATGTCCCCGGGGCAATGTCGAGTAGACAATAAATATATAATGTATCAAATCAGTGTTATATAATTCTGTAATTTAATGACACTTTTGAAACAAAAAATCTTTATACATTTTTCTGGAGATAATCCAAACTATTATAATTGATTCCCCCGTCATCCACTGAATACTGTAGAATTAACTTGAAATACGTGTAAATGTTATTTAGTTCCTAAATTATTATCAATTGATATAATTTTAGTTTAATAATTTATTACTAACTATATTGAAATTTTTAAAGATTAAATTTTTAAATATTGAGCTTCATCTTTGCTTTGGAAATTGATTCTTATTTAAATAAATCTAAATGTGTTCTCAGATTGCAACCATTTAATATGCATTTCATACTTATTTCCACTAAAACAAAAAAGTTTTTTTAAGTATTCCCCTGTAACATGGAATTATACACATGCACGCGTACACACACACATATATATATAATACTTACTTTGCAGAGATGCACAAAGGGTTATAGATTACATGTGTATGATTGACATTCATTCTGAAAAAGATTTCATTGGCATTTATGGAAATGTAAAAAGGTAGAGTTTCACGTGAATAAAGATTGTATTTGGATTTTTTGGAAAAAATTAAAGTCAATCACGCACACGTGATCTATAAATCAGTGAGCTGTGAATCTTTCGAACATTTCCTCAGATTTAATAGATTTTATATCACTTCAGTTATTTTTTTTTTTTGGCATGAATTTCTTCAAGATAAAACATGAATAGATATTTTGTATTAATACCCATAATGTGCACATTTAATCAGCACAATTAGCCATTAAAAAACCACTTCAAAATTAAGTGGGACAAAAAGCGCCGCTCAAAACTTATGCGGGACAAAAAGCCCCGCTCAAAACTTAAGCGGGACAAAAAGCGCCATTCAAAACTTATGCGGTACAAAAAGCGCCGCTCAAAACTTAAGCGGGACAAAAAGCCCCGCTCAAAACTTAAGCAGGACAAAAAGCCCCGCTCAAAACTGAGCAATTAACTAACTCTTTCCTTAATGGCTGGCGTCCTATGACTACCAAAGACATTGCACGGTTTGACAAATAAAAGGCAACTGAAATGGCCAGTCTCAGTCAGATAGATTGTCAAGAATGTATTCTGTTTGGTTTATTCCATTCATTGTTTTAATATTTTTTATCATTCAGAAAATCTATCCCTATCATTAAGCCATATCCTAGATTTGTTTTCAGCTTTGATCAATAGCGAGTCATTATTAAAGAAAAAATTGTTTTATCAATAAAAATACTACATCAGACAAGAGTTGCCTGGACATATTTAAAATTTATTCAACCTGCATGTGTCAAAGACTATCACAATACAAAACGGATCTAAAAAAGCAACTTTGTTTTATTAAGTTATCACAAACTTGTTATGAGAGAATATCCTGTTACTATAAATACACCCATCCTCTATTTCTAAAGTCCATATTTACTTTTCTCCTCATGAGGGCAGTGTTAAATAAAAGCTCAGTTTTTTTTTATGTACGGAATATCAAGTTCCCCAAAAAGGGACACTAGGTGGGAGGAAAATAAAAATTGTTCCAGTCAAGATGGATCCCTCTTAGCACACCTGACAACAGAACAGCTAGTATATTTTGATCATAGCCTGAAGGCCAAGAAAAATCAAGTCAACTAACAAGCAAAATGATTTGCACCTTTCCAATACAGGTGAGAAACTAAACAAAAATAGAAACTGTCTAAAAGACAATCTCTTTTATGTTTGTTTTTGTTTAAAAGATCTGAAAATTTTGTTCTTATTTAAAATTCGAATTAAAAAATAAAAGCAAAAAAATCTTTATGATGTATATATCTGTCATGGAACGAAGATGTCATATTTTAAAAATCATGTAAATTGATCAAGTATTTTATTTTTAACTAAGAAAATTAAATTTTATGAGGAAGCAAAAAGGAACTGTTTTGCATTGCCATCTTAAAAAAAAAAAAAAAAGCAGATAAGCCCACAATAATTCAAAGTTATGAGATTAGCCTTGTAATGCTACCAATTTCACATTAATCACTTTAAATCATTTAAAAATGATTTTCTTTATAAAAATAAAACTGACCAATTCACATGATTTTTAGAATATGATATTTTTTTTCTGTGACGAGTGCGTACATTTTAAAATTTTTCTGTAATTTTTTTTTTTTTTTATTAATTAGGTTGAATTCTAAATAAGAATCAAAAAATTTTTTTATGCATATTTGGTGACCCTGCACAACACAGGTAAGACAACTCCACCCCCAACAGAGCTAAAAAAAAATCAAAACAATTAATCCGTGAACAAATAGTTGTATGTAAATAATTGTAATAAACCAATCAAACAATATAAAAAAAAGTATACCGTTATTATTATTATTATTATTATTATTATAGGTGCCGCTATACAGCAATAAATGGATTAGATGCCTAAAACCAAGATAACCAAGGAGCGAGACTATATGTTACATTTCACATGCAAATTGTACATGTTATTGCACTTATATTCAAGATTACACTCCGATGCATGTCTTTGATTTTAGAGACAGACATGCAGAGAGGGGGGGGGTCTTTATTATATGCATATATTACACAGTTTACATACTTCCCAGCTTCCCACATAGCACAACATGAAGCAAATCAATTCCTTCACTTTTATTGTTCTTCATTATTTCTATTGTGAAACGATTTATTGAAATAAAATATAAGAAACTGGCATTTTATTATTGAAATCCTTTGAGATGAGTAATTTGTATATTTATTTGTGAACTGTTATCCTCATCTTCATAGTTGTTGTTTCACAACATTTTGGCCAACCATTCCGCTGACCTTCATCAGGTGGTTAACAGCGACAGGATAGGAATACTCACCTGGAACAGTGATGCAGTGGATAGAGGCATTGAGTCTCTACAGTTCCAGGCGAGCATTGTCTGAAGATAGCGGTTTCAATCCTACCCAAAGCAGGCCAGAGGTTTAGTTGGCCAAAACAACAACTATCAAAGGCAGTAATTTCAACACGTTTCGGCCAACACGGGCGCAGTAGATAGAGGCGTTGAATCTCTACGGTTCCGAGTGACCATTGTCTGAAGATAGCAGTTTCAATCCTACCCAAAGCAGGCCAGAGGTTTAGTTGGCCAAAACGTGGTGAGACAACAACAACTATGGAAGGCAGTAATTACAGAACAGTTAAGAGACTCAGCATTCCTATCCCGCTGTGTTTAACCACCTGATGAAGGCCCGAGGAATAGTCGGTTGAAACAATTATGAGGATAAGGATAGCAGTCCACAAATAAGAAAAGTACATTATTGAAACGTATACAATAAAAAATTAACAAAATGATAAAAAGAGCACAATTACTCTTTATTTGTACTTTTAATAAAAACATTTTAAAAAATAAGTTTTTTATTTTATTTGAAAGTTTACAATATGTGTTTGATAAAGTTTTTTCTTAATTTTAAAAATAAGTTTTTTTTATTTGGACTTATATAATGAATGTTTATAAAAGTATAAAAATAAAATTATTGAAATCAAAATAACAAAATTTCAAACATAAAAAAAATCCAATACATAATATTCCCAAAATAGTTTTAAAAAATCTTTTAAAGTGCTTCCAATAAAAAACAAAAAAAAAACAAAGTAATTTCAATAATTTTTAATTAAAATAAGAACAAAAAAAACTGTTCAATGATTATTAAATGAAAAGCATAATAATAAAAAAAGAGTACATGCATAGGTGCGAGAGATGAAGCGAAGAAACTGATTTGCCTTGTCATCACTTTCTGTAGCGCCATGCCGGAAGTTAAAAAGTATGCTAGCCAACTAAAATGAGAATATACGCTACTGGCCTCTCATCACACAACTGGCTGATCTAGCTGTACAGCAGTATCTACGATAATGTTGCTCTCACAAACATAACTGATCACTCTCTATTTATTCCTCCTGACTATATATAACACAAATTATTCAAATTATGTTGCCCAATGTTGCTCAGTCATAAAATGCGCTTAAATATGATATTTTAATTCATGCAGATTTCGTATTTATTATTATAAAGGCAATTCTCTATCAACTATCATATCGTACTTAATATATAGCAGTGATTTCAAAAGTAAAAAAAAATTACTTGTGTGTCATCAGCTAGAATCACAACAAAAGCATGTAGTCTTATCTGTTAGCGTCATGACCTAAATCTATATGTATACAAAAACAGTAAAAAATAATGTTCTTTAATCTGTAACTTTTAATTAGCACATGCGCAGAAAAAAAAATTGGATATAGGCAACTTACCCTATGTTTTTTAATTCAATTTTTACAACTTAGCAACTATTTTACAAACTAAAAACCAAATCAAGTGTGCTACATGTCCAAATACCCTATATATCAATTATCAACTTGTAGACCAAATATTCAGAGGAGTTTGGTAGACACTGTTCACATACACACCCACAAGATCACTTACATAATATATTTCCATGCGCTAGAACATTTTCATCTCAAATTCTACACAATTATGCAGAATGTAGAAACTATGCATAAATAGAATTCAGCATAATAATGAAATGAAACCAATCATCTAAAAAACCATAAAAAATGAATAAATAATTAACACTCGTTTTTCAAAGTAATATGCAAATTAGTTAACCTTCATGTAGTTGCTTGTATATCCATGATTGAGTATATTAAGTTTGCTTCAATAATTTTTTAATAGAAAAGGTAAGCTTTTAATATCAATGTTAAAGCGAGAAAAAAAAAACTCAACTTTAAAGGTATATATAGAAGATATCTTCTAAGTAGAAAAAATAAACCAGAGTGCTTAGTTGTAGAGCAAGAGCATGAGTTATACTATACAATTATAATTTCATTGTATAGTATCCAGGTTTTGTGAATCAATCTTGGATGATTCATGAAACCAAAAATACTATACAATGAGATCATAATTCTATAACATAATATATATATATATATATATATATATATATATATATATATACAGACAAGAATAAGATTTTTAAATATGAATCGAAAAATGAAACAAAAATGGTGATTTACCGTTCTCTACGTGATTCTTCTCGTTTACGAGCTTCACGTGCATCGTCCTTAATTCGACGTTCACGCTCTTTTTCCTTCTCTTGTCGTTGAAGTTCCCGATTATGTTTGTCCTTCCCCATTGAGCGTGGATGTAGCCTGTGATCTACAAATTGAACAACAAAACCTTACTTATATAACAAACATTTCTTTTTGATGCAAGTAGAATTTATGATCACACATACATTATGCAGGCACGCACTAATTCAAACCTAACCATTCAATCAGCCAACATTGGTGCAACCAAATATTATTTGCATAAAACCGAGTCATCAATTAAGATTCAACATTCCACAAAATTGAAACAAAATATTACTGTTTCATATCATGCTCACTAAAGCAGATGTTCTTAAACGACAGTCTGCAAATGAAAGAAAAAAATGACTTTGTATACAAAGAAATGGAAAATTATTTCAGTGATTTTTTTTTTTTTTAAATTCAATTTTCACCCCAAACAAGGCACAGTGCCACTTTAAAGCAGGGGGTTACTATTAGGGAATTAATTAGCGGGGTCATTATGAAGGGAGATGAGTAGAAAGATGTTTGTTAACATACTTGAACTTCTGCATATCAGTGCAGTTAGGAAAGCAGAATCCCGGAAGGGAGTTCCAAAGACCCGCAGTTCTGGGGAAGAAACTATTGGAGTAAAAGGCTTTCTTGCACCTAGGGATCTCTACTGTAAAGGGATGAGACTTAGTGGTTTGTCGGGGTAGTTACGTCGGGGAGGTATAAGTGTTTGCAGTTCGTCAGAGCATTCACCATTAAAATATTTGTAGAACAGGCAGAGGGATGCAACATCTCGTCGATAGGACAGAGGCTGAAGCCTAGATGACATTTCAGGACCTATCAGGTTGGCGACTCTCTTTTGAACCCTGTCCAGGAGCGAGAGACAAGCAGCAGATGCACCAGCCCAGATGTGACAACAGTACTCCATACATGGGCGAATGGTGGCCTTATAGAGGTATAGGATACTGTCAGGCGTAAGTAGTTTTCTAGCACGGTAGAGGGAGCCAACCTTCCTTGCAGCAGCCTTGGCAATGCTCTCAATGTATCTATTCCAGTTCATATTCCCTGTAAACGTTAGGCCGAGGAGTTTAAAAGAAGTACTTTCAGGCAATGTGTTCTTGGCCATTGCTATTGGTGGTAGAGAAGGTTTCTTGTAGTTATGAAGGAAACAAGCTTAGTCTTAGCAGCATTGAATGTGACCAACCATTTTGGTCCCCATTCCACTACAGATTGGAGGTCATCCTCTAGTGTTTCTGCCATTTCCTTGGATATGTGTTCATTTGTTTTCCCCTCATATCTGTTATAGAGAGTGGTGTCATCGGCAAATATACCCATCTCCAAAACAATTTTATCAGGGAGGTCATTTATGAATATCAGGAATAATAGAGGTCCAAGGATAGACCCCTGAAGTACTCCCGCATTTATGTCATATTGTTTAGATGTACAACCGTCGAGGACAACTTTGATTTTTCTATTACTTAAGAAGGATTTAATTACATTATGAATTCTTCCAGTGATTCCATATGATCTAATTTTCCTTAGAAGACCATCGTGCCATACCCTGTCAAAAGCCTTAGATATATCAGGGGCTACCGCTGTTTTGTCCAATGAACGGTATATACATAATATACATAATAAACATATATAAAAAGCAAATCATTTCTATTAAATTGCAATTTTGTCCAGAAGTTTGGTTATCTTTATTTATTTTACTCCCCACAAGGACAAAATCAGACAAAGTCAGTTTGTGGACTGAATTCAGCTCCTTAAAAAGAAAACTTTTCAAGGATTGGAGCAAAACCAAAAATTAAGTCAGTCGAAGGAGATTTCTTCTTCCTCAATAGAATACCATGCTTTGACTTTTGCCCAAACGCTAATTCATAGTTTGGGTGTCCATCCGTTGAAGATCCACAAATAAAGGAAATTTCATCATATTAAACTAAGAGAATATCCATCCCACAATGGGTAAAAAGAATTTCATAAACAGTTCTGCACAACATTTAAGTTCACTTATAAAGATTAAAATTTTTTTTTTTTTTTTTTTTTTTTTTTATTACATTTTCACCCCAAACAAGGCAAATTGCCACTTTGGTGTAGGGGGCTACTATCAGGGGCAACAACTACTGGGGTACTATGTAGGGATTTGGGCAGCAAGGTGTCGGTTCACGTTACACTTGAACTTCTGCACGTCAGTACTGTTGGGGAAGCAGGGACCTGGAATGGAATTCCAGAGTCTTGCGGTTCTGGGGAAGAAACTATTGGAGTAAAAAGATCTTTTACATCTAGGGACCTCTACAGTGTGGGGGTGGGATCTAGTAGCCTGTCGGGTTTGTCGAGGGTGCTCGCGTCGTGGGGGCACAAGTGATTGCAGTTCATCAGAGCATTCACCACTAAAATACTTGTAGAACAGGCAGAGGGATGCAACATTTCGTCGATGGGACAGAGGCTGAAGCTTAGATACCAGTTCAGGGCCTATCAGATTTGCGACTCTCTTTTGAACCTTGTCAAGGAGCGAGAGACTAGTAGCAGATGCACCAGCCCAGATGTGGCAGCAATACTCCATACATGGGCGAATGGTGGCCTTATAGAGGTACAGAATACTTTCGGGTGTTAGTAGTTTTCTAGCACGGTAGAGAGAGCCTACCTTTCTTGCAGCGGCCCTGGCAATGCCTTCAATGTAATTGTTCCAACTCATGTTTCCTGTGAACGTTAGGCCAAGGAGTTTGAAAGATGGACTCTCAGATAAAGAGTCGTTGGCCATCGCTATGGGTGGTAGAGAGGGTTTCTTGTAATTATTGAATGAAACTAGTTTAGTCTTGGCAGCATTGAACGCGACCAACCACTTTTGTCCCCATTCCACTACAGATTGGAGGTCTTCCTCTAGTGTTTCTGCCATTTCTTTAGAAATGTGTTCATTCGTCTTCCTGTCGTGTCTGCCATAGAGTGTAGTGTCATCAGCATATATACCCATCTCAGAGGCAATGTTGTCGGGGAGGTCATTTATGAATATCAGGAACAATAGAGGTCCAAGGATAGAACCCTGGGGCACTCCCGCATTTATATCATATTGTTTAGATGTGCGACCGTCGAGGACTACCTGGATTTTTCTCTTATCTAAGAAGGATTTAATTATGTTAAGTATTCTACCAGTGATACCGTATGATCTGATTTTACTGAGGAGACCCTCATGCCATACCCTGTCAAAAGCCTTAGATATATCTAGAGCTACCGCTCTGCCTTCCCCCGCTTTGTCCAGTGATTGGTATATACGTTCAGAGATCACGGTGAGGATGTCTGCTGTGGAACGGGCTTGTCTAAATCCATATTGTTTGTCAGTCAGTAGTTTAGCATCTGTAAGATGATGGACTAGAGCATGGTTAATTATGGTCTCAAATATTTTGGCAAAAAGTGGGAGGAGGCTAATGGGGCGATAATTTGATGGGTCTGTCCTTTCGCCAGAATTCTTGAATACTGGTACAACAGAAGCAGTTTTCCAACAGCCCGGAAAGCAAGCTTCATTAAGACATTTGTTGTAGAGTTTGGAGAGAACTGGAGCTACTTCGGCTGAGCACTTTTTTAATAGCACAGCTGGGATAAGATCGGGTCCACATGCTTTTGAGGTGTCAAGGTTTTTTATGATAGCATGCACCTGAGCAGGGGTGGTTTTCAGATCGTCTAGTGTGGCGTCTGTCCGCATAGGAAAGTCAGGTAGGGGGTGGTTGGAAGGGTCCAGTGTGGAGTTTGAGGCAAACCGACTGGCAAGCATGTTAGCCTTGTCGGTTGCTGAGGAGACAACCTCATGATTGTTGGTTAGTGGGGGAATTGTTGATTGCCCATTATTTACTACACTGTTGTAGATTTTCCAGAAGTCTCGAGTTCCTAGTTTTTGTGCTTCGATGCGCTTTTTAGTGGTTTCCGTAAATTCTCTCTTAGCTGTCGCTATTTCTTTCTTAACGTTATTTCTAGCTTCTATATACTTCAGTCTGTTTGAACTGGACTTATGTCGGTTAAACCTACGGTATGCATGCTGCTTTTGAGTAATGGCAGTTGCACAAGTCGACGTAAACCATTGGGGAGAGTGGGGCTTACTATAAAATTTCCACATGGGAACAAGATATAATGCTATTAAACCTTAAGTCTAGAATCCTTATTCCAATTTTAATATTTATTCCATCTTGATTCTAGAAAATGTCTAAAATTTAAGCATTAAGCTAAAGAAATCTTTAGATAAATTGAAATTCAAGGAAATTTGCTCAATTGGTGTTGAATGACTATGGATCAAATTTTATGTAAATAAGAAATATTTGAATTCTCAAATGGGAGGTTGTGCCCATATTACACTTCCTGAAAACCCTTTAAAATATTCCAAGAAAGAAAAATTTTAGGAATATTTATTAATTTATGTCAAATATCTACAGGCCACAAAGATGAGATGCTTCTGAAAGATCCTCAACATCTCAAACAGGCAGCACCTCACCAATTAGGAAGAACATAAGCAGCCAGGCTATAAAAGGGATTTACTGACGACTGTGAACAAGTGGAAAATGAAAAAGTACAACCATGTTGTACGATCCTTAGATTTCACAAAAAATGCAAGGAATTATAATAGGGAAAAGAAGACAAAGAAAGAAGTAGGAGAACGATATCCGAGAATCAACAGAGTTGGAGAAAATTAGTTGTCAGATCATCTTTGGTGTCCAAACAGTCATCAAGACCACAGGACAGATGATGCAATGACCTATTGTTGTGAAACTATTGGCATTCTTCACCCACCCCCAACTGTTGAGAAGAAGAGAGGGAGAAAGAGAAAGAGTATGACAGAAGACAAAAGGAAATAAGTTTATTGAAAGAACAAAACGTGTAGAAAATGAAGTTGGTGGGAAGACAATAGATAGGAAATTATACACAAAGGAACACAAAACAAAGCTGACATGGGATTGTTGGTCAAGGTGTTGCAGTGACCGTAACAAAAGGATCGAACAAAGAATAGAGTTGGTTTACGAGTACTTTGAAGATTGGCTGTGAGTTATGCGGCGGTTCACAACAGTTGGGGAAGGTTTGCGACAGTTAATGACAGTGAGGAGTTGAGAACAGTTGTAAACCAGATACAGTAGAAGGCAGATCATGGTTTGGATCAGATCGAGAGAGCTTTGTTGTTAAAACAACGTTTCTATATGAACTCTCATTCTTTGATGTTATTCTCGCATTGTCTACGCACGGTTCATACATTTCAAAATACAATCGCTAGAAACAACGCGCAGCTCTTTACAAACAAACTTCTTTCTCCAAATTAACAAGATGGCAAGGAAGAAGAAAAAAAAGAAACAACACACTGAATGTGGAGGATACCTGTGAAATATATTTGTGATAAATTTCAAACAAGTAAAATATTTGTTTATTTTCCTAATATTACGTTGTATTTGGCTTTCAAGCGCACTTGATGCATATTTTATATATATATATATATATATATATATATATATACACATATATATATATATGATAATTATGAAAATAATCCAATGTAATGGAAAATGGAAACCTGAAAAGTGTTAATATATATTCATCAAAATTTCATATTGATTTCCAAACTTTCTCAAAATGACTGATTTTAAGAAAAAAAAAAAACACACAGAAGTCAATATTTGAAAATACGTGGTGCATCTGTGACTTGAAAATAATATTTGGATTTTTTTTCGAATGAAACATGTTAGAATTCAAAATGTGGTGCGTTTATGAAGTGAAATGTTTTTTGTTTTGTGTGACACCACACATTTTATGTTCGAACGTCTGTTTCGTTTTGAACAAAAGCATTTTTTTTCATGTCAAAGACACACTACATGTTCCGTTCATTCTCCTCTAGGATCCTCCGACTACTCCGTCGTATCAGTTAAGATAAAAACGAAATGTAATAAGTCCCCAGACGTACCCCTCCACCGTACTGTATACCGATACTCTATGTCTGACTGGGATAGCTTCCGTACATTCATATCTGATTTACCTCTGCACTCCATGTTTAAAAAGGAAGTGTCCTCTATAGTATCAGATCTGACCGAATAGTTAATTGTAGGAATAGACCAATTCATACCATCTAAAAAATTCCAACAAAAACCTAACAGCCAGCCATGGTTCTCCCCAGAATATGCTGCTGCTATCGCGCACAGAAATCACTTTTTCCATAGCTACCAACGTAATAGATGCACTGAGACTAAAGCTGCTTTCAGGACTGCCAGCAACCACTGTAAAAGAGTAATAAAAAATGCAAGAGAGCTATATGCCCAGTCTGTTAAATCCAAGGTAGCTGATCAGCGGCTTGGTTTCCACCAATTTTGGCAAATAACAAATAGGATCCTGAACAGAAGTGTGCGTTCTATCCCAACAATTATCAATGGACCAGAGGTCATCTCGTCAGCATCAGACAAGGCCAAACTATTTGCAAAGAACTTTGCAGCTAATTCTACCCTATGCGACGAAGGCCATCAACTCCCCATATTTCCTCCTATAACACAGAACACACTAGGTAACATACAAACATCCGTGCATGAGGTCACCAAGCTAATCAAGAACCTTGATTCCAGTAAAGCAACTGGCCTTGACGGCATCCCAATTATAGTGTTAAAAAGGCTTCAACCAGAACTTGCTCCCATACTTACGAAACTGTTTAAACGCTGCCTTAAGGAGAACTGTTTTCCGACTCCCTGGAAGACCTCATCAGTTTGCCCTGTATTTAAGAATTCAGGTGATAAGTCATCTCCCTCTCAGTACAGACCAATAAGTCTCCTGTGTGTTATGAGTAAGTTGCTGGAATCCATATTAAATAGAGAAGTAGTCAACCACCTCAGCAGAAACAACCTTCTTAGTGACACACAATATGGTTTCCGCTCTGCAAGATCTACCGCAGATGTGCTGACGGTTATATCTTACAGGATTAGTGAATCTCTTGACAAAGGCTTCCTTTCTAGGGCAATTTCTCTTGACATATCAAAGGCCTTCGACAAAGTATGGCATAAGGGTCTACTTCACAAGATTTCCAGCTACGGTATAAGTGGAAATGTTTTCTCAATCATTAAATCATTTCTTCGATAGGCTCATAAGAGTAGTGGTCGATGGACAAAAATCAGAGGCCTGCAGTATTAATGCTGGAGTCCCTCAGGGGTCAATCCTGGGCCTAACTCTCTTCCTGATCTACATCAATGACCTCCCTAAACACATACTTAAATCATTCGTTGATATCTATGCTGATGACACGACCATCTACGGCAACACATCAAAGGCTGTAAATGACAAAGTTCTCTCTGATTCTCTCTCCTCTGATCTCGAGCGCGTGGTTCAGTGGGGGAAGACGTGGCTGGTTATCTTTAATGCATCTAAAACTAAACTCCTATCCTTACATCATCAACGCTCTGATCCCCATCTGGCATCAATTGTGATGGATGGCTTTCGTCTGGGAGAAGCCCCGTGTTTTGACAAGCTTCTGGGCTTGACCTTTACTCCTGATCTGAAATGGAACACGTACATCAAGTCTGTTGACAAGGTCGCTGGAAAGATGTTGGGATCCTTCTACCGCTCCAGAAGATATCTCACTACTGATGCAATTCTCTATCTATATAAAAGCCAAGTACGTCCAAGGATGGAATACTGCTGCCATATCTGGGCAGGAGCTGCTAAAAACAGCCTATCCTGCCTTGACAGAGTACAAAATAGACTTCGTGGCTTAGTGGGGAGGGATGCCCTTTTCTCTACCCTGCAACCTCTCTCCCACAGAAGAGACGTTGCGAGCCTATCCTTGTTTTATCGTTATTTTCATGGCAGGTACTCGTCTGAACTCCAATCTCTGGCCCCCCCTCGCCAATCTTTCACAAAAAACACCCGTATAGCTGAATCCGCTGTGAAAAATTTCCCCCACTCTTTATCTGTGCCTAAATCAAAACGTGGATTCCATGAACAAAGCTTCTTTCTTAGAACTGCACACCTGTGGAACTCTGTTCCGTCTGCCTGCTTCCCACCTGACTACAATCTGGATGTCTTCAAGTCCAACGTTAACAAATTCCTAATGAACCGCCCCCTTAAGTAAACACTTCATCAAATCTCCACACTAACGTAATGTACTTGCAATAACCCTTATCCCTGAGTGGCTTCCGGGCCTTGATAAGTGGTGACCACTGTGTAAAAAAAAAATCAAAACAAAAAAAAAACTACATTCAAATATTGACTTCTACGTTTTTCTTCAAATCAGTCATCATGTGAAAGTCTTAAAATATAGATGAAACATTGAAATAAGCACTACGGTTTTTCCTTGTCTTCTTTCTTACATCTCTTTCCCTCACCATATATATATATATATATATATATATGTTCACACACTTCAATTGTCATTGTTACTTACGCTCTCGTTCCTGCCATTCTTTCTCGTGTCTGTTGCTCCGTTCCCGGCGTTTCTCCTCTTTATGCTTGTGTTTATGTTTTTCTTTCCTTAACACAGGAACTTGTGGAGGTTTAATGTCTAATGATTCATTATCATCCAGGTAATCATCTTTGCTGAAATGATTGAATACATATTTATTTGTAGCATAAAAGAAAATGTCAATCTAATAAAAAAATTTAAATAACTGATTCGGTTGTATTATGTTGAAAACAGCACACAATCGAATTCCTTAAATACTAACAATTTTTTAATTTAATTTAATGATATTCATGCATTGTTTTTAACATTCATTTTAATTTTTGTTATTTTCTTCTAGCTGGGGATGGGGCATCATAGCAGACACTAGACATTCACATGCTATCTCATACATTCTAACAGAGATCTTTAAGATTCTAACTATCCTTATAAGTACAATTGTTTGTATCTCTTTTGCAATTTGTTCATAGAGTATAATTTGCCGGGTAGTTTTTGAACATTTTTCTTCATTAGTTCGGTTCCTCCTACAATTACAGGGTGGAATGAAAAGCAGTGTCATCCTAAAAAAAACAACACTAATGCTATTTTAAAACTTTTATTGAAAACAACAATTCGGGTAACTTGATTATCTATTCAATCCATTGACATCATTCAATGTAGCCACCTTCAGCCTCAATCAAGGTTCAGAACTGGAAGCATGTCTTTTCCATAAGTGCTGGGGAGAGCTTGGCAAATACTTGGCAGATGGCGGCAATCAGGCTGGGGCTGGTGTTGTGGAAGGTTATGTTGCTGATGTTCTCGACGTATGCCCAAACAAACTCAAGACCTTAACATATTTGAATTGGAGTTCAACACCATGCAAAACTGCTAAATAGACATACACAGAAAATTTTGGACAAATATGGTAAAATAGTCCCAAAATTGGAGTGTTTTTATTAGCCCTAAAAGAGCCCCTGGGGTACATTCAAGAGTTATCGCAAAATATAGACAAACAAAATTATATAGAAATCAGTTAGTTAAAACTTTTCAGAAAGTTTTATAAAAATCCAAGCACATAAGCTTTAATAAGCACAAAAGTGTCAATTTTAGCCATTTTAACCCGAAAGGCACCCCTGGGGGGGCAACCAGAGTTTTCCCGGAAAATCTGTTCTGTTACTTTTTTACTCATATCATGTTTAATGTTTGTGCAAAATTTGAAAAAATTCCAAGGCGTAGTTATTGAGAAAAGTACGGATAGATGAACAAACAAGGGTGAATTTACAGGTCCACCCACCTTTTGTCGGGGGGGGGGGGGGGGGGGGCCAATTATAATCTGAAAAGTTGATTAAAAAAAAATAGAAAAGGGAGATACATTATACATGTCCATCCATCCATATCTGAATTAAAAATTAACTTCTATTATTTGTGTGTGCTTTTATATTATACTGCTTCACTCAGACATTTTTATGCTCATCTTTTAAAAGATGAAGTTTTAATTTCTATACAAGCATACAATTGTTTCAACCCTTTACTGATATTTGTATGTATACTTCTCTACATGTGTTTTTAGTATTCTTATATTTATATTCGACACTGGGACACAGAAATTCACAGATTGGTGCATTTAATCCAGTGGGAGAGATTCACCCTCAATCTTCATTAAGACATGCACCTAGAAGAAGGAAAACTGATATAAAACCTGAAGTCGACTGTCAACTTTGTCCTGTGGCAACGATTATACTGACTGAGATTAGCAGTTGTACCAAAAATGTGATTGACTCTACACAAAGCCTTCACCACTACTAACAAACCATCTGTATGGATTTCCGAACAACTTAGTTGTTGTGACAGACCCCATATATCTAAATCGACGGATTACTATAATCCTTAGATCAGTGGCGCATTCATCAGTGCTAAGGGCCAAAACGATTATATGCTTGCCTTATAAATAAAACTGAACCTGTTTTGCGATAAGCATAAAAATGAGTATCTGTTCCCAATGAAGCAGTATATTATAAAAGTATTTAGAGCTCTAGTATAGCACTATTGAGCTATCTAAATGAATATTGTGTTATAAATATTTATATTTGAATACAAAATTGGAAAATTTTATTTCAACAATATACATTTGTAGAGTTATGTTTACTCACCTGCCTCTTATGTAGTCATCATCATCCTCTTCAAGGGCATCTTTTGAATGAATAGAGAGAGAGAGAGGACTACGTTTGTCATCATCGTCATCATCATCTAACATGTCACGTTCCGGACTAGAAGCAAGTTCACCTTGCTCATACGGGCTGCGAGAATGATCTGTACCAGACATGATGTGTGTATCTGTACTAACAAAACAAAAAACAAATAATCATCAATTGCTTTGCAACGGTTTATAATTAAAAGACTAACAACCAAGTTGAAGTTGAATTTTGGTGAAACAATAGAAAAGTGTAGAACTAAGGAGATTACTTACCAATGGCAAAAGTATTAAATATGGATTTTGTAAGGATATAATTATCATTCTTGCCAATAAGAGTCTGCTGATCAGGTTAGTGAGCTGCTAGCAAAGTGATATAATCATCTCTGCAAAATGAGTCTCACTCTTAAATAACAAATGTTTGGACAAAAAAAAAAAAAACACACTACAAAAAACAAAAATAAATACAGACTCAACACGTGATAATCTTTTCACCACAAACAAGGCACAGTGTCACCGAGATTTAAAGGTGATATGTATTCGCTGCAGCCAGTCATTTAATGTGCTTTTCAGTCTATATAATTTCTAAATCAACTTTTGCCACTCGTCTATGATATACACACACTGACAGCAAATAAAACACAACACAACTGATTTAAAATATTTTTTGTTTATTTTACATTGACAACAGTTTTGGATTTTACAGTTATGATGGTTGTTTGACATCAGTGAAGGTGCGTGGGGTGGTGTGGATGTTTTGGCCGTGAAGAAAATGTGTTGGCTTGTCCTCACTCTGTGAATGACTGTCGCTTTCAGTTGT
Source organism: Euprymna scolopes (assembly GCF_053919585.1). Lineage (NCBI taxonomy): Eukaryota > Metazoa > Mollusca > Cephalopoda > Sepiida > Sepiolidae > Euprymna > Euprymna scolopes. The sequence goes on from NC_136505.1 coordinate 1,110,980, forward strand.
GTCGATTTATATAAATATTCTTTTAACTTGGAATGTTTAATAGTTTCTATTTTTCAAACCCTTTGACTGATAAAAGGTATTTTTGAAGGTTTACAATGCAGGAATGTAGTCGTTCAGAGAAATAAATAAATGATAAATAATTTTTTTATATATTTTTTTATTTATTTATTTATCTACCTGAATTCTTTTTTTCAACTGTGGATGGTACTTATTCCAAAGTTGAAAAAAAAAAATCAGGTAGATAAATAAATATAAATAAAAAAATAATATTAAAAAAAAATTATTGAATTATTTATTTATCTGCTCATAACGATTGTACATTCCTGCATTGTAAGCCTTTTAAAATACCTGTTATTCTTTAACAATGCTTCAAGCAAATCACGCCATACTTATTGTATAAAAATGTATCAAAATACTTATTGTATAAAAATGTATCAAAATATAATTGTAAAAACATTTATTGAAAAGTTTGCGTAAAAAAATATAATTTTAATAAAACAATTGGTACTTATTTTTATACAATAAATGTTTTGGTTTTCAAATGGCGCTCACTCAGTTTAAACAATTGTGAATGTCATTTTCATTTTCTGTTTTTAATAAAAAAAATGTTTCATGGAAAACTTTCCCGTTTTCGTTAATTAAATCAAAACATTTCCAATTAAACAATTATGAATGTATGTTCTCTTTCACTTTCTTTATTTACTTTTTTTCATAGTTATTTCCGGAAGTTTAATCTAGTTTAATTTTTTTTTGTTATTTATTTCTAACTTCGGCCATAGTTTAAAATACTGGGTGCTAGTGCACTTACTGGTCCACACAATTTTTTAAATCGTATTTCCAAGTTTAATTAAAGTTTTGTTTTTTTATTCAGTTGTAAAGTTAAAGTACAGATAAGGTACAAAACACCCTCCTCTGCCCATGTTAAGAATGGCTTTTTAAATAATAACGTTATTATTTCAGCACGGATCAATGTGCACTGCAGTCAAGTGCACTAGTACCAAATACTGATTTCTCCATGCATTTTAACGGCAAGTGCGTGAAATAAAATAGCGTCTCCAGTTTCGGCGATAAAGTGTAGAAGTACCAAAAATGTATTTTAGAATGAGTGGAGTCAGTTTCGCACATCAATTTAATGCAAAATACTCCCGTTTCCAGATCATTATAGCATTTTGAAGTATTTTATTTATTTATTGCGATGGGAAATAATTGGGAGGGGGGAGGTAGATTATCTGTAGTTTTACGATGTGACTACTTTGGACTTAAGATTAGCAGTAAAAAAAAAAGTTTTGGTTTACTACTTTAAAAGGCTAGCATGGTCTATAAATGGGAGCATCATCTTGTTAAGATGATTTTTCTTTTTTTTTCTTTTTTTTTAGAATAGCTAAACAAAGCAAAAGATCAGTGAGACGAGACAATTGGGGTTTGTTTTTTTACAGTACACATAGATTCGAAAAAGTTGTCAAAAACAAATATATAACAAATAAATGTTATCAAAGGCAAGATAAGTTACTTTTCTACATAACTGGATAATTTTTTTAGTGTTTTTATTTAATCTAACATGTTTATTCAGCTCGAAAAACATACAGCGTTTACCGATGTATCAGAAAATTTTAAATGGCGCCCGAGTCTCTCTCTCTCTCTCTCTCTCTCTCTCTTTTTGACACGGTAAGTTTGGGAAAAGGAGTTAAAAATAAAAAACAAGACAACATACTGTTAAAAACCCACCGAATATATGTCAGCCTATGTCACGTCGATAACATATATTGAGCGTGTTTTTAACAGTATTTTGTCTAGTTTTTAAAAAAAAATTAACTCCTTTTCCCAAACGTACCGTGTCAAAGATAGTCGGGCGCGGGCGCCATTTTTAACTTTCCAGTACATCGGTAAACTTTCTGTTTTTCGAGCTAAATAAACATGTTACATCAAATAAAAACACTAAAAGATAGAAAAGTAAGTTATCTTGCCTTTGATAACATTTATTTCTTACATATTGGTTTTTTGACAACTTTTTCGAATGTATGTGTACAGTAATACAAATCCGAAAATTGTTAGCTTTTCTGGAAAATCACGGTTAAAATCATATATGAAACAGATTCATCGTTCTAAAATACTTTTTTCTTTCTTTCTTCAAAATGTGTTTTGTGGAGGGAGGCATTAATCTAGAGTAAAATAAAATAAAACGCAACAATTTACAAAATACAATACAAGAGTTTTCGTTTCATTAAAACCCCCGATTTTCATTTTGTGTGGTCGATTTTCGATTGTTGTACGTCACTACTGGGTTTTTCAAAGAAAATATATGCGTAATGGAAGATATGTTTAACCTATACGAATTGTTTTAATTAATTAAGGCCTTAATTTGATTTTGAATCAGGAAAATTCGAACGAGAAATAAATAAATTGAAATCGGAAATGTTTATATTTTCATTATGTGATTACTTTTTTACTTGACAAGATGAGGCTAAATATTCTATAAAAAATATAAATAATAAACACCATCGATAGTAAACGGAATAAGATACATACATAGCCTTTAGTTTCAGAAAAGTTGTAAAATAAATAATATATCGCGTAAAATATTGAAGAGAAAAAAGACAAAACTTACCTGTCCTCAAAGCGGAAGTAATGAAGATTATTACATTGCGCATGTGCACAAAACCGGAAGTTGAATTCTACTTCCGTTTAAACTTAAAAGTGAATTTTTAACGTAACGAAAGAAGTACAATTTTTAAAACAAAAATATAGGAGAAGCATTTTTTTTTTTTTTTTTAATTATGATGCACTTACTTGTCAAGGAACGAAGATATCATATTCCAAAAAAAATGTAAATTAATCAAGTAGTTTTATTTTAACTAAGGAAATCAAATTTTATGAGTAAGCAGAAAGCGACTTGAAAACATAAACAAAGGAGGCAATCATTGAAACTCGTGCGATCGGCATTGTAATGCTAACGATTTCACATTAATCACGTAAAATCGCAACTTTTGATTTCCTTCGTTTGGGGAGGGGGGGCGGGTAAATATTTAGTTTACTGATCCCTCGGTATTCACCTTTAATTTGTCGACTTTTATAGGTTTTCATGAATGCTGAAAAAGAATATCGCATTTATTTTTTGCGCAAACAAGTACTTATCCGTATTTGAAGACATTTAATATCCAACGTAATCACTACTGTTTTACTGGCGGGGGCGGCCATGTCGTTTTCGAATAAGGAAAAAAGGCCAAATATGATACCATAACTGGACCCCCCCCCTTCCTACTACCGGCGTTAGCGTAAAAAAAGAAAGGTTTATTGGAGGGGAGGGTACTTGTACAGTTTAGTCAAGACATTAAAAAATGAAAATATTGAAAAAAGTTTAAATTGTATGTATCCGTTATGGAACGAAGTTCTCTGAAAAAAACATTTCATTTAATTTCATCAAGTAGTTTTGTTTTTTGTTTTTTTTACAGCGAAAAAACAATTTGTTATGATACCGAGCAAAATGTTCGATTTAGCTAGTATTAAAGATGGGAAGGGGTATCAGCGTTTTAACTGGAGTTATCTCCCTTTGTTATTTCTAAAATTCAAACAAAATTTTTTTATAAATCCAAAATGACCGCCTTGAACGCGCTCTCATAAAAACATGTTTTTTTCCGCTGTAAAAAAAAAAAAAATAAAAATACTTGATGAAATTAAGTGAAATTTTTTTCCGGAGAACTTCGTTCTATAACGGATACATACAATTTAAATTTTTTCGATATTTTCATTTTTTAATGCCTTGACTAAACTGTACAAGTACCGAGGGGAGGGGGAATCCCAAGAAATTTTGAGCTGAAGGAAAGAACGTAAAGACAAGACCACAAATTAAAACAGTATTTAGAGTAATATTTATTAAAACAAGTGAAGCAAGCGTGCATGGTCCCCCGTGAGTGCATAGGGAGCGAGGCATAAAAAAAATGACGAAGTTCAGCATTGAATGCCCCCACCCCCACCCCTAAAAATAGAACGAAAAACAAAAATGTTTTGGAAATTACTCGTGAAAACTTACTAACAGCATTATTTTTACTATTAAATGAGGTGAAAACTTTTTATTTTATGAAAAATATTTGTCACTTAGAATATCTGCCATGTCATGTACCTTGTGAAACATTAAGTGACTACGCGCGTGCGCGCACGAACGTACATTTTAGTAAGAAACTGATCGCACGTAGCGTAAACGAAGATGGTGAAATGGCGCAAAGGAGTATAGCCCCGGAGGTTTTTTTTTGGTTAGTTTATAGATGGAGAAGGGGTGAAGGAAATGAGGCCATAGAGGTCACAACAAGAATACATTTAATTGACAACGTTTGAAGTATGTAGAATCTGACTCCATGCAATTAAGGACAGACGAATATTGAAGGTTGAGAACCGGTTTTATTTATTAATGACAGTTTTAATTAGAAGAGGTAAAGTGTTCGTAGGATGTTTGTAGGTGTGTATGCATTGATAAGGAAAGAACTTTTGTAGGCTTGTATAATTTAACAAAGAATGAATGTTCGTAAGCGTACTTATCTTTTCGGACGATGGGGGTGGTAAGTGGGTGGCCGGTCGTGCTACTGTCGGTGATATGTGTCCTGGCTTTTAACTTGAGAGCGGCGACTTCTTTCCTCAACAGCTAGCAGCACGGCGTCTTCGCCTCCTATGTTTTTCTCCTTTTTTTTCTTTTGGTTTGTGTGAATTAGGCATTGGTTAGAATTGAAGGCGTTTTAGCCCATAACATGAGAGCGTAGTCGGCTTCAGTTCACTGGTGCCTTATTTCTTTTTCTTCTTCATCTCTTTAGGTCGGGTGGGAGAATCCGTCCGTGCGTTCACTGACGCAGCAGGGCGAATCTCCTCTCTCTCCTTTTTGGTTCCCTCATTTTATAGTCGCAAACCGGCTCCCAGTGACTGTGATATTTTAGGCGCGGAGCTCTGCCATTGGTTGATAATTCTTTTGTGGTTATCTTATTTTTTCTTCCCAAGTGGAAGGGATGCGTGGAGCCATGTGCAAATGACGATTTTTTATTTTGTCTCTCATGGTGGATGCGTTAACATCAGATTGGCTGCCAATTCTCGTCATGTTCCCACAGGAGTTCCAGGGTCCAGGGGTCCATACCATGTAAACGGTAAATTTGTGACAGGTTTGATTATCAGACCCGATGTCAGCAACCTCGAATACTCCTAGAAAACCAAATTAGAGTGGTTAGCGTTCTGTTGTAGCGTAAGGTAATATTTACCGATGAAATTAAGAAAGTGAAAAAAAGATTGTCCATTTCGATATCAGGAAGAGGAAAAATATCCGGGAGGGAGTCATTTCGGCCTTGAAGCCAAAAACTTGGGGGGGGGGGGCAAGTTTTGCCCCTTTTGGGCCTGTTTGGCTTTTTTGGGGGGTTTTGCTAAATGGGGAAACAAGATAGCCGCCTGTAAAAACTATAGTGATTACGTTGGATACTGAATATCTTCAAATATGGATAACAACTTTTTTTGCGCAAAAAATAAATGTGATATTCGTTCTCAGCATACCGGAAAACCTTTAAAAGTTGACAATTCACAGGTGAATACCAAGGGGTCGGTAAACTAAAAAATACCTTCTTTTTTTTTTTGCACTTTCACCCCAATGTTTACATTACACTTAAACTTCTACAGTCAGAAAGCAGGAATCCGGAAGGGAGTTGCAAAAGCTAGCAGTTCTGGAGAAGAAACTTTTAGAGTAGAAGGCTTTCCAGCATCTGGGGATTTTTACTGTGTTGGGATGGGATTTTGTTGCTTGTCGGGTTTGTCAGGGGTATTTACATCGAGGTGGTACAGGGGCTGCAAGTCCGTCAGAGCATATACCATTAAAATACTTGTAAAACAGGCATAGTGATGCAACATTTCATTGATGGGACAGAGGCTGAAGCCTAGCTGACAGTGAAGGACCTATTAGGTTGGCGACTCTATTTTGAACTCTATCCAGAAGTGAAAAACTAGTAGCAAACACCAGCCCAAATGTGACAACAATACTCCATCATGCATGGACGAATGGTGGCCTTGTAGAGGTATAGAATACTTTCAGGCATAACTTTCTAGCATGGTAGAGAGAACCCACCTTTCTCATAGCAGCTGCGACAATGCCCTCAATGTATCTATTCCAATTGATGTTCCCTATGAACATTAAGCCGAGGAGTTTAAGCAAAGTACTTTCAGGTAATTTAACATTAGCCATAGCTATTGGTGGCTGAAAAGGTTTCTTGTAATTATTAAAGGAAAGAAGCTTAGTCTTGGCAGCATTGAATGTGACCATCCATTTTTGTCCCCATTCCACTACAGACTGGAGGTCTTCCTCTAGGGTGTCTACTATTGCCTTAAATATGTGTTCATTCGTTTTCCCTTCGTGCCTGCCATAGAATCATCATAGTGTCATCAGCAAATATACCCATCTCAGAGACAATTTTATCAGGGAGGTCATTTATGAATATTAGGAATAATAAAGGTCCAAGGATCGCCCCCCTGAGGTACACCTGCATTTATGTCATATTGTTTTGGCATATGTCCATAGAGGATAACCTGGTTTCTTCTCTCATTTAAGAAGGATTTAATTAGGTTAAGTATTTGTCCAGTAATACTATATAATCTGATTTTCCTAAGACCATCGTGCCATACCCTGTCAAAAGCCTTAAATATATCTAGGGCTACTCCCTACCTTCCCTTGATTTATCCAGTACATGGTATATACGTTCAGAGATTACAGTTAGAATATCTGCAGAAGAATGTGCTTGCCTAAATCCGTATTGTTAGTCGGACAGAAGTTTAGCAACTGTAAAGTGGTGGACTAGAGCTTGATTAATTATGGACTCAAATATTTTGGCAAAAAGAGGGAGGAGGCTAACGAGATGATAATTTAATGGGTTAGTTCTTTCACCTAAATTTTTGTTAACTGGTATCACAGAAGCAGTTTTCCAGCAGTCAGGAAAGCAAGATTCATTAAGGCATTTATTGGAGAGAACTGGAGCAACCTCAGTGGAGCATTATTTTGATAGTACAGCCGGGATGAGATCAAGTCCACATGCTTTTGAGGTGTCTAGGTTTTTTATGATATGTTTTTTATGAGGGAACAGCTATCTGACCACAGTAGACAAACATAGCAATTTCTTTGAACTTGACAAACTGAATACACCAACATCAGAAACTATGATTGAATGCATGAAAGCACATTTTGTATGCCATGGTCTCCAATTTTCATCATACACATTCAGAAAATATGCAACGAAACAATATCACCAGGCAACAACCAAGCAAATGGTGCTGCCAAAGCAGCAATAAAGATCACCAAACGCCTCTTCCACGAATGCAAAGCGTGAGAAGAAGATCCATTCTTAGGACTGTTTACCCTACATAACACGCCAACCGAAGGACTAACCACCAGCCCAACACAAAAACTCTTTGGTAGAAGGATAAGGTCAACAGTGCCAGCTGTCAAATTAAAACTTAAGTCCCTCTACCCACACTCAACTGATGAAGCATGGAGAAAACAGGAGAGGAAGCTTAGACACTATGAGATGAGGAAAGAGCTGAAAGGTCTCAACGTTGGTGACAATGTTCAAGTCCAGCCACCCAATCCCTATACAAGAAAGTGGAGAGAAGTAACAGTCCGAAAACGAATGACTGGTAGGTCATATGAAGTAGAAGCAAGAGACGGACAACTAATTCCTGCGCAAAACGCCCACGTAAAAGCACTCCTTCCAGACTACATCCACAACTGATGCTCACCCTCAGTCCCAAATACAGCCTGAAAACCCCATACTACAAGGAGAAAGGGTTGCACAGGAAAACGAGTCAGCTGAAGAAAGCATTTATGGAAGGAATGACAGCCAACAGCTGACTACATGTTCAGGATGCATCATTCAAAAACCTGCATGCTATAATGAACGAACAATCCACCCTTCTCCATGTTGCCATTCAAAACCCTGTCCTTACCCCTTCCACCTAAGAAGAAAACAAAATGAACAAACACCCTCCTTGATAGGGGGAGAGGGGGGGGGTTACATATAATCAAACCCTCACCACTGTCTTTCCTAGCCCTCTCCCCTTTTTACATAACTCTCCTATAAAAAGAGGAAGACTTCTCATTGCATGATGGCTGCTCAATAAAGCTGCGATTACACTTAGTTCTGTATCGTCTTCATTCTGATACTAATCCATGAACATAACACCAATATGGCGATTCCATCTTCCTCTGTAATCAAATTATGTGTGCTGTTTCGATTTTTTTCTTGGCTGAGGGAGAATGATTTTTATTTTTCAGCAGTTTTGCACTTTTTTGTATTTAAGAAATATATTAAAAAAAAGTAAATGGAACGTAATAAAAACAATTTTTTTCCTGCAGTTAGTCCATTATGCCATTAGAAGGGGACTCTTTTCTTTCTGCGTTGAGATTATAATTTAAAAAAAATGTTGTAATTATTATTTTTTTGTGCGATTAGTCCGATTTCATAATCATAAGCATAATATCTATATGCGCAGGTCAATTTCTCATTTGACACCTGTATACTCACATCTTTGAAGTCTAGATAATCGATCAAAAATAGAAAATTAAATAAAATACTCAACAAAATGAAAAACTGGTAAAAAAAAAAAAATAGGTTGGAGTTCCAGCACACAGGCAACAAAAAATGCTCAATACTGGAGAATAGCTTTTTCTCATCGTATACCTTCTGCCAAAATATCTGGTGGGGGAGGTTGCTACCTACTTTTTTGGAGGGCAATTCCATTCTTTTATTTTTGAAATTGTTCTGAAGGTATCAATGAAAGTGCACAATATCCATAGTATAGCAGGTGTGTCCAAACTGAACTTTATTTCATGTCAACTCGGGCAACGCTGGGTATCCATGCTAGTTTATTATGTAAAGGGGACCTGTTTGTGTGATTGTATGCCTGCTAAAAACTTTTGTCATCTGCATCTGACAGGGGCGAAACTGGTACCATCTGAAAGGGCAATGCCCTGGATGTATATGTGAAAATTAAAAAAAAAAATCGTTGTGTGGTGGTCAACTGAATCAAGTTTTGGAAGTGGGGGGAGTTTTTTGCATCTGTTTTTTCACAAGTCACACATGCGTATTAAACTAAAACTATGTTTAAAACACTTATTTTGACATGTTATAACGTCATGAGCACTCATGACCACATGGGCAAAAGCGTTTGTCCATAAGTTTTTGCCGCCTTCTCCTCTTTCGCATTTCACTTTGAGCCCAGCCACCACGGCTCATTTTCTTTTTCGAGTTACCCCTCAGGATAGATGAGTACATGACAGAGTTTAGAAAAAGGGCTTAAACACACAACAACTTCCTCTTTCTTGATCAGCATGGGTACTGACAACATTACCACATGACTCAGACCAATCCCTAAACTTCTCTCTTAGGGCACAACAGAACCCTCCCAAGCTTTTGTCCTTGGGTTCAACTTTGACAAGGAGATAAATAATCGAGTACAGCTACCACTGGATCCTGACTTCAATACGCTACACATACATGAACTTTTCTACTCGAGCAGAACTTCCCAACCATTGATCACCATCCGTACTCGTAAACTCATTCTACAACTAATCCTTTTCTCCTTTCTGCTCAACTCTTATTAACGAAGATAATCAATAGAATTGTTTTTATGTCTTTCTATTCTACAGTGATTTGGCTGTCGGTGTTGAGCCACAATTACACCCTTTTTGTTTATTTACTACTAGCGGGGTACCCGGCGTTGCCCGGGTTTTGGAGGTGTGTATGCTGTTAAATATAAAAGAAACCGGGGGTGGGGGCGCGAACCCGAAGCCCTGAGACAAAGTTTGAAAATAAAATGTGAAAAAAACATGAACCGTTCGGCCAGCCAGAATGAGTTACTGAAAGATGTTTGAATTTACTTAAGTAAGAACCAAATTGACAGGTGTGCGCACGGAAGTCGTAGAGCGTTGCAACGACGACGACGTAAGCAATAACTATTCAGCAAATGAGGTCAATGCCCAGGTTTGTTTGTTATAAGCAAAGTAAAAAACGAAAACAACGTTAAAACTTAAGCCGGGGGAGGTAATCAAAACATTGGAAAAAAAAACTAACGTAAGGCAAACAAACGATGTTAAATGTAAAAATCGAAAAAAGGAAACAGAAAAATGAACACGTGAAAAATGGCTTAAATAGGTGGCTACCCGGGTGTTTTTGGGTGTGTGGTCGGAGGTGGATAAGCGAAGTAAAAAAACAGAAAAAGGAATGTTACGTGAAAAATGGCTTAAATAACACTGGTTCAATATTTAAATTTAAAAAATCGAAAAAAAAAAAAAGAAGACATCTCACACCACAATTCGAACCCAAAACGTTTAGATAATGAACCAACTGAGCTAACGCAACGTACATGAAATTTAGTCAGTTTTTCAACTATTTAAAGTAAATCAGGTCATGACATAATCTGATGCATGTGTAGAACCGGTCGTCGTCACGAGAGGACCGTTTTTGTTGACCCCCCCCCCCTGTCGAAAATTGTCGATTTCGGGGTGAAAAAATGAACATTTTTGGCCAATTTTTCAAGCAAAGGATGGAGCTTCAATATGATACCGAGTTTGTGAATTTTCGTCGTGTTTGTCGAAAGTTTTTAGTGGACACACAAACACACATACAAACATACATGCATACATACATACACACATTTTCGCTTTTATATATATAGAAGAAGATAAATGAATTATTTAGTGAAATAAAATAGCAAAAACATATAGTGCTAAAACAAAAATTCTATCTCAAAAATAGTTGGATTAAATCCACCACGATGCCGTATGTCTACACATCATATTAATGCAAATGTGTTTCAGGGGTCGATCTATGGACCTTCATTATTTCTGATGTTCAAAAATGACCGCCCTGATAAAATTGTGTCCGAGATGGGTATATTTACCAATGACATCACATGCTATAATAGATATAAGGGAAAACCAAATGTACATATGTCCAAGGCAATGGCAGAAACCCAAGAAAATGACATTCAATTAGTAGTGGAATGTGGCTTTGTGGATGTTAACATTTAATGCTACTAAGACTAACCTTCTTTCCTTTAACAACTATAAAAAAATCCCTTCTCAATTATTAATTGCTATGACAACTAACTCTTTATCTGAGAGCCCATCCTTTAAACTCCTTGGCTTAACATTCACAGGCAACATGAATTGGAACAAATACATTGGAGATATTGCCAAGGTTGCTGCAAAGAAGGTGGGCTCTCTTTACTGTAATAGAAAATTACTCACACCAGAGAGTATCCTATGTCTTTACAAAGTCACAATTCGCCCATGCATGGAGTATTGTTTCCACATCTGGGCTGGTGAATTTACCGCTAGTCTCTCTCTCTCTCTCTCTCTCTCTCTTTCTCTCTTTCAGACAGAGTATAAAAAAGACTCAAATCTAACAGGTCCTGTACTATCGGCCATACTCCAACCTGTCTCATCACTGAAATGTTATATCCCTGTTCCTATTTTACAAGTATTTTAATGAACTATGCTCTGATGAACTCAGCATTTATGCCCCCTCGATGTGCATACTCCCAACTAACCTGACAAGCAGCAAAATCCCACTCCTTCACTGCTGAGGTCCCTAGATGCCAGAAAGCCTTCTACTCTAATAGGTTCTATCTTTAGACTGCTAAACTTTGGAATTCTCTCCCTGTTTCCTGTTTCTTTGATTGTACTAACTTGCAGAAGTTTAAATGCAATGTGAACAGACATCTCGCTACTCAACTCCCCACAGTTCTCTGTTAGACACAATCCTAAATAGCAGCCACTTACATTCCAAATGGTAATATGTCTTGTTTATGGCGTAAACAAGTAAAAAATTTGTTTTTGTTTTTTTAAATCAACTATTATGATTGAAAAAGAAAAGAATGGATTACTTTGTGATTCTTCAAAATTTGGCAGCATTTAAGCAATTGAATAGAAGGTTATATATATATATATTTTTTTGCTTTAAAATCATTAGCAAAAAAAAACATTACTTTAAATTAGTTGCAATCTTACAACACTTTTGTTTTATTAATAATTTAATGACAAAAGATTCTGTATGGCAAGACCCCGGGCGACACCAGATGGTCTTGCTTGTCAAATAGAGGAAGAGAGGGCAGAAGAGGGGGTGTTGATATCTGATTGGGACAAAACAGAAATGTCTATGGGATTTTGACAAGGAAAGAGAAAAAAACAAATAATAATTGTTTTTATCTCATTGTCGTTATATATCTGTTAACATGAAAGGTTGTTTTTAAAACCTCTGTTGAGAGGTATAAAGAAATCCAGAGATCCTTAGCTGATTAAAGCTGACAACTTAGAATGGGGGTCAACAGTAAAGGTCGCCGCCAAGCATTGTTCGACCTGAGGTGACTAATCACCCCTAATTTGATAATAAGTAAACACCTCAGTGCAAATGAGGGTTAAAATTTAGTAGAGATAAGTTTGAGAGGAGGAATAGAAATTAGGGGAACAGAGAGAGAGGGAGGAAATTCAAAAGAAAGAAAAGAAAAAGGGAGTACAAATTAATAGGAAGAGAGAAAGGGGGGAAAAGAAAAAGAAAGAATAACTCCAAAAAGGTAGAGGGAGGAATTACTGATTTGATAAAAACGAGACACTTGGCTAATCAGCGTCTTCTTTTCGCTCTAGCCAGCAGAAGCTTGTCGTGATAAACCAACTGAAGGAAGAGGCCCTCTGAAAACTAGCCGAGAGCATCACCAGTAGAAGAGAAAAAGGCACTTGCATCTAGAATCATTGCTTGAAATTAGCAACAAAAAATACTGATTTTAATAACCTGAGTTTTCCTTTCTGCACAACATGTATGCTGAATTTATTGTCAATAATGTAAATTGTGATATAGAGAACTTCCCTGGCGTTGTTGATCATTAATACTTGCAACTTGTGAAGAATGACCCATTGATTTCAGCTGCCAGGACCCTGATCTTTAAGCCGCAACAGCGAGAGACGCCTACTTGCCAGTTCTAATGCCTGTGAGAGAATCCGACCATAGAACCTGACGTAGACGATCACCTAGCAGCATCTGGTATTGCCGGACTTGGGGTTGTGAGCACTGTAAACCCTGAGTATCAGCGGGCTAATTTTCGAGGGTCTGAAAGAGAGGGTGTATGTTGAGGGGTCCAGTTACAGTGTAGCCACATGCACTTAGGGTTAGCGCACGTTGCCTTATATTGTGTGTGCACAGTCTGTGGGTGCTGTAGGGGGTACACTGTAATAATTCAATTTAACTTTTAAAATCCTATTTTAAAATATATGATGTACCTTTAATAAATTTCCAGACTTTTTTTGAATGGCCACTTTTATTGATAGTACACACATGACACTCTACTCCCCTTCGAAGTAATCTCCTCCAGCTGCAAAGCACTTGTACTGTTCCAACAACTTTTGGAAGGCCCAATGGAAGTCGTCTGGTGTGAGTGTGTCACCACAATCACCTCAATTGTCTCATAACAACAGCCTGTAAGGTTTTTCTTAAACTTAGGGTATAACCAAAATCACAGAGAGCAACGTCTGGACTACAGGGAGGGTGAGGAACTGTCTTGATGCCGATCTTAGTAAAAGAGTTTGTGACAAAGATGGAGCACCCTTGGGACAGTCTATGTGCAAATCTTCCACATCTTCAGTTCCTCATGAATAATTGTGTGTACAGTTCCCACACTGACATCAAACTGTGCACTTATTGCCTCTATAGACATACGATGGTCCTTATCCATGAAATTCTTTATTTGGCCAATCAAATCTGGTGTTCTGATTTCCTTACTCCTCCCACACCTCTCATCATCCCTCACAGACTCCCTGCCTTCTGTGAATCTTTTATGCCATTCAAAAACTCATGCTCGATTCATGCAAGATTGTCTAAAAGCAGTCTGAAGCGTTCCACACGTTTCTGTGGCATTTTTCCAAGTTTAAAACAGAATTTTATTGCATATCATTCTTCTAAAATGTTCTCACGTCCAGATTTCATTTTGAAATTCACCAGCTGTGACAATCAGGCTTTAGTAGGATGTATTCCAATTTTTGATGTGGCTGTTCATTTGAACCTGAAAGCATAAGAATTGGTCAGTCATCTCATAAGATGTATAGCAATAACATACTAAACTTTCAAGGGTCAATGACAATTTATGACAATTTTAAATGCCTGTACAAAAAGTCTGGAAACTTACTGAAGGCACCTCATAATTAATAAAAACAAAATAGTGTAGTTGTTGTGCAGACCCTGTTTATGATGTAAAACTCCTAAAAACAACAGATGTTCAATCCTTGAACACCTTAACATTGTAGCAGAAACAGTTCTTTTGTTTTTGTGTCCATATTATTCAAGTCAACAATCAGATTTGATCAAAGCTTCATATCAGCAGCAGCTTGCCAAACAGTGTAAAAAATGTGTGTTTCTTCACTACAAGCTTATAAATGAAGTTTATTCATGGGATTGCCTTTTCCCTCTCAAATCCCTGCTGGATGGAACAGCATTTTCACTACCATGACAACAAAAGACAGAAATAGCAGCTTTGTCTTTCTTTTTTCAGTATGTTTGCAATCATAATCACTATCATTACAACTGCAACAGCTTGTTTCTTATCAGAAAATTAACCATAGCTCGAGATGGTCATCATCATCATCATCATCATCATCATCATCATCAACTACAGCTTATTTTCTGGCTAGCCAAAGTTCAAAAGCAGCTACATCAATGGCAACAACTACCAGCAAACAGATCAAAGGATATTTCAGCCAGAATAATCACTACCATCCTATGATAACAATCCGTCATCTTTCCTATTGACTCATTGAATCATGAGTTCTTCTGTCTTTCTTGGCTCCCACAACAAATGGTGAATCTAATATGATAATTGATCCCCTGACAAAGGAGGGATTGGACCTAGTAATTCACATGTGTTCATTTATTTACACTTTCCTCAATAACCACTTCTTGAATTTAAAAAAAATTTTTTTAATATTTTTTAAGATGTTTTAATACATCATTGTAATACAACTTATTATTCAAGTAGTTTCTTTTCAAGAACAGCAAGGTTTTTTTTACTTGGGAGTCACCACTTATCAAGGCCTGAAGGCCACTCAAGGATAAGGGTTAATGAATGTAAGGTGGTAGTGTAGTAATCGTTAATGGTGTAAATTAGGTAGAATTTCATTATTTATGGGGACGCCTGAACAAGAACTTGTCAACATTGGATTTGAAGGTTACTATGTTGTATTCAACCGGGAAGTAGGCCAGCGGAACAGTGTTCCACAGATGGGCAGTTCTGTGAAAGGAGTTTTGTTCATGGAATCTGTGCTTAGATTTAGGCACAAATAGAGAATCATAAGGAATTTCCAGATTGATATCTGGAGGCACATTAATTCACTGGGAGAGATGCACCCCTAGTCTTAGTTAAGACATGCGTCTAGAAGGTAACTGATGACATTGGCAGCAGGACATTAGATGACTATGAAGGAGGATGAATCTCTAGCAGATCAATGGTTCTATGGTATTAAGAGTTACATTATTTGACTGCAGCTATGCGGATGATCTAAGGACAATGGATAGGTGCAAAACAGGCGAGTCAGATGTCACTACGCTGGGGAAGGTAATGGCAACCAACGCTATGTATTCTGCCAAGTTCAAAATCATGTGATGTCTTCAGAGGAATCAGACCAACAGTGGACCAAAACCTATAAAGAACACTAACCATGATTTCATCTATAGCATGAACATGTCACGACACAAGATGGATAGAAAATGGGGGAAATCATAGATAGTTGAGTATGTTTTTGTGAAGGTTTGGCAAGGAGGAATCATAGATTGTAGTTCAGTCAAACACTTGCCATGAAAATAACGATAAATGTTGCATTCGGGCCAAAGTTATTTGTCAATCTATCCAGTCAGTGGTACAACCAAGAATCGTCATAGCAAGCAAAACCATAAGTTGAGCTTATAAACAAATGAAAGATGTTTGTCATTTTTGAAGATTACAAATGATACCCGTCTGTGTAGTTGTATGACAGACTTGCAGCATCCTTGTCTGACCAGATCAAAACTCAAAACTATGTCCTTTACTGAAAGCTCCAAAAGGGAGTCAACCTACCCAGAGAGGCACAACAGACAAACTGTCCGGGAGCTTTCCTGAAAACCAATTGTCTACTTCAACCGTATAACTCCCACTCTCTATTCCTCCTCTGAGGGACTAGCTCTGACCCGCCTCCCTCCTCATCTCCTGAAATCTTTCACCCTTGACGTTTTTTTTGTTTGTTTTTTTTTACATGGAGTTCACCACTTATCGAGGCCCAATGGCCACTCAGAGATAAGGGTTATTGTGTGTACAGTAATCAAAGGGATAGTGTAGCAATAGTATTGGAGAATTGTTAAGGTGTCATTACTTAAGGGGGGGGCGGTTCATCAGGAATTTGTTTGTGTTGGACTTGAAGACATCCAGGTTGAAGTCAGGAGGGAAACAGGCAAGCAGAACAGAGTTCCACAGGCATACATTTCTAAGAAAGAAGCTTTGTTCATAGTATCTACGTTTTGATTTAGGCACAGATAGGGAGTGGGGAAAATTATTGACGGTGGTTTCAGCTAGTCGGGTGTTTTTTGAGAAAGATTGGCGAGGGGGGACCAGAGAATGGAGCTCAGATGAGCACCTGCCATGGAAGTAACGATAGAACAATGACAGGCTCGCTACGTCTCTTCTGTGGGAAAGAGGTTGCAGGGTAGAGAAAAGGGCATCCCCCACCAAGCCACGGAGTCTATTTTGTACTCTGTCAAGGCAGGATAGGGTGTTTTTTGCAGCCCCCGCCCAGATGTGGCAGCAGTACTCCATCTTTGGACGTACTTGGCTCTTATATAGATAGAAAATTGCATCATTAGTGAGATATCTTCTGGAGCGGTAGAAGGATCCTACCATTTTCCCAGTGACCTTGGCCACAGACTTGATGTATGTGTTCCATTTAAGATCAGGTGTTCTGGCTTCTTGTTAGTGCTCGTTGTTCAGAGATTCGTTGCTGGAGATAATATTTCTTTTTTACAGGTTGTGGAACTCTCTTCCTGCTCACTATTTTCCTTCCATCTTCAGCCTTGGTATGTTCAAGACTAAGATCAGTAAGTATATCCTGTCTTTATGATAATCATTTTTCATTCTTGTCAGCTCCTGACATTAAGTGGCTTCATGCCTTGTCTTGATCAGTTTCCATTAAAAAAAGGCATATCAGTTTAAAATAAGTACATGTGTATATGTACTAGTTACTTCACAACTCATTAACTTCACAACATTAGAAATCATCCACTCAAATGAATATGGCTTGACAACTGTGCCGACCCACTTGGATTTGTCTCTTCAAATCTGCAAACCCACCTGCAAATCTTATGCTTTCAAAATTGTGCAGACTAACTAACACATTTAACTTTGAGCATAGAGCACAATTAATCCTAATTATTAAATGTTTGTTAATTCCACTGAGGAGGATTCTTCAACCCAACCGTCATTAACAGTGTAAATCCATATTATTTAGATACTTCAAATTTCTACTGAGTATTATTTTCACAATGTTTCAGTCAATGTAACCTTCAACCTTCTTCAGGTATATCTTGGCAAACACAAGAATCTTTCTGTTGAACTCAGGAATCTGCATGGAATTTCAAACAGAGCTCTTTATGTAATCCACAATCTGTAAAAACCTGTGGCATAGTGTATGAAATGGATCCGTCTTTCCAGATATTGGTTAGCACAATCATTGCTGTCTTTGCCATTGCAATACGCCGTCTTCTTTCCTTGATGTCATCTACTTTGTTTGTGAAAACTCCACCCAGGCAGTTGAAATCTACATTTTCAACATTTTGATTTTCCACAATTAGGTTTTCATCATTTGGTGCCCGTGTTACTTTCATTGCCTTTTGTTTTGCTGACGTTGAGGAAGAGTCTTACTGCTTTGCTGGCAACTTCAAAGTCTGGTTAAGTCTTGTAGTTCCTGAATACATGCTGTTCTCATGTTTTCATTGAATTTCCAATAAAATAAAATGTTCTCAGCATGACCCACTTTGTCCAAATTATGTCATGAACGTTGTTAACAATTGCAGGATTTTTGTGACAAGTGAATAGATAAAAGTCAACAATGTTATTTAAACTAAAATGTTATTTTAGCACAGGAATGTTCAAATGTCCCATTCACCCCCCCCCCCCGAAAAATGCATAACAAAATCAAATGAATAAAATAAACCAAAATAAAGGGTAGATATTTATTTTCTAAATGCAAAATTTGTCAAGCAATGCCAAAGAAATAGTTGAACACAAATAACAGAAAAGTTCTTTTTAGTCGTAGAACATTTTTCAACAGGTTTACATATGGGTACAACATAACAACTAAATAACATATTTCCTTAAAAATTACAATTTGTGTGCACATATTTTTTCCTCAATCCTTTCTAGATATATTTCTCATATAGATTGTGTACACTAGTTCTTTAGTTTCCTTTTGAAGCCATCGTCAGAGGAAGGAGGGGGTTATTGAATAAAGAACATCTATTTTTAAATATGTAGTGAGGGTTTGATGAGAACTGTGTAATTGGTTGTAGTATTAAAAAGCGTTAGTATCAGTATGAAAAGAATTTTAGAATGTTTTCACTTTTAGCAAAATTAATTTTATTAAAAGTTTTTTAGTTTGAATGTGTGGAGTTTCAAAAATATGTAGTCTTAGTTTTTTATTTTTATATTTTCATAGAGTTGTATGTTGCGTATTAGAATTTTTTGAAATTGAGAAAGATTGGTTAGCTTTTAGATACTGTGCTATCGTATTTGTGTTAGGCGAATAATGAAATGAGTATGGTAAATTCATCTGCCAGTTCCAGCCTGAAACTCAAAGATTAATCAGGCATCTAGAAAGAATCAAAGAAAAAATATGCAAACACAAGTCATCTGTAATATTTAATAAAATGTGTCTTCAAGAAAAAAATACTGTCAATATATATATATATATATATATAAACAAAATTGAATAGGAAAACTCAAATCACCATGTCAGTTAAATATAATAATTTATATCATCTGCACTGAAAGTAAATAATCTGACACTTGTGGCCGACCCTATGTAAGTAAAACACCTTGAAGAGCTTCAAGCAAAAAATGTAACCTGTACGTGAAGGAGAAAATCTGAATTTTAGAGTATGAATTCAATAACATATTAAACCAGAAAAAAGTTCAAAATAATAAATCGGTAAACTTAATAAATAACTCAACACCTAAAATTGGAACAATACAAGATAGTTAGATTATTAAACTAAATATTTGTAAAAAAAAATCCTAAATAAGATATTCAAAAATATCATGGGTATTTAATTTAGTTAATATAATAAACTAATTTTAGTTAATTAAATTCTACGTGGTTAAGATGATATTAAATTAAAGATATAAATTCAATGTGAAAACTAATTAGTTATGTGCATGTTTGTACATGTATGGATGCATCCACGTGTTAAGATGTGTGCAGGTGGATGTGATGAGTATGATTACAAAAAGATGAGGAGGCTGAAATTGACTTATAAAGATAAACTATAAAAATAACAGCTACTTTTGAAATCCTTAGACTGGCTACTTTTAAAACCAAAGATTACAAAAATGAAAATTTAATAAAAAAAAAGCTGAATTTTCTTCTTCCAAAAAAGAATAAATAAAGCTCCTTGCCGAGGTCCTTAAAAGAAAATTCTTCCTCCCCAGAACTTTTATCAGTTTTGCCAGAGATGTCAAATAGTTTTACCAGAGATGTCAAATAGTTCAGTTATGTCTGAAGATCATGCTGTGAGTCAGTTATGTCTGAAGATCATGCTGTGAGTCAGTTATGTCTGAAGATCATGCTGTGAGTCAGTTATGTCTGAAGATCATGCTGTGAGTCTGTTGAAATAAATGACATTTAACTGACATAGCATTTATGATGCATCTATCAATTTTGCAAAAGATAGCATTTTTATTTTGATCAAATTTCCATTTCTTTCAACAAGTAAAAATAATCAATAGAAGGCAGTCAAGCTGTTTATTAATCACACCAAAACTTTTCTCTCTGGTTTACTTGCAGAAAAAATGTTCACCTAAAAAGAAACAAAGAACAAAATTGAAATCAGAGTGCGTTTTAATCTGTTGTTAGAAGAAAGTTCAGCAAGATTGTTACAATATGGGTTGGCCTTATGTCAGATAAGTCAGAAAATTTACAATATTAGAAGTTTGGTCCAACAGATCTATTTTTTTAAATATGTCCTTTTAAACAAAAAATTTATTTCTTGCTTAGTTGGCATGTCGAAAATAATAATATCTACAAAATTTATGAAAATTCATCAAGTAGAACAGCTACTAATGTGTTTTTAATTAAAAAAAAAAAGTCTATCAATGTTAGTTAAACAGCATGGTTACCATTAAAATGGTAAAAACGAAAGCGATCTGAGTTATGTCTTCTGTTTCTGCAATCTTCACGGTCTAAAACATCTATGGTTTAAAACTTCTACGAAAAATGCAATTTTCCCCAATTTTCATAAAAAAAAAAAAATTACTTTTAACTATAAATTAATGGTTTAAAACATCTACGAAAAATGCAATTTTCCCCTATTTTCAAAATAAAAAATTACTTTTAACTATAAATTAATAGTTTAAAACATCTATGAAAAATGCAATTTTCCCCAATTTTCCGTAAAAATTACTTTTAACTATAAATAACTTTCTATTTGATGAATTTCCATAATTTATTTAGATATATTACTCTTTTCGACAGAATAATTTAGTAATATTCTGTTTTGCTTAAAAAAGGAAATGTTTAAAAAAATCGCTCTGTCACCTGTCTTTGTACAAGCACCAGAAGTTTGTGTCAGTTGGAATCAAACAGATCACATTTACGATGTTCATGACAGCAAATTATAGCTGTGTACTTTTGTTATTTAAAAGTTGTACAGGGATATCTTTTCTATATAAGAACTAGTTTCTACCCATTCATTGATGACAGTTGGTACACTGTAACTGGGTATGTCAATTCCTATCTTTGCTCAGTTTGTTTTGCTTTATACTTAGTACGAAGGAAAATGTAAAATTTTTTGAAAAAAATACTGCTTAGTATTTGCATGAGAGAGCAAGTAACTATGATGAATGTATTTACTAGTGATAGGATGATTCCAAGAATTTTCCTGATTCCGATACAATTTCCAATTCTGTACCAAATTCCCAATTCCACTACAATTACCGATTCCGATTCTTTATAAATCTCTAAATATTTAACTATAGAATTGTTATTTTTTCCTAAATACCATAAAAACATGTTAAATGTTCAGATAACATAAAAATACACTTGTGAGGAATAGTCTATTGAATTTAAGTTTACTGGTTATTTAAAATCAATAATTATTTACTATTCGAACAGTACAACAATAGTGAAAGATTTTGTTTTAAACAAAATCAAATAAAAAAGACAATTAAAAGAATCATTTTTGACATCGGAAAATAGGCACACATTTTTCAGAGTCCAATACAGATTTTGATACCCCAAATAGTTATAATCTTTTTGATTCCCGATTCCGATTAATCGTCCCAACACTAGTATTTATGTGTTGTTTTTTATTTGTCCAAAAAAAACAGAAAATATGTTTTTACACAAAAATAAATTTGCTTTAAAATATTACTGAATTCTTTTTTTTGCAGATTATTTTGCAGATTATAAAAAAAATATTAATCTAATATTTTTTATCTTATGTTAATATTTTTAATTTATAAAGCATTAAAAAAATTTGCATGAGATTCAAACTTGAGTATTGTTAGTAATGTGTATTCTGCCTATTCCTTTTTTCGAAACCAATTGTTTTTATTTGCGTATGAACAGATAATCTCCAAAATCTAAAAAAAAAATTTAATCTATATATCTATAAAAGTGAGAATGCTTATGTGTGTGTGAGGACACTTCTCAGCCTATATAGTCAACAAATTTTTGATCTAGATTTGAAATTTGGTATATAGGGTATTCAGACACTTGGAAAACTTTTTAATCAGTTTTCATTCAGAAAAAAGGTTGCTAAGGGGTCAAAATTGAAAAATTGGATCATGGGAGTCATCGGGGTTTTTATCTGTTTGTCAACTGTTTCACGACTGCGTGTGCATGATCGTGAAACATGATAGCTTCTTTATGTTAAGAATAAGTAGATTTGAAAAGACTTTTAATGATCGTGGCAAGCTAGTTTATTGGTTATTATATATGACTCACTGTCTTTAGGTTTTGGTTTCAATCCCAGCTCGAGTATTTTTCTTTTACTTACAAGAAGTGAACTGTTTAGAAAAAACCTAATACTCATAGGTATATGTCTCAAGTTCTGCATTAATTAAAATATACATATTTATGCATATTTTATGACAGGGCAGCCTGCTAGTAGTATATAGATACTAGCTGCATATATCCAGCATTTCCAGGTTGAAACATACTGGCGAGTGAAAGGTTTAGTCACATACTATTTAAGATACACTGAATATCCTTACTTCTTATGATTTTCCTAAAAGTGGATCACAATTGGATTTAAAGAAGTATAAAACACATCCATTTTTGTTTATGAAAATTAAACAGGAAACAACTCTCATAGTTTAAAAGAAATATAACTCTCACAGCTTAAATAAACTTCTGTTTTAAAAGGCAATTGGTGTCAGCTAATAACAATTAAAAATAAATTAAAAATAAATTAAATAAATCATCTTTAAATAATATTTCTAAATAGAACAATAAAAATAATTCTATTACAACAAACAATTAATAATATGGAGCTAATTATTAAAATAGATTTCTTTTTAATGTAATATCCAAATGAGGTAACTTTTTGAATGTAGATTTCCTTTGAATAAAAAGTATATATAGAAATCATGCTGGAATAAAATTTATGAAATAGTGTAGCTTTTGTACACATTAATCAAATTGTGAATGAACAGGAATACGACTTTATTATGATAGATGAAGCAGATAATAAAAAGCAGATGGGGACAGGATAAAAAACACATCATAGTTACTTGCTCTCTCATGCAAATACTAAGCAGTATTTTTTCATAAATAAATTAAATAAATCATCTTTAAATAATATTTCTAAATAGAACAATAAAAATAATTCTATTACAACAAACAATTAATAAATAGATTTCTTTTTATATAGAAATCATGCTGGAATAAAATTTATGAAATAGTGTAGCTTTTGTACACATTAATCAAATTGTGAACAAACAGGAATACGACTTTATTTTATTTTATTTTATTTTTATTTATTTATTTATTTTTTTAAATTCAATTTTCACCCCAAACAAGGCACAGTGCCACTTTGAAGCAGGGGGCTACTATCAGGGACTTAATTAGCGGGATCATTATGAAAGGAGATGAGTAGAAAGATGTTTGTTGACATTACACTTGAACTTCTGCATATCGTTGCAGTTGGGAAAGCAGAATCCCGGAAGGGAGTTCCAAAGACCCGCAGTTCTGGGGAAGAAACTATTGGAGTAAAAGGCTTTTTGCACCTAGGGATCTCTACTGTAAAGGGATGAGACTTAGTAGCTTGTCGGGTTTGTCGGGGGTAGTTACGTCGGGGAGGTACAAGTGTTTGCAGTTCGTCAGAGCATTCACCATTGAAGTATTTGTAGAACAGGCAGAGGGATGCAACATCTCCTCGATGGGACAGAGGCTGAAGCCTAGATGACAGTTCAGGACCTATCAGGTTGGCGACTCTCTTTTGAACCCTGTCCAGGAGCGAGAGACAAGAAGCAGATGCACCAGCCCAGATGTGACAACAGTACTCCATACATGGGCGAATGGTTGCCTTATAGAGGTATAGGATACTGTCAGGCGTAAGTAGTTTTCTAGCACGGTAGAGGGAGCCAGCCTTCCTTGCAGCAGCCTTGGCAATGCTCTCAATGTATCTATTCCAGTTCATATTCCCTGTAAACGTTAGGCCGAGGAGTTTAAAAGAAGTACTTTCAGGTAATGTGTTCTTGGCCATTGCTATTGGTGGTAGAGAAGGTTTCTTGTAGTTATTGAAGGAAACAAGCTTAGTCTTAGCGGCATTGAATGTGACCAACCATTTTTGGCCCCATTCCACTACGGATTGGAGGTCATCCTCTAGTGTTTCTGCTATTTCCTTGGATATGTGTTAATTTGTTTTCTCCTCATATCTGTTATAGAGAGTGGTGTCATCGGCAAATATACCCATCTCCAAAACAATTTTATCAGGGAGGTCGTTTATGAATATCAGGAATAATAGAGGTCCAAGGATAGACCCCTGAGGTACTCCCGCATTTATATCGTATTGTTTGGATGTACGACCGTCGAGGACAACTTTGATTTTTCTATTACTTAAGAAGGATTTAATTACATTATGAATTGTTCCATTGATTCCATATGATCTAATTTTCCTTAGAAGACCATCGTGCCATACCCTGTCAAAAGCCTTAGATATATCGAGGGCCACCGCTCTACCCTCCCCTGTTTTATCCAATGAACGGTATATACGTTCAGAAACTACAGTTAAGATATCTGCTGTTGAACGGGCTTGCCTGAATCCATATTGTTTGTCAGTCAGGAGTTTAGCAGCTCTTAGGTGCTGGACTAGGGCTTGATTAACTAAGGACTCAAATATTTTGGCGAAAAGCGGGAGGAGGCTAATGGGGCGATAATTTAGTGGGTAAGTTCTTTCACCAAAATTCTTGAGGACTGGTACCACAGAGGCGGTTTTCCAGCAGTCGGGAAAACAAGATTCGTTAAGGCATTTATTGTAAACTTTGGACAGAACTGGAGCAACCTCGGCAGAGCATTTTTTTAATAGCACAGCCGGGATGAGATCTGGTCCACACGCTTTTGAGGTGTCTAGGTTTTTTATAATAGCATGTACCTTAGAAGGGGTGATTTTCAAATCGTCTAGTGAGATGTCTGTTCGCAGAGGAAAATCAGGGAGTGAGTGGTGTACCGAGTTCAGTGTGGAGTGTGAGGCAAACCGACTGGCAAGCAGATTAGCCTTGTCAGTTGCCATGCAAGCAACCTCATGATCGTTTGATAGTGGGGGAATAGTTGACTGTCCATTATTTACTACGCTGTTGTAGATTTTCCAAAAATCCCGGGTTCCTAATTTCTGTGCTTCGATGCGTTTTCTGGTGGTTTCAGAGTAATCTGTCTTAGCTGTCTCTATCACTCTCTTACAATTATTTCTAGCTTCTATATACTTCTGTTTATTTGAGTTGGACTTATGTCGGTTGAATCTGCGGAATGCATGCTGCCTTTGACAAATGGCAGCTGCACAAGCAGAAGTAAACCATTGGGGGGAGTGGGGCTTGTTATAGAATTTCCATGCGGGAACATGTGCTTCAATAGCAGTTTTGAACCATTCAGTGGTCTCATTTGCACACTGTTCCGCATAAAGAAGAGTAAAGATATTTTGCCATGGGGCATCTCTGATGAGCTCCCTGATGGCTTCCCAATCAGCCTTTTTGTAATACCTCGTTGTTTTGAGTAGTGGGTCTTCAGTTTTAGGGCGAGAATTTAGGCTGATTTCTACCATTATCACAGCGTGATCAGCATTCCCGAGTGGGCTGTGGGCATTTGTTGTACAGTCATTGGGAACCGTTGTCAGAAAAGAGATCTAGAAGTGAGGCATGTTGATCTTGCTGGTCTGGGAAACGTGTCGGAAATGTAACCAACTGAGATAGGGAATGGGATATAGAGAAGGGATATAGAGATATTATTGTAAGGTTTGCGTTTTAAGCAAGCTGGTTTTCCAATCCGACAGCGTGTCGCCGTGAATGAGTGTAAACAAATAATGGCGATTCGCCTGTCCTTTTATAAGGGGGATAACTCCACTTATGCAAAGTCTGAGCGAAAGGGAGATAACTCCTTTCTGGCCTCTACATGCCCCTCCCCCTCGTGACCACAAAAGCAAGTTGTTCTGGTCATCTTTTATGTGGAGAAATACTCGTGCGATTTCCCCCGCATTTGCGGCGACAAACCCCTTGGGGCTCTCGTCCTCCGACTTAACAGTTCCCTTAACGGAGGAGGACTGTATTTTTGGGTATCTCCTCCCGTGGTATCTTCCACTTCCATTTCTTCCTCATGCTTGCTTGGGGATTCCGTGTCGGCTTGTTGTTCCACCTCCATTGCCTCCTCCGGAGGTTGTGCCTGTGGGGTCTCCACATTTATAGGTGGGTTCAGGATTTCTTGTCCGATGTTACGAGGGCCATCCACTACCGGGTGTATTCTGTGGAGAAACCGACGGTTGCGCAATGTCACTCGATTGCTTCCATCGACCCGGACTTGATACTGTCGGTACCCCTGGGTCTCCACGATTCTCCCCGTCTTTGTCCATCGACGTGGGTGGTTCCCGTCCTGGTTCTGGATCTGGACGTAATCTCCTACCTGGAGTTCCCGGAGTGGGTGACAATGTTGGTTGTAATACTGCTCGTTCCTCATGTGTCTTTTGGCCATTGCCACTTCCCTTAGTTTGCCTATTTCTGTCCACTGTTTTCGAACCTGGTATTTGTCCCGCAGGACAGGAAGGTGGTCTTTAATGACCCGACCATACAGTATCATGGCTGGGGACATGTCCAGATCTTGGACAGGCGTGTTCCTATGGGTCAGTAGTGCTCGGGCCGCCCGATCATGGCACAGGCATCCATAACTGTCCGTATTGTCCGCCAGTATACGTCTCGCGGTTTTGACGGCTAACTCTGCGCGGCCGTTGCCTTGAGCATAATGCGCTGATGAGGTACGTTTTCGTACGCCCCAATTCCTCAAAAAGGAGTCGTATTCCTGGGATTCAAATGGTGGTCCACCATCCGACGAAATTTCTTCCGGTACGCCGTAGGTACAGAACCAAGTCCTCAAGGTATCGCACACCGTCTTGGCTCTTCCCGACGTCATTAGGGCCACTTCAACCCATCCCGTATACCTGTCTGCGTATACCATAAAGTGTCTACCCTGCATCTGGACGAAGTCAACCACCACTTGTTGGAATGGAAATTCCGGGTCTGCTGGGGACATCAAGGGTTCCCTGGGCTGAGATGGTGCGATTTCATTGCACGTGCGGCACTGGGCTCTTGTTTGCCTGATGTTAGCATCCAACCCTGGCCAGAATAGTCGTTGTTTCGCATTCGCCAGCATTCCGTTCACACCCTGATGAGCGGAATGAAGATATTCCAATACCTCTGTGCGGAGTTGTCGAGGTATTAGGATTTTGTTCCCCTTGATGATCACTCCTTCCAGGCAATATAACTCCTCACGCATAGGCCAGAAGACTCGAACTACGGTTGGGATATTGTTACGTGACTGGGGGAAGCCATTTTGAATCAGTTCTTTCAAAGTCCTGCATTCTTCGTCTGTGGCTGCCGCAGCCACAATCCTTCCCCATGTGATGGCTCTTAACGTAATATCATTCTCGTACATTGATGTGAAGGCAGCTTTGACTGCGGTGTCAATGGATTGGTCCTGGTCTCTTGGTGGGGTGCCCGATGGGTACCGAGATGCACAGTCAGGGGCCAAGTTGAGTTTCCCCAGTCGATGTTTTACCTGGAATTTATACAGTCTTCTGTACTGCTGTAACTGAGGGGGGCGGTTCTGGGGCGCCCACCTGGAACTGTTTCCCATTCCACTCAAGGTGAGGAATGTTTGCCGGTTGTCTCTCATTGTGTCTGTGAGTAGGGGCTTTATCCGTGGTGCAAAACATGAATGACTCCCCGCTTTTTATACCCTCCGTTTTGGATCTATTAATTTTCCAGCACACCTTTTTAATGTGCCCTACTATTCCACAAAAGTGGCACTTGAGTCCCACTGCTGGGCAATCTTTCCGGTTCATCGATCCACCTCGGTTTGATGTTTTTCCGCAACCGTTGCAAGGTTTGGTGTCCCGTGGGGTCGACAGGGCCTTTGCCTCATGCATTTGTTGTACTTGATTCGACCTTTGTACCCCAGATATCGTGAGAGGTTGTGTGGTATCGGAAAAGTGTGGAGTTGCCTCGTCTGTTGCCTCCAGGCAAACCAACCGTGAAAACTTTAGATCCAAGGTAGGAAGTGTAGCTGCCTCTACCAGTACCCTTCTCTGGTGTTCGATATTTCTTAACCCTGCCATCATTTGCCCGGCAACCATATCGTCTGAGTAATTAACCTGCTGCCGGCAAGTGGGTTCGTTCGGACATTGAATACGAAATTCACAAAATTTCGCCTGGCCACATAACCTAGATAAAAAATGGGTCATTTTGCTTCATGGAGTGAAACGTTTGTCGGTGGACTTCGTTGTGTAAGCCTCGAACGGCCACCAGTCGTATTTGATGAAGAAGGTACTCCTCTGCCGCATTGTTGAGTCGTTCTGGTCCAATGAGCTCAAACAGTAACCTGTTCGTTTCCGGTATGCATGCTTCTCGCAGTTCGTTTCGAATTGCAGCTGGATTTTCGAGTCTGCACATCTCCTTGTACCGTGACCAGGTGTCTAAAAAGAGTGCCCATTCGCTATCTGTTGAGTCCAGACCTATAGAAGGTCGCTGCATTCTTTTTGTTTGCGACGTGTTCGCTCGTCCGTGTAAGATGTCCTTCCGTAATTCGATGTTTTCTTTTTGTAACTCGACTAGTTGACGTAATAAGAGAACGTTTTCTTGTTCCATAGTGTAACGATATCTTTAGTTCAATGCTGCAATATAAGTATTTCACGTTTTAAAGTGACAATATGTTCGTAGCGCCATGTAAGGTTTGCGTTTTAA
Source organism: Euprymna scolopes (assembly GCF_053919585.1). Taxonomy (NCBI): domain Eukaryota; kingdom Metazoa; phylum Mollusca; class Cephalopoda; order Sepiida; family Sepiolidae; genus Euprymna; species Euprymna scolopes. The sequence goes on from NC_136505.1 coordinate 1,139,714, forward strand.
GCAAGCTGGTTTTCCAATCCGACAGCGTGTCGCCGTGAACGAGTGTAAACAAATAATGGTGATTCGCCTGTCCTTTTATAAGGGGGATAACTGCACTTATGCAAAGTCTGAGCGAAAGGGATATAACTCCTTTCTGGCCTCTACAATTATGATAGATGAAGCAGATAATAAGAACCAGATGGGGACAGGATAAAAAACACAATGATATGTAATTTGTCACAGATGCATGGGTGAGCAGTAGGTGAAGATGTGTTTGTTAGTAGTTAAGCAATCACTCTCTCTCTCTTTGCCTCCATTTCTCTACTAACGAGTGACCAATTATCAAGGCTAAAAACCACTCAAGTGTAAATGTTAATGAAATAGATTGCTAATTGAATAACGAAGAACTAATAGAACCCATAGAAATTCCATGGTGGTTGAAAATTTTAAAAACACATTATAAATAAAATTAATAAAAAATAAAATAAAACAAATAAATTAAAAACAATTTTTTAGCAAATTCTTTTTTAATCTTTTAAAGCTAAAAAGAATTGATTAAAAAAATTGAGATTGTTTTTCAACGAAAATTTAACACACCACACATTGTTTTGTTTTGTTTGTTTGTTTTTTCTGAATAATTTTCTTATATAAATTATAAAGGAACAGGTGTCAATTCACTTCATTTTTTTTTAATTCCAAAAAGAAACGATAATAAAAAAAACTTACAGTCTCCTCTCAACATGACTTTTTTAAATTATAAAATAAAAAAATTATAAAAAAAAATTATAAAATAAAAAAAAATTATAAAATAAAAAAATTATAAAATAAAAAAATTATAAAATAAAAAAAATTATAAAATAAAAAAAGTCAATTTAAAACTGTAAACAGACAGCTATGTTTTGTTTTCAATTTTTGGAGAAGAAATGGTTTTAATAATTTTTTAACTGCGATGATAATTTTTTTTTTGTGACACTGAACGTACAGACAAGTAAATTAATATTTAGATATTATGAGAGGGTTAAAAATAATGAATAGAAATGAACAAAAATTTATTACTTATGACACTTTAGATGTAGTTGTTGACAATGGATTTGAAGATAACCATGTTATAGTCTGCAGGGAAGAAGTTTCATTATACGTGCAGAAGTTCAAGTGTAACGTGAACCAACATCTTGCTGCCCAAATCCCTACATAGTACCCCAGTAGTTGTTGCCCCTGATAGTAGCCCCCTACACCAAAGTGGCAATTTGCCTTGTTTGGGGTGAAAATGTAATAAAAAAAAAAAAAAAAAAAAAAAAAAAAATGTGTTTCACAAAAGTTCTCGGTTAGACACACAGAGGAAGAAAGCAAAGTTCTTTGCAGTTGTGGTAGAAGATGGGTTCTTACTGTGAATGTCTTACAAAGAGGCAGCAGAGAGTGAATTTCAGTTCAAAACATCACCATAAATAATCCTCTTGAAGAAGGCTGGAGATCACTTCCGCCTAAACATAATCCAATTTATAAATCTCACTATGTCTGTCTGTCTGTTTCCATATTTCCAAACTCTATTTCTACCTAAACTAAAAGTCACAGAGCAATGCTAGGGGCCTCAAATGATTGGATCTTTTATGGACTATTCTTTTATTGGTCTTTAGCCAGTTAAAATAGTTTTAAGGGGTCAAAAAGGGGTCGAAATTGAAAAAATCGTTATACATTTTGTACATTCATCTTAGTTTATTTTTAATCAGTTCATATGTGTGTCACGTTGGTATAGTGGTAACGTCACCAGCTTTTAATGCTACAGTTTTGCTTTCAGTTTCAATTCTAGCTGATGGCACCTAAATACTTTTTTTTTAATTTTGAAATCACGACTCTATATATATATATATATCTTTGTATCTATTAATGTACAAAATTTGGACGAATTAAAATATCATAATTAAGCATATTTTATGACCGGGTAAAGCCGGGCGTTCTCCCACTAGTTAAGTCTAAATACTGATGGTGAAAACAATAGCCTTGAGAAAATAACTTTAACCAATCAGAGAAGCAGCAAAATCCCAGCTCTTTATTGCAAATGCCGGGAAACTCTCTGCTCTAATAGTTTCTTTCCACAGATTGCTTGCTTATTGGAATCCCTTCCCTGCTTACTGTTTCCCCAGCTGTACCAACATACAAAGATTGAAATATCATTTTAACAATGTCGGTAACCACAGCTCTCCAAATTGTAGAGTTATGGTAATCTCGGGAAGACAAGTAAAGATGGTAGTTTCCCGTTACTTTCCATCTTGATTCATGGGTGCATCTCCCCCAGTGAGTTAAACGTGTTCCCAGATACCAACCTGGAAATTTATATGACTCGGCGCAGTACATATAGCACCTAGCCTTCCCAAATGGTCACCCATCTGGCAATGGCCAGGCTCATCATTGCTTAACTCTGGTGATCTGACGAGAACCAGTGTGTCAACGTGATTGTGCCATATATTGAAATATAATGTGAACAAATTGCTTGGTACATAACTCCCCACTTAGAATGCCCCCTATTAATTGAGCCCTTAATCACAGTAGTTCCTTACATGTCATTGACAACATGGCTTGTTTCGGTTGAATAAAAAGAATGTTTTTTTAAGAATGTTAATAAAAAATCCAAAGCAATTCAATAAAAATTTCATTAATTGAAAAAAAATTATATTTTTTTACCTTCAGTAATTTGAAACATTGAACTTGGTTGGAGTTGGAGTCTCACTGATTATTGGTGTTTCTGAAAAGAAAAAAATATTAAACATATTTGCAAAAATGATACAAATATTGTGGAAAATTTTAATTATCAGTTTACTTAGCTGACATAGCATGTTCTTGTAATGTCGAAAAATATGTTAGTTGGCTGACATATGATGTTACGTTACTGAAGTTTAAAGACAGGCTTAAATCTGTTGACCCCAAAGGAAGATTAAATCCAGACAGCATTGAGAGATGTGTGCAAAACAGGAGACTTCTATGGTATGGCCATGTTGAAAGGGTGGATGAGAGTTATTGGGTAGGATAGTTTAACTAGCAGGATCATTTGGCAGGAAAAAAACAAAGGAAACATGGCAGCGATAAGAATAGATGTGAGAGAAAGAAGGACAAATAAGAATATGGTCAGAGATATGTTAGTTTGGAAGGCAATTTCTAAAAGTTGTCAAACACATGCCAGCATGTAAGAAAGACATTAAGATAATGATGAAAGTGTTCAGTGGCCATTTGCAAAACGTTAAATATTTTAAGCCAGTCTTTCTTAAACATGAACATTAACTATTTGTTGCTGGTTCGTTAGGCACTTACCAATTCTTCCTTCACATGGAGGTGTTCTGATGGAGACCCGACCTGACATCTGAGGTAGAAAATTTCCACTCTAGATAAAAAAACAAAAACAAAAGAAAGTGATAATAATTTTATTAGATGTGGATTGACAATTGAATCATTCTGACTACTGTTCTCATCTCGGATTCTTACAATGTTGCAGCAACATAGCATCTGACTTTGTTCACTTGTATCTTGTCAAACTTGGGAATCTTTATGTTAATTCTTGAGTTTGGCAAGATGTAAAGGTTTTTTTTTAGAGAGACATTGAACTTTAAATTAAATGAAAATAAATCACAGAAAAATATTTCTATCATATAAATATGTTGTTTATTCCAAAGATTAATTTTTGGCATTTATAATTTAAATATAATTTCAGGTATATGCTCCCCATGGCTTGCACAGATAGAGTGTAATCTAGAGGTTTATATTTTCACAACATTACACATTAAATTAGGCTGTATTTCAGCAATAACACATCAAATGTTATCTTCCAAGTAGTCTATTGTACCTGGTTTATCAGTGTAGACATAGGATTTTACATAATCCCAAAGAAAAATAATCTAATGAATTTAAATTGCACAAATAAGGTGGCCAGTTGATAGGTTCATTTGGTGAAATTATTCGTTCATCGAATATTTATCTCAGTAAATTGATCATATTGCACACTTTGTGGCATGTGGCTCCATCCTGCTATAACAACATGATGAATTATCAAACGAAGTCTTGTTTTATCGTTATTTCCATGGCAGGTGCTCGTCTGAACTCCAATCTCTGATCCCCCCTCGCCAATCTTTCACGAAAAACACCCGTCTAGCTGAATCCACTGTGAAAAATTTCCCCCACTCTGTATCTGTGCCTAAATCAAAACGCGGATTCCATGAACAAAGCTTCTTTCTTAGAACTGCACACCTGTGGAACTCTGTTCCATCTGCCTGCTTCCCACCGGACTACAACTTGGATGTCTTCAAGTCCAATGTTAACAAATTCCTAATGAACCGCCCCCTTAAGTAAACACTTCATCAAATCTCCACACTAACGTAATGTACTTGCAATAACCCTTATCCCTGAGTGGCTTCCAGGCCTTGATAAGTGGTGATCACTGTGTAAACAAAAAAAACAAAAAAGTCAAAATAACCAATAGTTGACAAATCTTCAATTAATGAAAATAGAGTTGTGGATTTAAAGTTTGTTGGCTCTAAAAAAAACACCTTATACTTGAAGAAGGTTGGAAGTTATATCAACTGCAACATTGTGAAAATAACATCCAAAATTATACATTTTTGAATCTATCAAATAAATGAAAGCGTAAATCCTCACTTGGGTACTAGTCGATCAGATCTGAAGGCTGTATTCACGGAAATCTTGCAGGACAACTTCAATCCATCCCTTTGAACTCTTGTACATAATAAATATTGTTATAACCATTATCCAATTTTTTTTTCTTTAGCAAAAGCATTATTCTGTCAAGTACTTTAAATCCACATAGTAATTAGAAGGTATGGAATCAATCTTGTCTTCAGGCTGAGGTTGCTATATCAAATAAGAGTTCTTGTTGAACTCAATAGATTCTTTAAATCTATCAATGTAATTTTTGTCATAATCATTAACAAGTTCTTCATCAAAGAAAGCTATGGCTGAAACTACAACAAATATTTTTTCTCAACAATTTTTCACATTAGAAGTTTTGAAGATATCCGGAAGCAAATTTGGGTAAGATGGTTTTGGTTATAAAATTTATAATATGGTAAATTTGAAAATAAGTAAAATACTTCTAAAAACAAGTATAAGATGCAAATATTTTTTTTTTATTGAAGCTAATTCTTTTAATTTTTAATTTTTTTTTTTTTTACAAATAAAATAACATTCATCAAAGACCAAAGTGGATCATCGCAAATAAAAAGGTATTATCTTTTTATTAGTAGAAGAGTCCTTTCTTCTTAGTGCAATCAAAATCAGTTTTGCATAGAACTTTAAAAGCATGTAAAAAAAAATTAATGTTTTTTGATAAAAAAAAAAAAATTGCATCTTACACATGTTTTCAAAGTCATTCTGCCTATTTTCAAACTGAAATTCTTAAAAGATGCTTTTAAGAACTGTTTCCATTTTTTTGGTTGGTAAGATCGCTTGCCGAGGAGTGTAACTTGGTGTGTCCCTGCTGTGGAGACTTCTCTGAAAAGACTCTTAGCATCTTGACATGGCACTCCCTAATGGAATGAGTCAAAGGTTACATCGACCAAAACGTTCTGAAAATGACACTGAATTCAAAGAATATGAATAAAAACATCTGGTTGCAGTGAGTCAGATCATTGAATGATGATCAACTGTACAACTAAGTTGTGATCCTGACGCAATTTTTCCAAACAGGCAATGGATGGCAAAGAAGATGACATATCGTCTAGACCTGATCAACCCTGACTCTGAACATCTCAACAAACTCAGTCAACAACCAATATTGAATCTCTTGACTTCATACTCACTGTAAGAAGTCAAGCTCAGCAACAACATCCTTCCAGGTTGACTAACTCTCTCCCTCACAAACATTTGACATATTTTGCCTGTGTCTATTTTCTTAATTGTATGGCCGATCAACACCCAACCATTGGCCCACTGCAACACTCACCTGCTAATTATCACATGATCTCCTTAATTCTATTTCTGTCTTCTACACACTAATTATCATAGATATCAATAACTGACCTTGTGTCTAACTCTACCCTTGTGGGGAGGCAAGTAAATAGAATCAACTTTTAACCTTTGATTCATTTGACAACCAACTTCCTGTTTTCATCTTTTTCAAGGTCATCTATATATATAAAAGCGAAAATGTGTGTGTGTGTGTATGTATGTTCGCTTTTTGTGTATGTCTGTAAAAAGCTTTTTTCGCCGTGATTCTTGGTCGGCTCACTCCTTCTTAAAACTTTTTATATTGCGTCTAAATCAAAATAACTACGACTTAACAACGAGAGTCGTGTGTGTATTTAATTTGCATGACTTTTACCAGTTTGCCGCGTCTTCGAAAAGCGAATGATCTGGCTTCCAGCGCAAAACTAGGTCAGACATCACGCTACTTCCTCACACCTGCTTATTTTGCTTTATAACCCTTCACTTAATGTGCTTATCAGTTCCTCTCCCCTCGTGGCCGAGATGGTTAGGTGTCTGTCTGTTTTTCCCTTTCATTTCCACCTTCGCTTCAAAGCTTCGGGGTTCAATCCTACCTTCCTATTAAAACTTTTTTTTTCATTTACCCAGCCAACTTTTGGGTAACTCCGCTAGTCTATTATATAAATCTCACCTGTCTGTTTAAATATATGTATGTATGTTTGTATGTCTGTCTAAAACTTTCGACAGAGGTGATGGATTTTCACAAGATTGGTATCGTTTTGAAGCCCGACCCTTTAGATGATAAATATAAAAAAATTGGCTAAAAACATTAATTCCTTCACCCTCAACTGGGCACTTTTCTACAGTGAGGGATTGCTTTTTTTGCCAATAGTTTCGAAAGTCATCCCCTCTTTTCGATTGACTAGCCTTAATTTAAACATTCGTCACTTCCGGTTTGGCGATGAACACAACAGCAAGATGTCACTTTTTTTTTTACGTTCTTTTCCTCCTTCGTGGTGCAGGTTTGAGCCTGCCTGCCTACTAACACTTTTTTTGCTTAACACACACCTCCAAACACCCGGCCAACGCCGGGCACCCAGGCTAGTTCAATATGTAATGCTAAAGGTCATAGGATTTCAGTACAAACGCGAACAGTATACAAATGTATATGCTATTACTTGAACGTGTAATGTACACTTATTTGCATGAAATAAATAATATATTTTTCTTACCATGTTTAACAGGTTACTTCTAGAGTCAGATAATTGAGATCTAGAAAAAGAAAAAAAAGAAAATACATTTTAGTTATTAAATTGAACAAAATGTTTTTAAGAATTATATGTAAACTAAATATTCAAGGCCAGTGGTTCCACCTTTTTTTTTTTTAACTCGTAGTCACCCCAAACAAAGTACGGTGTCACTTGGACATAAGGGGTTGCTATTTGGGACCATATGTAGTGAGTTGAACAGTGTAATGTCTGTTCACATTACATTTGAACTTTTGCATGTCAATACAGTCAGGGAAGCAGGGGCCTGGGAAGGAATTCCAAAGTCTAGAAGTTCGAGGAAAGAAACTATTAGAGTAGAAGGCTTTCTGATATCTAGGCATCTCTATAATGAAGGGGTGGGATTTTGTTGCTTGTCTTTCGAAATGCAAAATCCCTGTACCTATTTTACAAGTACTTTAATGAAATGTGCTCTGACAAACTCATAGTTCTTGTACCCTCTCGACAATTAATCCGACAAGCAATAAAATCCCATTCCTTCACTATATAAATCCCTAGCCTTTGGAATTTCATCCCTGTTACCTTATTCCCTAACTGTACTAACACACAGAAGTTTAAATGTAATGTGAACAGATATTTCACTGCTCAACTCCCTCTATAGTTCCACTGTAGACATGGTTCCACATAGTAGTGTCACGGGTGCATTGTACAAGAAAGCGGGAAGCAAGCTGTCACCGAGACGCCGGATGTATGGTGATGAGGTCAGAGATCAAAATCGTTGACACGCAGCAGAGCATGCACGGGGTGATCAAGTGTCACCAACCGATGTTTTTTTCTTTTAATTACAACGCGATTAACATCGAATGGGTTTTCACCATGCATCGGGTGTGTTTGTGGAATAATAATAATAACGAACAAAAAACTGTATATTTGACTATTTTGTGTGTACGGATGTGTAATGCATCATCTAAAGAAAAAAAACTGGGTGGAAAAAGAAAGAGAGGAATCATTTTTTTCGTTCTCTTACGTAAGACATTAATTGTTCATTGTTGTTGTTTTTTTTGTTTTGTTTTTTTTATTACATTTTCACCCCAAACAAGGCACATTGCCACTTTGGTGTAGGGGGCTACTATTAGGGGCAGCAACTACTGGGGCACTATGTTAGGATTTGGGCAGCAAGATGTCGGTTCACGTTACACTTGAACTTCTGCATGTCAGTACAGTTAGGGAAGCAGGGACCTGGAATGGAATTCCAGAGTCTAGCGGTTCTGGGGAAGAAACTACTGGAGTAGAAAGATCTTTTACATCTAGGGATCTCTACTGTGTGAGGGTGGGATTTAGCTGCCTGTTGGGTTGTCGAGGGTGTCTACGTCGTGGGGGCACAAGTGTCTGCAGTTCGTCAGAGCATTCACCGTTAAAATAGTTGTAGAACAGGCAGAGGGATGCAACGTTTCGTCGATGGGACAGAGGCTGAAGATTAGATGCCAGTTCAGGGCCTATCAGATTGGCGACTCTTTGAACCTTGTCTAGGAGCAAGAGACTAGCAGCAGATGCACCAGCCCAAATGTGACAACAATACTCCATACATGGGCGAATGGTGGCTTTATAGAGGTACAGGATACTTTCAGGTGTCAGTAGTTTTCTAGCATGGTAGAGAGCGCCTACCTTTTTCGCAGCGGCCCTGGCAACGTTTTCAATATAATTGTTTCAACTCATGTTTCCTGTGAACGTTAGGCCAAGCAGTTTGAAAGATGTACTCTCAGACAGGGAGTCACTGGCCATTGCTGTTGGTGGCAGAGAAGGTTTCTTGTAGTTATTGAAGGAAACCAGTTCAGTCTTGGCAGCATTGAATGTGACCATCCATTTATGTCTCCATTCCACTACAGATTGGAGGTCTTCCTCTAGTGTTTTTGCCATTTCTTTAGTTATGTGTTCATTTGTTTTCCTGTCATGCCTGTTATAGAGTGTGGTGTCATCAGCATATATACCCATATCAGAGGCAGTTTTGTCGGGGAGGTCATTAATAAATATTAGGAACAATAGAGATCCAAGGATAGACCCCTGCGGCACTCCCGCATTTATATCACACTGTTTAGATGTATGACCGTCAAGGACAACCTGGATTTTTCTCTTATCTAAGAAGGATTTAATTATGTTAAGTATTCTACCAGTGATACCGTATGATTTAATTTTCCTGAGGAGACCCTCATGCCATACCCTGTCAAAAGTCTTAGATATATCTAGACCTACCGCTCTGCCCTCCCCTGCTTTGTCCAGTGAATGGTATATACGTTCAGAGATTACAGTGAAAATGTCAGCTGTGGAACGGGCTTGTCTAAATTCATATTGTTTGTCAGTCAGAAGTTTAGCATCTGTAAGGTGCCGGACTAGAGCATGGTTAATTATGGTCTCAAATATGTTGGCAAAAAGTGAGAGGAGGCTAATGGAGCGATAATTTGATGGGCCAGTTCTTTCGCCAGAATTCTTGAATACTGGTAGCACAGAAGCAGTTTTCCAACAGCTGTTGTGATGTGAAATACATGTAAAAATGCTTGTTTTCCTTTATTCAGACATTTTCGATGTATAAAATTGTTCTGAAATGTTGATTGTATGATAGAAAAACAATATATATATATATATATATATATATATATATATATATATATATATATATATATATATATATTGAATTTGTGGGGGAGGAGTGTCACGGGTGCATTGTACGGGAAATCAGGAAGCAAGCTGTCACCGAGACGCCAGATGTATGGTGATGAGATCAGAGATCAAAATCGTTGACACGCAGGTGAGAGAACGTGAGACGATATACAATAATAACTCAGCTCGCTTGAGTCAGTCAGAGAGAGACAGCCGACCACAACACACGTGCCTGTCTGAAGCTCGCACCGTCACCTCCACCCACCTCTGTCCCTCACCACCTAAGCTCCCACTTGTTGCAACTCACCGGTATATGAATAAACTAAATTCAGCATTGTGAACAGAAATAAATATATTTTATTTTTCTAAAAATTTGTGGTGTTTTTTCTTTAACCAGAGAGCAGAGCAGAATACATCAGCAACACCTTGCGTCCAAGTGACAATAATGCGTTGATTAGGGTGAATAAAAGTAAAACAAGTGAAGCATGCATGGTTCCCTGTGAGTGCACAGTGAAGAAGGCAAAAAAAGAAATGACTAAGTCCATCATTTGTCCCACCTCCCCATTTAGCCCCCAAAAGTCCCCAGGTAATGTCAAATCCTGGTGAAAATGAACAAACGGTGCAGTTTTAAGCCTTAACATATGTAAATTTGAGTTCTGCACCATGCAAGAAAAGAAATGACTAAGTCCATCATTTGCCCCACCCCATTTAGCCCCAAAAGTCCCCAAGGCCTTAACATATTTAAATTTAAGTTCAGCACCATGCAAAACTGCTAAAGCGACATACACAGAAAATTTTGGACAAATATGGTAAAATAGTCCCAAAAATGGAGTGTTTTTATTAGCCCTAAAAGAGCCCCTGGGGCACACTCAAGAATTATTGCGAGGTACAGACAAACAAAATTATATAGAAATCAGTTAGTTACAACTGTTCAGAAAGTTTTAACCTGAAAGGCACACCTGGGGGGGGGGGGGAGAGCAACAGGAATTTTCCCAGAAAATCCGTTCTGTTGCTTTTTCATTCATATCATGTTTAATGTTTGTGCAAAATTTTAAAAAATTCTAAGGCGTAGTTATTGAGAAAAGTGCGGACAGACGAACGGATGAACAGACACAGGTGAATTTACAAGTCCACCCTCCTTTTGTCGGGGACCAATAAGAAAGTGTAAAAAACGTCTTATTTGTGAAACAAAACTAAAATAAAACCTTTAAAATGTAAAATATTAACGTTTGAAAAAGTTGAAATATTCAATTTTGAAAAAAGTTTGAATATTCAAGTTTGAAAAAATGAAACATTAAGAACAAAAACATCATTTGAATTTAAGTTTTCCATATGTCAGTACCAGTTTCGTTTTTATTGAATATTTCTATTTAAAAATTGTTTTCAAAATAATTGCGGACAAAAGCTGGCCATGTGGCAGCATTGGTAGAAAGCCACAAAAGATCAACATGTCTTCTCAACAGATTTGTATTCCAACTGATCGCCATGGAGACGAGTAAAATGATTGGTTCGACTACATGAAACTTAACACATCATATAATAATAAATATATCAATGTCATGGCACAATGTTGTGAGTTGCATTGTGAGTGGAAGAGATGAAAAAATGAGCAGAAATTCCAGGGAGGAAAATTTACAACAAGTATAAACGATAGAGAAAAGAAATCTTTATTGGACACAAGCAAAGGATTATGGAATATTTACAAACCAAGGGAGATAATGAAAAGACAAGAGTTATCGGACTTCCAACATGAATTATCGGATTTTTAACACCCCCATTTGCTCTTAGAATGTTATATTGTTTTTATTTTAAAAGAAAAAATGTGTAAGAGTGTCATATCGGTAAACAAATTTAAAGTCCAAATAAAAGTCCTTTACATTTTTCTAGTTTTGCTCGAGTTGGAGGTTTTGTCATGATGTCAGCTAGCATATTTGTTGTGGGACAATAAATTATCTTTATACTCTCGTTATTTAGGGCACCCTAATAAAATGGTATTTTTATATCCATATGTTTACACCTTTGTCGGTGTCTAGGGTCCTTGGAAAGTGTTATAGCACTTTGTTTTAATATGTCTATTTCTGTGTATCATAGCTGTATGAGGTACATACCTTCTTGATTAGTTTTTGCTAGCGCCATGTATTCAGCTTTGCATGTATATAACGCAACGGTGGGATGTGTTTTTGATCTCTAAGAAAGAGATAGTCCATTTTGGGTTAAACTGAAACAGTACCCAGATGTGCTTCATTTGTTGCATTAGTTTGATGCCCAATTGGCATCGCTGTATGCAATTAGCTGAAGTTGGTTATGCATTTTTGCATAGCGTAGGTAGTACTTTATGTACCTTAGTACATGCTTAGCTGTTGTCCAGTGCTATTCATGTGGTTTGGATAGGTGTTGTGATAGTTTTCTGACTCAGATTTGGCCGAGTACAGATCGTCAAATGAATTACTGACAACTTCATAATATTTTCTAGGGTTGATTATGTCATCGGAGTTATTGCTGATTGAATTCAAATTTTGTTTTCATGATGTTGTTCTAGGTTTACAGTCAAATATGTTGAACCTTTCTAGTATTTTTTTTGCATACTTTTCTCAGCTCATTTATATATAGCCTTTGGCTATTTTGAAATCTATCCCTAGGAAATGATGGAGTTTTTCCAGGACTTTCATTTTGAACTCTGACATTAGCAACTGTTTGGTGATGTTTAGTGAATCGATGTTATCGGCAGTGATAATTAAATCATCAACCCATAAGATGATAATAACTCTTTCTTTATCATTGTGACATATATTTACGCAATGATCTACTTGGTAAAGTTATGTTTGGTGAGGCAGTCATGCAGGGTTTGATTCCAGTTTCTACCCAATTGTCTTGAGCGGTATATATAGGGATTTGTTTAGCATATATATTTGTTTCTCATCTGTTTTCCATTTTACTTTAAATCCCTCTGACTGCTCCACATAAATTTCATAATGGATTGGGGCATGGGGATATGCTGTTTTCACATTCATTTGATGTACAATGAGATCATACTGGGTAGCCATTTGCATTAGTATGCAAACCGATGTGATGTCGACTGTCGGGGAGAAAGTTTCTAAATAATCTACTCCTTAGGTTTGGTTATAGTTCCTTGCGATGAATCTTGCCTTGTATTTTGGGAAACCATCAGAGTTTTCTTTGTTTTTGTACACTCATCTACGATTCACTGTCATTTTGCCTTTAGGTAAAGATGTTAACTGGTAAACATTTTTTTTTAGAGGATCAATTTTTTCCTGCATTGCTTTGATCCAGTGGCATGCCGCTGGGGAGTAGTGGGGAAATAATAAAAAGCCAAGATTTATCGGACTTTCAACATACAGCAGTGATCATTGTGAGTTAACTTAGATCTACAAGTACCACTCCATCCTCAATATTTGAAGGAATGCTTTGAGTCTGCTCTCAACGAGCAGGGAATCTGATCAAATTTACATTTGTCGGTTGGATTATTCAGAATATAATGTAGTACACACGTTTACACACAGGATCCACATGTTGTACACAGTCTACGTCGCAAGGAACATAGAACAAGTAATAACTCAACTCCTTTTATTTTTGTAATAACAACATTTACTTTCCCCAAATAAAACGTGATTGTGCACCTTCTTTTTATCCTCTCAAACGTCATCCACATCTCTAATGTGATCTCTCTCTTTTTTATAGTCGTTTTCTTTTTCCTTACCATGACATAATTTCGCACATGGCTCAGTATTTGCATATAACCGCCATATGCATGTTCACGTTCTGTTACAAGAATAGGACAGTCATACATTAAATGTTTATATTGATTGTTGTAACATGTATAAAATGAAACTTTTACTGAACAACTGCCTTTCTGTAATATTTATACATTGTATAATATTTATCCTTTAAATAAAATAAAATTTAAAAATGATCAATTAATGCTGGAAAAGCATGATTTTAGCAATAAATTAATAAAACATTTCACACGTTGTGAAAGAGTGCTTGTTTTTTAACCAAAAAATCACACTCTTAGATTTAAAAAAACCAAAAAAACTATAAAATTAAATGAAGTAAAAAGTGAAAATATGCTGTGAAACTGAATGGGGATACTGCAGTGTCACAGTACGATGTCCAAAATGAAAATACTTAAAATCGTTTCTGTGCATATATCTCTGCGCATGCACTCAATTGAATTACTAAAAACATTTTAAGCCAATCAAGTGTATTTGAATTTATTAAATTTGCGGTTTTGATTCACCCCAAATACATAAAAAATAATTTTTTTCTTCAACAAAAAGTTTGAGCCAAAGTTCACGACAAAGTTCACGACAAAGTTCACGACAAAGTTAACATCTGCTTTACACCAGCTTTTCTCACCCCTCTGTTAGGAATTGGGGAAGCATTTCTCAAATCTTACTCTCTCTCTCTCTCTCACACACACACACACACACACACACACGCACACACACACGTCAATCACCTGTTCTTCATGGATGACCTCAAGCTGTCTGCTAGATCAGATATTGACAAGCCAACCCTTGCAAATCGTACATACCTTCTCCAAATATATTGGAATGAGTTTTGGTCTGGATAATGTGGTAAGTGCTCCATCAGAACTGGGAAGAAAGCCATACAGTTTGATGAAGATACTGACATTAAAGCGCAAGAAGAGCAGGAATAATACAAATACCTTGGTCTAGAAGAAAAGGATTCAAGATAAGGAAAAATTTCCCAGTGAATACATACATGCTAAGTAAGAAAAATTTGTAAAACAGAACTTACAAACAAAAACATTAACCAACTGGCCATATCTGTGATAACATACAGCTTTGGCAGTATTGACTCGCCATGAAAGATATAAACAAACTAGACACTAAAACGAGGAAAATGTTGACATTGTACTGAATAACATACAGAAACTAATGTCTGCCTAAAAGTATGGGTCTCTCAGAAATTGATCATCAACATTGTGCCACCAGGAAATATCTGATGAGGTCCCAGAATTTAAATCTCATGATGGTACATCAACATCACAAAACAAGAGCCGGCAGAATAACTTCTATTGCGAAACTGACCAAACATTTTGAACAAGACTGTCTGACAAATAAGACAGAATCAAAAAACAAGTCTTCTTTGGAAATAGCTCCAAAGAGTCGTTAAAAATAGATTAAGACCTCCAATTCCAAAAACTGGAAGAATGGGCCCACAAACAGCATGCCAAGTATTTTCTGGATGAATTTACCCAGGACTATATAAATAAAGAAGTGTCTATCGACTGGTTAAAAAGAGAATCCCTCCATTATGATCAAGTAAACTAAAGCTGCTTTCAGGACTGCCAACAATCACTGTAAAAGAATAATAAAAAATGCAAGAAAGCTATATGCTCAATCCGTTAAATCCAAAGTAGCTGAGCAGTGGCTTGGTTCCCACCAATTTTGGCAAACAGCAAATAGGATCCTGAACAGAAGCAGGCGTTCTATCCCAACAATTATCAATGGACCAGGTCATCTCATCAGCATCAGACAAGGCCAAACTATTTGCCAAGAACTTTGCAGCAAATTCTACCCTATGCGACGAAGGCCATCAACTCCCCATATTTCCTCCTATAACAGACAACACGCTATGCAACATACAAATATCTGTGCATGAGGTCGCCAAGCTAATCAAGAACCTTGATTCCAGTAAAGCAACTGGCCCTGACGGTATTCCAATTATAGTGTTAAAAAAGCTTAAACCTGAACTTACCCCCATACTTACAAAACTGTTTAAGCGTTGCCTTAAGTAGAAGCGCTTTCCAACACCCTGGAAAACCTCATCAGTATGCCCTGTATTTAAGAATTCAGGTGAAAAGTCATCTCCCTCTCAGTACAGACCAATAAGTCTCCTGTGTGTCATGAGTAAGTTGCTGGAATCCATATTAAATAGAGAAGTAGTCAACCACCTCAGCAGAAATAACCTTTTTAGTGACATGCAATATGGTTTCCGATCTGCTAGATCTACAGCAGACGTGCTATGGTTATATCTCATAGGATTAGTGAATCTCTCAACAAAGGCTTCATTTCTAGGGCAATTGCTCTTGACATATCAAAGGCCTTCGATAAGGTATGGCATAAAGGCCTACTTCACAAGATTTCCAGCTACAGTATAACTGGAAATGTTTTCTCAATCATTAAATCATTTCTCTCTGATAGGCTTATAAGAGGTTGATGGGCAGAAATAAGAGGCCCACAGTATTAATACTGGAGTCCCTCAGGGGTCCATCCTGAGCCCAGCTCGCTTCCTGATCTACATTAATGATCTCCTAAAACACATACTTAAATCATTCGTTGACATCTATGCTGATGACACAACCATCTATGGCAACACATCAAAGGCCGTAAATGACAACGTTCTCTCTGATTCTCTCTCCTCAGATCTTGAACGCGTGGTACAGTGGGGGAAGAGGTGGCTGGTCACCTTTAATGCATCTAAAACCAAGCTCCTATCCTTACATCATAAACACTGATCCCCATCTGGCATCAATTGAAATGGATGGCTCTCGTTTAGGGGAGGCCTCATGTTTTGATAAGCTTCTAGGTTTGACCTTTACTCCTGATCTTAAATGGAACACATACATCAAGTCTGTGGCCAAGGTCGCTGGGAAAATGGTGGGATCCTTCTACCGCTCCAGAAAATATCTCACTAATGATGCAATTCTCTATTTATATAAAAGCCAAGTACGTCCAAGGATGGAGTACTGCTGCCACATCTGGGCAGGAGCTGCTAAAAACAGCCTATTCTGCCTTGACAGAGTACAAAATAGACTTTGTGGCTTAGTGGGGGATCCCTTTTCTCTTCCCTGCAACCTGTTTCCCACAGAAGAGACGTTGCGAGCCTATCTTTGTTTTATCGTTATTTCCATGACAAGTGCTCGTCTGAGCTCCAATCTCTGATCCCCCTCGCCAATCTTTCATGAAAAACAACCGTCTAACTGAAACCATTGTCAATAATTTTCCCCACTCTTTATCTGTGCCTAAATCAAAACGTAGATTCCATGAACAAAGTTTCTTTCTTAGAACTGCATGCCTGTGGAACTCTCTGCCGCTTGCCCGTTTCCCTCCCAACTTCAACTCGAATGTCTTCAAGTCCAACACAAACAAATACCTGATGAACCGCCCCCTTAAGTGATGACACTTTATCAAATCACTAATACTATTACTACGATACTCTCCCATTGATTACTGTACACACAATAACCCTGATACACAAGTGGCTTCTGGGCCTTGATAAGTGGTGACCTCCATGTAAAAAAAAAAAAAAAGAAAGTGAAGATTATAATAGCTGCCCAAGATCAAAGCTTAATAACCAACAATTTTAAGAAGATGGGTGATCTCAGCAATGACAACAAGTGTAGGTTCTGCCACACAGAAGTAGAGAATATAAGCCATCTGACATCCACGTTCTGTTGGGGGACAACTAATATATAATGCAACACAACGGAGCATGTAAATATCTCCGTTGGGCCATCTGTATAAGGTTAAATATCAAATATAGCAACAAATCATGGGATCGTATACCAAAAAGAACAGTTGAAAATAAGTCATATACCATCCACTATGACAATAAGAGTCTTACAACAATGTACCTACAAAATGGAACTAGTAAACCTGACATAGTGATATGGAACATGAAGGAGAAAGAAGCAACCTTATTAGAAGTTAGTGCCCCAAATGATGCTGGGTTAAACAGAGCTGAGATGGAAAAGATGACGAAATATCAAGGTTTTATGTACGACATGAAAAGAAACTGGAATCTTAGGAAGATCTCCATCACTCCAGTAATTATAGCAGCAAGCAGACTATTGAAAAATAATTTCAAAAACTACTTAACAAATATACATGATGAACCAAGTGCAAGAGAGATACAAACAATTGCACTTAAAGGGATGACAAGAATCTTAAAAAGATCCCTCGGAATTAATGAGATAGCTTGTGGATGTCTGGCATTTAGTAGGATGCCCCATCTCCATCTAGAACAAAATAAGAAAATTTCAAAAACCGTATATGCATTCTGACACTATAATACACACACATACGGGCTGAAATAATAAAATTGTCACCTTAGAAAAGACGACATGATTCCATTTCCATTTGATGAAAACAGGTTTTCTTTTTTTTTTGCTGCAGACCATCTACTAGTTGGCCATTGTACAAATCCCAAGAGAAATAGAAGCCTCTATTATATCAGAAAGTGACACAATGTTCAACGAGTGAGATCCAGGATGATGCACCGCTGTACAACTCATGCTCTCTACCGATCTCAAAATGCAAATCCAGATGGTTCAATGCTTGAGGGTACAACTCAATACATTGGACCACACATGGTTACGGTCTTTGGTGTGGTTTCTTGAAGTCGGCTTGAAAGTCAACACCAAAGTGTACCTGGTGATCCTCTGGTGCAATCAGGTGGCTGCTGGCAGACCCTGGGTGTGGCAGCAAAACTTGGCACTGGCCCACAAGTCCAAAAAGACCCAGGCTTGGCTTCAGAAGGAATGCTACAACTTTGTACCCTTCTTTCACTGGCTCCCCTCCTCCCCCAACCTAAACCCACTGGACTACTTCATTTGGTCATATGTCGAGAACATCACCAACATAACCTCCCACATCAAAGCCAGCCTGATCGCTGCCATCTGCCAAGTCTTTGCCAAGCTCCCACCAACGCTTGTGGAAAAGGCATGTTCCCAGTTCCAGATCCATATCGAGGCGATGATTGAGGCTGAAGGTGGCTACATTGAATAGATGTCAACTCTACTACATAATCAAGTTACCTGAATTGATTGTTTCAATAAAAGTTTTAAAATAAAGCTGTCGTGTTGTTTTCTTTAGGACAACACTTTTATCATTCCACCCTGTATACACAACACATTAACTCTTTCACACATTTGCTGATTGAAAACAAATGTATAAACTTATTCATTTTAATCTTTCTAACATTTCTCTCTGAACTTTCTAGAATGAAAACAAATGAACATTGATTCTTATTCATCTATTCATTCAATTCAAATGGTAACTTGCCTGGTACAGGCATTGACAGCTACGGCTCTCCATCTATCTCCCTCGTTCGAGGCATTCATGAATTCATTGTTGCTCATCATTTTCGATGTTGCCCAGCTGTTCAGACTGTCAATGTATGCTTCTCGCTGGCTGTCCTCTGCTTCTATCCGCAATCTTTCCCATCAAACTAATTTGTTCTATTGCGCTTTTTCTATAGATATGGCCCATGAATCTCATTTGTCTTTTTCGTACTGTTCTTGTTAGAGATATTTCTGTGTCTGCCATTTCTAATACTTCTTGATTTGTTTTCTTTTCTGTACAGGATATGTTCAAAATTCTCCTCAGGAATCAAGTTTCAGTTGCTTCTAGTTTCTTCCTCATGCTGTCGGTGATTGTTCAGCACTCATAACCGTATAAAAGAACAAAATACATACGTTCAGAGTATTCTGAATTTGGTGTCTCTTGAAGGTGACTTTGGCTGCGGCTATGCGACTTATTAATAACTTTTAATCAACTATAATTGTTTTGATTATGATTTTTCAAACCCATGCATACTTCACATCCTTTAAATTATTGACTCAAGCTTCCTTGATATCTCAGCTAATGAATCCCTCTTGTTTTACTAGGACTCTTAAAATATTGGCAAACATTCTGTTTTCCTATGTAAATTTCCATTTTAAAAAAATATATCTTTTGTGAACTTTTGCTTTGGAACTCATTATTTTGTTTGTTTATCGTATAACATTTCTATCACTCTCTCACATTTGATTATTACCTAAACTGCTTTCCTTTCAAAATGTCTTCTCCAAAATACTGGAACCCTAAAATGCCCCCCACTCCCAATATCTACAGATGAGCCACCATTGGATGAGGTTCATCAGGTTAAGGATTATGTGAGAATGAGCCAACGAATTATTCAGATAATCAGAAGAAATATATTAGACTATGAAGAGCTAATGTTAGGAGCATAATGTTGTATAAAGGTAACAGCTGGGCAAACATCTAGTCCTCACCCGCACAGTTTCAGAAAAGAGCAATAATCAAATGTATATACACTGTCAAATCAGATCATACCTCAGCATATCAGCTCTAATAATTGATGAAGCTGTATATAACAAAGCTTGATACTGCATCTTTAGTTCCTTGTGAATAATTGTGTATACATTTCCCACACTGACATCAAACTGTGCACTTATTGTCTCTGTAGACATACGATGGTCCTTATCCATGAAATTCTTTATTTAGCCAATCAACACTGGTGGTCTGACTTCCTTACTTCTCCCACACATCTCATCATTCCTCACAGACTCCCTGCCATCCTTGAATATCTTATGTCACTCAAAAACTGATCCACAGTTCATGCAAGATGGTCCAAAAGCAGTCTGAAGCATTCCATATGTTTCTGTGGCATTTTTACTAAGTTCAAAACAGAATTTTATTGCATAACATTCTTCTAAATTGTCCTCACGTCCAGATTACATTTTTATAATTCACCAGTTGTGACAATCAGGCTTTAGTAGAGTGTATTTCAATTCTTGCTGTAGCTGTTCATTTGAACCTGAAATCATAAAAATTTGTCAGTCATCTCATAAGGTGTATGACAATAAGATACTGAATTTTCAAAAGTCTACAACAATTTTAAATGCCTGTACAAAAAAGTCTGGAAACTTATTGAAGGCACCTTGTAAACTCCTGAAGATCAATTTTGGGAAAATAACCTTAAAATTATTTATAGAGTTATATCCCTTAATTTCTTGAACAAAAGGACATTCTTTTCCGCAATCACAAATGTGCTTCTTAGTGACTACAAACAAATTAATCATGTTTTTTTTTTTAACCATAATCTGCTTCAGATCATACTAAATCAAAATGTGTAAGGTTTATAAGGGCATCTTTAATAGTTTCTGAGTTTTGACAGAAGGTTTAAAAAAACAACTTTACTTTATGTAATAGATAATATGGAATAAATTTACTTGAAGACAAATATCTGCAGGTGAGTGGCAGCTTTAGTTCAAACTATTATGAGAATATCTGGGATTCATTTTCTAATGAAGACTGCACTTATTAAAGGATCCAAAAATGGCCCAGTCTTATGAACCTGTCAATGGGTATCTCATACAATATATATATATATATATATATATATATATATATATATATATACACTTTTTTTTATGGCCCTGTCGGTGGGGCATTAGAATACGCCGACTGCCCCCCCTGCAGAGAGTAAAAGTCCCTCAATGGGGGTCCTGGATATGACCTTAAACTATATCCAGTGGTGAGGCCCCAGCTTGTGGGCTTTGGGGAGTGTGGAGCCACCCTTTAATTACCATTGCTCCCAGGTCCACTCTGACCCGGAGTGGTAGTACCTGTTAGGGTCCCAACTATGGGTTAAATAGAAACCGACATGAAAACAACAAATATACTCTATTAAAAAAATTTTTCTTCAAAATCTTTGGATTCAGCATTAAATAACCCGAAAAGGGTTGATATGCCGTAAAACAAAAACAACCAACCAACCAACCAACCAAACACTTTTTTAAAAGAAACAAAAATGGTGTTACTTACTGAAAATTCATTGGTGTGTTGCCTCTGGAAGTGTTGGAAATGGGTGTATTAATCTTTGAATAAGGAGACATCATTTCTGGTGTCATTGTGGGTGATGCTGTAAATAGAATGGGTTAATAATAATGTTTTATAACTTTAAAGTTATTTCTATATCATACTTTGTGTTTTTCTAAATATATATCATTATCATGACCAGTACTGATTTTTAACCAGCATAATTTTTTTGTTTTTCAAAAGAATCTGCACAGAAAATTAATCAAATAAATTGCTGACATTTTTCTAGCAAAACTGAAACTCATATTCCTTTGACTCAGGAGGTTTGGTTATCTATAATATAAATCTCACATGCTTAAATGTATGTATGTATGTATGTATGTATGTATGTCTGCTTAAAACATTCAACAGAGGCAATGGATTTTCACGAGATCGGTATTGTTTTGGAGCACGACCCTTCAGATGACAAATATCGAAAACATTAATTCTTTCACCCTTAATTGGGCACTTTTCTACAGGGAGGGGTCGCTTTTTCCGCCAATATTTTTTAAAGTCATCCCCTCTTTTCGATTGATAAGCCTTAATTTAAACCTTTGCCACTTCCAGTTTGGCGATGAACGCAACGGCAAAGACGTCACTTTTTTTTTCACTTCTTTTCCTCCTTCGTGTTACGGGTTTCAGCCTGCCTGCCTACTACCACTTTTTTTGCTCAACACACACCTCCAAACACCCGGGCAATGCCGGGCACCGAGGCTAGTGTATAATAAATGCCAGTTCCTAACATACAGATCCATGATGCCAATCTCCCCATATATGATATAAATGAGGAGTATTAGTTATTTTTAATGCACATTATTAACAGGCAGCAGAAGGTATTATTAGTGATATGTTATGCTTGGATTATCAGGGTGTTTCAAGTTTTCAACATCATACTCCCCCTCATCATAATGTATGCCTTTTTCTGATATGCTAAAAAGATACAAGATTTTATAAACCATGGACAAGCACAGACCATATTGAATTATGCCTGATTATGAAAATAACCAATCACCTGTGATACATCATTTTAGTTGTCTGGAAATTAAGGCAGGAAATTAAAATTTAAGTTAACTAAGCAACAACTTTATAGTAAGCAAGGAAGGAATACGGAAAAATAAGAGAGGCTTGTCTTTCATGAATGTTCCAACTTCATGTTGCGTTCAGCATTATTGGCCGCTAGGTATGAGACCAAATGCATTTCTGCTTGTTTTTAATCTATGGTGAATACTTAAGTGTCTCAGAAGGGAGGGTGAGTTTCTCTTTTGGCAGAATTTTTATCTTTTTTATTTATCTATTTATCTTTTTTTTTTCTTTATATATTGTTAGTTTTGGATATCAGATATTAAGCCATTAAGAAACACATATGGCCAGTAAATGACTGCATACTAGGGAGCACTTGAATACCTATAGAAGAGAACTTGAAAGTCTACTGGAAAGAAATTGATTGCATTCTAGAAAGGATGTGAATGTCTTCTGAACAGAGTTTGAATGCCAACTAGAGAGAACTTGAATGCAAAGATGTTTTACAAATTTGCTGTGTTTGATATTGCTCATCTGTATGCAGATAAAGATAATCTTTAAAAAAGTCACTCATCAATGTTGAACTTACAATTTGGTTCTATGTTGCCTTTCACAAAAAAAATCCAAATTGAAATTTTCGTGAATTAAATTCAATTAAAAAAAAAGTCTGATAATAATTAAGCTGATATTTACCTCGATATGAAGGAAATGCAGCTCTGCTTGGTGTATTGTTCCTGAAATAAATTAAATATTAATTTTAAAAAAAATGTTCCATTTAATCTGAGCACTTAATGAAGAAAAATCATTTAAAAAATGCTATTTCAAATTTAAGTTTAACAGACCAGAGATAATACTGTTCCAAATTTAAGACAGTCTTCTTCCCAATGTCATTTCAAGCTTAAGCATAACAGACCAAAATAAATATTATTTCAAACTTAAACCTGACAAACCACCCAAAACGCCATTTCAAACTTGGGTGTAACAGACGGAATAAATTTTTGAGTACAAAATTGACTTTGAAATCTATGTCCTTTTATGGACATATATATATGAACTTTTATGGAGATGTCTTTTTCTCTTCCCTGCAACCTCTTTCGCGTAAAAAAGTCATTGTTAGTCTTTCTCTGCTCTATCATTATTTTTATGATCGGTGCTCAACTAAGCTCAAATCTTTAAAAACATTCACAACATAAAACATAAATGAAAATTCTAAGAGCAAAGTCGGTTCCCTAGAAATACCTGTCTGTGGAAGGGCTGCTTACCAGTTAAGTTCAACATGCTTGTTTTCAAGTCGAATGTAAATAAATGCTTGTTTAGCCATCTCATTAAGAATCAAATTCTAATCAGCTACAATCATTGTTACTAATCTACATGATTTCACTGTCTATCTGAAAAACTCATTAACCCTTATCCTTGAGTAGCCTTTGAGCCTTGATAAACGATGACTTGTTATTTGAAAAAAATCTTTTTAAGCATGACCAATAAAAATACTAATATGACAGACTAACAAAAATGTTTCAAATGTAAGTGTGTTCAGTTTCCAGCTTTCCTCAAACTTTCAAATCGAAGTTGATTCAGCTGCAAAGAAACTGGAAATTTTTTTTCAATTTTAAATATTTCGGAGATGCCTTAGATAATTTGGGAGGCTGTGAATGGACAGTGAAGTGCATGAATCAAACAGCATGGATGGCATTCAATTCAATGGCAGATGTCTTGTGTCAAACGCACATAAAATATGAGATGAGTGGACAGTTGTATAGTGCATGTATCCGATCTGGTCCTCTTGAACACAATTCCATAGCTTTTGTAAAATAAATTGACAGATCTATGATTGCAAGAACAAATTCATCAATTGAGAAGTTGGGCATCATTGATGGAAGTTATCCAACATATAAGATTAAATTGGTTTGGTCAAGATCCAAGATTAGTTTTAATGGAGTTAGATGGTCTACGAAAGTAGGTGGATTTTGAAGGAATTGCAAACAGTTGGTTGTTGAGGACACAGGACAGTTGAGATTAATGAATCAAGATGCAAGTGATAAAAAATTGTAGAGACAACAAATAAAGAACCCAAACCCTCAAGAAAGAAAAGAACTAAAATATGAAAGCTAAGTGGCTGACTACAGTCGAGGATGACTCAACGGTTCCCTTTTTCATTAGCTGCTACACCTAGATGTAGGGAAAAGCACCACCGCATTCCCAGGACTAATCCACTTGCATTTGATCTTCCACTTATAATACTAAATGTTTAGCAAAGGGCATTAAGTACTATTTTTTTAATCTTTCATATAACTTGACCGAGGACTGAACTCTAATCTTCCAGCACATTAGCAACCATCATCATCATCACCACCACCACCACCATCGTGAATAATAATAATAATAATAATAATAATAATAATAATAATAATAATAATTCTGGGGAGACTTGTTGTCATCCAGATTCCAGGGACCACCACCAGTTGTTTTCAGTAAATAATCTCGAAGTGAATACAAATGATGATGATGATGAATGAATGAATGAATGAATGAATAAATTCATAATTAAAACAACAATTTTTAAAACGTGTACATCCAACCTGCATGTAAATGCTATTTCAAGCTTAAGTATGACAGAGCAAAGAAAATTTTATTTCAAACATAAGCATGACTGATTAGAAACAATATGAATCAAATACTAAAATAAACTTCTAAAATAGGATTCAATCATTCAATGTGCACATAAAGTGATGGAAATGTTATTTTAAACTGAAGTGTGACAGACCAACCCAGTGACGAACACAAAAACCACAAAGTGATTTTTGAGAAAACATGTGAAGCTAACAATTCAAAACAAAACAATGATCACACTCAATATGTGCATTCAGTGTACAGGTCTTTGTCCTTATTTTCTTATTTCTTATATATAATAATAGTAGTAATCCTGTCACCCTACACTGATGATTCCTGAAAGGATGGAACACTAGTATCTGTAGGTATTAAAAAAAAATATTATTATTATAATAATTGTCAGCTCCTTTAAGAAACTCGGTTTTTATTGTTAAGCACTTTAAAGTTGAAATAGAAAGTCAGTCACCTAAGCTTGCATGCATAGATCATGTTATAATCATTAGATCACTATGGCCAGATATTACAACATTTAAAAAATAAGTGTTAAAATTTCAACAATATTTCTCACAGTTGAGATTGGCTGTGAGGTTTGCTCCTTGCTAATGGAGTCAGAGATGACTTCGTGACCAAGTTCAAATCTCCTGACCAGTAGTAATCATGCCATCTTGCACTGATGATTCCCGAAAGGATGAAACACTAGTGTCTGTAGGTATTAAAAAAAATAATTATTATTGTAATAATTATATATATATATATATATATATATATATATATATATAATATTTTTCTACATATTAACATGTCATATTAATATACTAATATTTCCTTGTTTTACTCTATAAATATATATATCTTTATTTTAATTTTTACTTTATTAACATATTCTTATATACTTTTAGTTATATTATTATATTAGTACATTATTATTTTATATTATTATATTAATATATTATCTTCTATCTTTATGACTCATACAGCGAAGAATAACCGAAACAAAAAGAGATAACGCTGACCATAAAATGACAAAGAAATGGCGAACTTTACAAATATGTTTTCAAATTATGGACTAATGAAGAGACGGATATTGAAGACATTTATTTTAACCAACCATCTGAAACAAAAGAAAAAAAAATACAAACTGTGAGTCCCCTCTCTCTACATACCTCCCTCATATATTAAGTTGGCGAGTTCATTTTGCCATTGTTTTGTTTGTTGTATTGATGTATTTTTTTGTATCGATAGATTTCTCGTCTGCATTTTCAGATAGTAGATTAAGATACCCCTTCTACACTTCTGTTTGTTTAAATTTTTACTTAATCTCACCCCACCCACCACCATAGTTTAAATTTATTTATAATAAAATTAACTTTAAAACGTTATCACTGGTGTTTGTCTTCATTACTTTCACGCGTTGTTCGTTCGTCTATTATACATTTTTACAGGTTATGAAAATCTCCCCATTCTTTCTGTTTCAGCAAGATGTAGCGAACCCAGAGGGCATTTTGTTTCATTGTTCATTTGTAATTCATAAATGTCTTTTTATTATTTTTTGTTCACATTTGTAATATATATATATATATATATATATATATATATATATATATATATATATATGAACAAATAATTAATGATTAATAAAACATGTTAGAAAACATCTTGAAAAAGAGTTAAAAACATATTTAATTTTAAAAAGGAAGCACAAGATAAGTGGATAGTCCTTAATCCGCGGAGTTTCGAAGAAATACTCTCCTTCTCATCAGAGGGCAGGAATTAGCAAAATGCGGGATCGGATTTTGCATGCAAAAGTATTTAATGAAACCACAAGTAAGTCACAGATCTTACTTGGTTAAAAAAAGGGTGAGGTAAGGGGAATAGGAGGTAAAAGAAAAAATGATAAAAAGATAAGATTTCACATGAATGGATAGTCCGGTGAAGGGTAAAAAATCCAAGAATGGTAAAATCCAAACACGGTAGAATTAAAAACTTCCAATCCAACAGGTAAGTTCCAAATGGTCCAAAATGATCCAAAAGGCAGAATTCCTTGGAAAAAATCACAAATGGAATGAATTCAAAATCATTAAATATATATATATATATATATATATATATATATATATACACACACACACACTTTTTTTTCACGTTTTTTTCTAATGGCTGGATACATAAACGGTTCGCCATACCTGAATATGTTTTATGGTTCTCTGCTCATTGGAGCACTGCATCATCCCGTTGTCATGTTGGATGACCCTCCACGAAACTGTGATGTTCACTCTGCCAAGGCACAGATAAACATAATGTGCGATTTTACTTAAAATTCAATTTGCCCACTTTATTACTCGTTTTCTTAAGCTGCTTGAGAATCACATCAATTAACTTTTCTAGAAACTCTTGCTTAATAGCAAGTGTGTACTTTGTCATTCACGTTCCTGAGTGATGGTTAGATCGACATGGTCTACATGAAATATCGGCTAGAATTCCTTATTTAATACCATGCAAATTTTTCTTGTTTTTTTTCCGTACCCTCATCTAGACAGTTTCATATAGTCACAAATTAAAGTAGTTTTGCCACGGGAACTACAACTACCCATAAAAAAGTAGAGGGATTTTTTTTGTTAGGGTTCACTCCCCTAAAAATTGACTGTGTTGACAACTTCAAATACCTATTCCGAAAGTGAACATGATATAAATGTTAGGGTTGTGCTGGCATGGAGTGCACTTCATTCTTTAAAGAAAGTATATAAATCTCCAATCAAGAAAGAAACCAAGACCAAGATCTTCAAAGCCTGCATAGTCAATTCTTCTGTACGGCTCAGAATCACGGACACTAAAAGTATCACGCCAAAAAAATCTCAATAGTAAATATACAAGAATGCTTTGATTTGCCTACAAAATATCCTGGAAAAGTCACCGAACAAAAAAGTCATTGTATGGTTCCCTATCTCGTGTTTCCAATATTGTGAGACAGAAACATCTAGCACTTGCCGGTCATATTAGTCGCAGGAAAGCTCCTACTTTGGAGTCCGGACACAAAAAGGAGAGTTGGACGTCCATGTGTAACACTGAATTCTATTATTGAAGACGAAACTGGTCTGGCAGGAACTGAGCTGGTTGCTGCAATGGCCAACCGAGAACTCTGGCAATCGGAATTTGTTCACGTTTCACCTGTGCCTACTGGCATTGGGTGAAACAACAAAACAAAAAAAATATATATACACACACAGAGAAAGAGAGAAATGATCCTTACCGACTGCCTGAACTGAATCCCTGTAAAAAAAAGAAATTAATTTTAAAATATATCAAAGAAAGTATATTAATGTTTCTGATTCAATTAGAAGACATTGTAATGCTCAGAAGTTTTTACAGATATTTCTCATGTAATAATTTACATTATCTCATGTAATAATTTACATTATCTCATGTAATAATTTACATTATCTCATGTAATAATCGCTGATATGTAACGTTAATCATAAAGAAGTGAAGGAAAAGAACACTTTTGGATATAAAGTCAGCTGAAGAACAAACACTAAGAGATTGTAGGAGGATAGCAAGGTTTCTTTAATCAAAGAAACTTTATTAAATCATTAATGTCAAACAATATGGTCTAACTTTAAAAGCTTTTCAAGGCAATATCAAAAGTAATTAGAAAATTTATCCATGTATAACATATCAACTTTATGTCTTGATAGAACAAGAGTTAAGAAGAGTTAAACAAGTTAACATTCACAGGCAAAAAAGGTGGGCTCCCTCTACCATGCTAGAAAATTCTCACACCAGAGAGTATCCTATATCTTTACAAAGCCACAATTCACCCATGCATGGAGTATTGTTGCCACTTGTGGTCTGGTGCATCCACCACTAGTCTCTCATTCTTAGACAGGGTCAAAAAAGAGTCTCAGCACTGCACTGTCGGACAAGCTCCTTTGTCCCATCGCTGCAATGTGGTGTCCCTGTACAGCATGTGCCCCCTTGATGTACATAGCCTCAACTAACTCGACAAACAGCAAATCCGACTCCTTCACTGTTGAGGTCCATAATAGTTTCTTTCCTCAAACTGCTATACTTTGGAATTCTTTCCTTGTTTCCTGCTTCCCTGACTAACCTGCAGAAGTTTAAATGTGTGAATAGATATCTGGCTGCTCAACTCCCCACAGTTCTCTGTTAGACACAATCCCATATGTTCCAAATGGTAATATGCCTTGTTTGGAATGAAAAAAAATAAACAATTTAAAAGCTTAAAAGTGCTGATTTGAAGGGGAAAAAATTAACGTTTTTGGCCAATTTTTCGATATTTGTCGGGCGAAGGATGGGGCTTTCATGTGAGACCAAATTTGTGAATTTTTGTTCAGTCTGTCGAAAGTTTTTAGCAGACACACAAACATACATACATACATATTCGCTTTTATATACATAGATTATTTGAAATAAATAACTGTTTTTTTTATTTGGAAATTCTTTTTTTTTAAGAATTGAACAGAATAAAATATTGTTAAAAAGTTAAAATATCAAAATCAGAAATTGTGTGAATTTTCTGAAACAGCAGCCGTCCAAACGCTGAAGTCATATGCCACTGCTCATAATATCTTTTTCTTTTCTATTTATTTTAGCCAAACTGAGCTTCAATGTCTGCTTCCTCTTTGCAAAAACAGCTATTACACTTTAATCCTAACCAAAAGGTCAATCATTTTCATAAGTAACAAAACTTTGTCCATACCATTAATCATTTTCAATCCTCTCATATTATTCTTTATCATCTGTTTTGTTAATTCTCATCCTCAGGTGGCTTTTGGCCTTGATAAAAATGCCCCCATTAAAAAAAATATTCATGAATGATTAATGCATCAAAACAAGTCAACTCACTTTGTCTGAGATCAAACGTTTTAAATAATTATTCTCTTCCTTCAACTTTGCAATTTCTCTGTCAAAGAAAAAAAATGATAAATCAGATAAATATTTATATTTTTATTTAAATGTTTTTTATTAAAAAAAAAATAGAGATTTGTTTCATAGTTAATAAAATATTCTATTTCAAAACTAATATGCAAATATCAGAAAAGTTCATCAAATGTCCTGCTGACTTGGCAGGCAGAGAGCAGACTCACAAATAATGATGATGGAGATACATTTATAAAGCCAAGTTAATTCACAATAATCCCTGATGCGGTCTTGCATAAAATCTCGACCCCAGTAAAGCAACTGGCTTTGATAGCATTCCAATTATAGTGCTCAAAAAGCTTCAACCAGAACTAGCTCCCATACTTACAAAGCTATTTAAACGTTGTATTAAGGAGAAATGCTTCCCAACATCCTGGAAAACCTCTTTAGTTTGCCCTGTATTTAAAAATTCAGGTGATTGGTTATCTCTCTTCCAGTTCAGACCAATCAGTCTTTTGTGCATTATGAATAAGTTACTGGAATTTGTGTTACACAGAGAAGTGCTCAACCACCTCAACAAAATTACACCCCTTCACTGTTGAGGTCCCTAAATATCAGAAAGTTTTCTACTCAAATAGCTTCTTCCCTAGAACAGCTAGACTTTGGAATTCCCTTCCTGCTACCTACTTCCCAAACTGTACTGACATGCAGAAGTTCAAATGCAACGTAAACCAACATCTTAATCTTTCTTAGGCATGGCCCCAATTAGTAGCCCCTTGCTTCCAAGTGGCAACAATATACCTTGTTTTGGGTGAAGGTGAATAAAAAAAAACCAAAAAAAAAAAAAAAACCTCCTCAGTGACATGCAATATGGTTTCTACTCTACTAGATCTACAGCTGATGTGCTAACAGTAATATCTCACAGATTAGTGAATCTCTTGTTTCTAGGGCAATTGCTCTTTACATAAAAGCTTTTGATAGGGTGTGGCATAAAGGCCTACTACGGAAGATCTCCAGCTACGGAATATCTGGAAATAACCTCTCAATTATTATATCATTCCTCTCTGATAGGTTTATAAGAATAGTGGTTGATGGACAGAAATCAGAAGCTCACAGTATTAATGCTGGCATCCCTCAGGGTTTCATTCTGGACCCAACTCTCTTCTTGATCTCCATCAATGATCTCCCAAATCACATTCTTAGATCATTCATACACATTTATGCAGATGATACTACCATCTATGGCAACAAAAACAGTCAAGATCTCTCTGATTATCTCTCCTCTGATCTGGAGTACGTAATGCAATAGAGAAAAAGGTGGCTGGTTAATTTTATGCATCTAAAACCAAGCTTCTCTTTTTCCATCATCAATGCTTTTACCCACATTTGGCCCTTATTGATAAGAATGCCTCTTGTCCTGAGGATACTCCATGTTTAGACAAGCTTCACTCCTGATTTGAAGTGGAGCACATACATCAAATCCGTTGCCAAGGTCATTGGAAAAATGTTTGTATCCTTCTACTGCTCCAATAGATATCTCACTTCTGATTCAATTCTTTACCAGTATAAGAGCCACGTATGTCCTAGGTTGGAGTACTATTGCCACATCTGGGCAGGAGCTGCTCGGCGACCCTATCTTGCCTTGACAGAGTTCAAAACAGACTTAGTAATCTAGTAGGCAATGCCCTTTTCTCTTCTTTGCAACTTTTCCCCACAGAAGAAATGTTGCAAGCATGTCTCTGCTCTATCGCTATTTTCATCGCAAGTGTTCAACTGAACTCTAATCTATGTTCCCCCTCGCTAATGTTTCACAAAAAAATCGTTTAGCCAAAATAAATTTCCCCACTCTCTATCGCCACCTAAACCTAAATATGGGTTCCATCTTTCTTAGAACTGCCCATCTGTGGAAGTCTGTTCTGCTGGTCTGCTTTCCAGCTGACTACAATATTGTCGCCTTCAAGTCCAACGTAAATAGGTTCTTATTGAACTTTCCTCAGAAATAATCTAATTATACCAAATTTCTACCACAAACAATTACTATGCTACTGTCCCAATGACTACAATACACACATTAATACTTATCCTCAAGTGGCCTCCAGGCCTTGATATGTGGTAAAAAAGACCCTAATCATTATGAATAAAATAAAAACCATTTCCTTCCAATATATATTCGTTTTTGCTAATTGAATTATATCTAATTATATCAATACATTATCATATCTGAAAATAATATAAAAAATATGAAATTACTGTTTGCAAGATTTTATTTTAATTAATTTTTTTGTTTTTTACTGATAATTCACAATTTTTCAAGGCAAAAAGCCACTTAAGGATAAGAATTAATGAAATGAATGGATAATGTTGAATGATGAAGAATATTATGAGCACATATGAAAATATCAGCAGCAGCCAAAGGATGGATGGCAAGCGATTACATTAACAGCAGGAGCAGCATTTGAATGCATATGCAAATTTGCAAGTATGCTTGGCCTTGCGTTGGAAGAAAAATAAAATAAAGGACACCACATGGTTGGGGAGAAACAAAGTCATCGCCAAAAGAGATGAATGCGTAAAGTGAAGGTGAGAATGGGCTGACTTTAGCCAGTGTGCAGTTGGAAGAAAGAGAAACGCCTTCCGGTGAAATGGCATGTGGCAATGAGAAACTTTTAAGCTGGTGTCAAGACGGGGAGATAGAAAAACAGTAATAAACGACTTGTGTTAAAAAAGAAAGAAATGCCAACCTGGATTTTGTTTTATTTGTTTGCCCATTTGCGACATTACATAATAAAAGTCGATTATGACACCTGGTTGAAATCAATGGCTCTCACCTTGTTTTGATAAACTCCTATGATTTAAAATGGAAGGTTTATAGCAAATCTATTGCAAAATTTGCTGGAAAAATGGTTGCATCATTCCACTGCTCCAGAAATTACTTAATTTCTAAATAATTCTCTACCTTTATAAGACTTAGATACATCCTAAGACGGTCTGTTCTTTACCGCCATTTTCTCACAGAAGCGACATTGTCTTTCAATAATTTCAATACTTTATTGGTATTTCCATGGAAAATACTTAGCTGAGTTTCATTCTCTGCTTCGTTTTTTTTAAGGCATTCACAGCTAGAACTCATTTTCCACCACCTTTCTTTTTCCATGTGCATAACATGAATTTCCATGAACAGAATTTCTTTCCAAAAACTTCTGAAACATACTACCAAGAGATTGCTTTCCTGAGGGTTACAATACAGTCAATATACAATACATTCAATGCTGCTAAGACTAAGCTTGTTTCCTTCAATAACTACAAGAAACCTTCTCTACCACCAATAGAAATGGCCAAGAAAACATTGCCTGAAAGTACTTCTTTTAAACTCCTCAGCCTAACGTTTACAGGGAATATGAACTGGAATAGATACATTGAGAGCATTGCCAAGGCTGCTGCAAGGAAGGTTGGCTCCCTCTACCATGCTAGAAAACTACTTACGCCTGACAGTATCCTATACCTCTATAAGGCAACCATTCGCCCATGATTGGAGTACTGTTGTCACATCTGGGCTGGTGCATCTGCTTCTTATCTCTCGCTCCTGGACAGGGTTCAAAAGAGAGTCGCCAACCTGATAGGTCCTGAACTGTCATCTAGGCTTCAACCTCTGTCCCATCGACGAGATGTTGCATCCCTTTGCCTGTTCTACAAATACTTTAATGGTGAATGCTCTGACGAACTGCAAACACTTGTACCCCACCGACGTAACTACCCCCGACAAACCCGACAAGCTACTAAGTCTCATCCCTTTACAGTAGAGATCCCTAGGTGCAAGAAAGCCTTTTACTCCAATAGTTTCTTCCACAGAGCTGCGGGTCTTTGGAACTCCCTTCCGGGATTCTGCTTTCCCAACTGCAATGATATGCAGAAGTTCAAGTGTAATGTTAACAAACATCTTTCTACTCTTCTCCCTTCATAATGACCCCGCTAATTAAGTCCCTAATAGTAGCCCCCTGCTTCAAAGTGGCACTGTGCCTTGTTTGGGGTGAAAATTGAATTAAAAAAAAAACAAAAAAACAGTAATCGCCAAATCCAATGTCAATAAATATTAATCACAAACTGTCTTCATAAGTAATCAAATTTTATTCATTGCATTTATTATTTTCAATCATCTCATAATATTATTCATCATTCAACTGGCCATTATCATCAACCCTTATGCCCAACCTTGAAAAGTTGTGACTCATTAGCAAATAACAAAGAATTTAATGTGAAAAGATAAAACCCAAAAGAATTTTGTGACGAGTTATATCAATTTCAACAGAAATTTAGTTTAAAAAATAAACTATTTATATTTATAAAACTATTTATATTTATAAAAATAATCTATTTATTAAAGGAAAAATTTTTGTTAGTTATTGCGTTTTTAAAACACATTTTTTTAAAACAAATTATTCAAAAGTTGTTATTGTGTGTACAAATGTACAAGATGCCTTTAATAAGTTTCCAGATTTTTTTTGTACAAGCATTTAAAATTATCATAAACTCTTGAAAATTCAGTATGTTATTGCTATACATGAGATGACTGACCAATTTTTATGATTTCAGATTCAAATGAACAGCTACAGCAGGAATTGGAATGCACCTTACTAAAACCTGATTATCACAGCTGGTGAATTTCAAAAATGTAATCTGGACGTAAGGACATTTTAGAAAAACGATATGCAATAAAATTATGTACTAGGTTCATACTAGACAGATATGGATACTATGGTGAGATTTTAAGGAAGTTCCAGAAAAGATTCTGTCGGAAGAGGCCAGTATTCTTCAAATCAAGTCAGTGGCATTTCCAACAGGACAATGCACCAATCCACAACTCCATCCTTGCCACAGACTATTTGACCAAGATGAGCGTCAAGACAATTCCTCATCCTCCCTATAATCCAGACTTTGCTCCCTGTGACTTTTGGTCATTTCCTAAGCTCAAAGAAAACCTTAGAGGATGTTGTTATGAGATAATTGAGGAGATGCAAGAGGCTTTAACAAGGGTCACTGACACACTCACACTCAAGGACTTCCATGGGGCCTTCTAGAAGTTGTTAGCACAGTACAGCAAGTACATTGCAGCTGAAGGAGATTAGTTTGAAGGCGACTAGAGTTTCATGTATGTACTATCAATAAAAGTGCCCATACGAAAAAAGCCTGTAAACTTATTGAAGGCACCTCATACAGAATAATTATATTAGAAACAATTTTTTTTTAAAGTATGACAATTAAGCATACACATAGCTGTGTGTGTATGTTTATCAATTACTATTTATTTGGTTTTTTCAGATATTTTGTTGCATTATTGAATAAAATAAGCTTCAGGTGTTTTAATGTTAGTTTAATTGGGATAAGTGGAATTTTTTTTTTTTTTTTTGCATTTATTAATTTAGAAGAATATGTGAGCAAGAATTCAACTAACAAATTCTGCCAGAAACGAACCTCTGTAGTACTGGTCGAATCATGAGGGCTTGTTTCACCTGTTGAAGATACTCATTTTGTTTGGAAATCTGAAGGAAAAAAAAAGCAGTTTAACTTGATGAGGTATTTGTCATAAAAGCAGCATATTTAATTTATATTAAACCAACTGTCCCGACCTGGCATTACCCAAAATGCAGCAAAATTATTTTAGTTTTTAATCTTTGTGTTTGTACATTTTTTTTACAGAAATAGAAAAAAAAAATTAAAATTGAGTATTGAAGCATTTAAACACAAATAGAATCCTCATTTGGAGAGTCAGACATATACAACTTTAATGGGTGCTCATACAATTATGTGCTTGTGTCATTAAAAATGGCAACATACTCATTTTATTGTTAAGTCGAAACATTTAAAATTAAAGTCACTTGGAAAAAGTAGTTTTTGTCTTGTTTGCAAATAATACTAATATTTCAAGTTAGCTGCTACTGGTTCTTTGTATGATGTTGCATGACAAACAAATAGATACACATAGCAATATAAAGAAATATATTTTTCTATTACAAATCGCACCCTACGCATTTTTAAATTCACTTGGAAGAAACAGTCATCAGCTTATTTGCATTACAAATAATACAAATATTTCAGTCAACTGCTGCCACTGTTCATTTGAATATATACTCAATTGTGTTCTTTAATGTAAAGGAATACCTATTCACATATATATAAGAGACGTTGCGAGCCTATCCTTGTTTTATCGTTATTTTCATGGCAGGTGCTCGTCTGAACTCCAATCCCTGGTCCCCCCTCGCCAAACTTTCACGAAAATCACCCATCTAGCTGAATCCACTGTGAAAAATTTCCCCCACTCTATATCTGTGCCTAAATCAAAACGCGGATTTCATGAGCAAAGCTTCTTTCTTAGAACTGCACGCCTGTGGAACTCTGTTCCGTCTGCCTGCTTCCCTCCGGACTACAACTTGGATGTCTTCAAGTCTAATGTTAACAAATTCCTAATGAACCGCCCCCCCTAATTAAACACTTCATAAAATCTCCTCACTAACGTGATGTACTTGCAATAACCCTTATCCCTGAGTGGCTTCCGGGCCTTGATAAGTGGTGATCACTGTGTAAAAAAAAAAAAAAAAAAAAAAAAAAAAAAAAAAAAAAATATATATATATATATATATATATATATATATATATATATATCAGGTTGATAAGAAAGATTTTGCGATTTTTAAGTTTTAAATTCAGATGAATATATCTCAGCTGAAACAAAAATTTATTGATCGAAATAAACACCATCAGAATCAACACTCTTTTGCTAACACAAAACAAGTATATTTATGTAACATAAAAATCTTGCATTCTGGTGGCAATGAAGTCAGTGAAGGCATTTTTGATATTGCTTAGGTTTTTAAAGCATTTCTCACACAGAAAGTTGTCGAGATGCTTGAAAAAGTGGTAGTTGGTAGGTGAGAGGTCTGAAGAGTATAGTGGATGACGCAGAGTTTTGTAGCGCAATTCGTTCAACTTCTGCAGGGTCAGTTTAGCAACACGCGATCGGGCATTGTTGTGCAGGAGAATTGAGCCTTTTCTGTTGACTAATACTGAGTGTTGTCAAAATTTCTGATGCATTTTATCTATTTCTTGACAGTACTTCACTGCCTGCATTCAAAAAACTGTAATGGATGAGACTGATCACAGACCACCAAACAGCATGATCTTCTTTTGATGCAACTCTGACTTCAGGAAGTGTCATGGAGCTCCATCCGCATCCAACCACTGAGCTGAGCATTGCCGGTTGTCATAAAGAACCCACTTTTTATAGCAAGTTACAACCCGGTTGAGAAATGGGTTGTTCTTCTTGCGTAAAAAGGAAGATAACATTTTATAGTGGCATTTCTTTCGGTTGTCATTCAATTCGTGAGACACACATTGATCGATTTTTTTTGTTGTTCCAATCTTTCTCAAGTGAGTGGAAATTGTCGTATACATTACATCTAATTCAGAAGCAAGTTTTCGAACAGTTGTGCATGAATTGGCTTCGACTAAGGCTCTTAATTGATTGTTGTCAACATCCGATGGCCAATCACAATGCTCATCTTCAAGACTCCTGTCGCCACCATGAAATTTCTTAAACCACCATTGTGCTGTGCTTACAGTAGTAGTTCCTGAGCCAAACGCTTCGTTTATATTATGAGTGATTTCAGCAGCTTTTCAGTCTAGCTTGAATTGAAATAAGAAAATTGTGCAAAATCGCTTTTTTTCATCCTGTATTCAACATTTTGAACAGAAAACATAATTGTTTTAAAACAATTGTAATTTAAACGATTAAAAAGAGTGAAAAACACTCTTTAAAATGATATATAAAGTAAAGGTATTATAATGAAAATTTATTTGAAAATATGTCATTTGAAATCAAAATTAGAAATTCTGCAAGAACTTTCTTCTTAACCTAATAGTAAGTTACAAAAATCTATATAATAATTAAACTGCACAGAATCTTCTGCATTTCAGCGCCAAAGAGTCTTGTCAGGCTAACTCACATATGAAGTAAATATCGAAAATTTATATACAAAATATTATATCTTCTAATAACATTTTATGTGGATACATGAAATAGTATATATATATATATATATATATATATATATATATATATATATATATTTGTAGAAATATATTTTCTTATAATATATATCAATCCTTATTTAAGAAGCTCAATGTAATTACAGAGCAATATAGAGAATAAATGACAAAAAGTTATATTCCAAAATTCATGACGTTGACCATCTTATAATTTATTCTTTTAATTCAGTTGACTTATACAATATATATATATATATATATATATATTTAGTAATCATCCACAGACAAACTGTTTCACTGTATCACAGCTCTTCAGTGCCGCTAGACTAGCATTCATCCTGAATCAGAGTTCCAACCTACAAACATCAAGTTGTAAGTTGGTAATTCTACCCTTCGGCCAATGGAATTGGTGTCCCTAAACGACCTCCTCAAATGTGTATTAATTTAACATTGGACTGTTGCTATTTACATTGCTCAAGTTGTTTATTTACAATCAAAAAGCTTTGCATTATATAACATTTTGTTACATTCCAAAGACCAAGTTTTCTTAATCGGAAAAAAAAAATACAAATTTTCTTTATAATATTAGATGACTGCGCCTCATGGGTAGCAATTTGTAAATTTCTCTCTTAATTGGAGAAGGACTCGATGTGAGTTGTTCGTCTTGGGGATTTTTGTTTGTTGTATCACTATGTATTTTTATGATTGAGAACTTTCTGGCTCTCTTATGAATCCATGAAAGAAAAATCCAAAACCAATATACAAATATTGTTTGTTCTACTGTGAACGAAACGAATCTGTAATTATAACATAGTTTTTGTTTTGAAAAGAAAAATGATTAGTAAGCTGAATAAAATCTTGGTCTTTAGAATGAAGCAAAATATTATTTGTTTTTACATGCTCTGTTGTAATATGTTAACAATTACTGAGCTTCTACTTTAAAAAGTTTATTATATATAAAGAATTGAAAGTATATGCAATATATATATATAACTACTTCATTTACTCACATAAAATTAATATATGAAAGTATAGATTTATGTGTAAACTTTAAGTATTTACTTCAAAAGTGCTCAATACGTAGGTAGAGCTAGTTAGTATATATATATAAAATAAAAATTACAATTAAATTTACCAAAATGATCCAAGATGGTAAAATTAAAGTATATTATAAATATTAAAGGATTAATATTTATAAAGTTATCTCAGCCAGATGTAAAAGCTCGATAAAACCAAATAGGAGATAGAGCTTATAATATGAGCAAACAGTTAATAACACATGTTAAAAAAACACGTTGAAATGAGTTAAAAACATATTTAATCTGAAAAGGAAACACTAGATAAGTGGATAGTCCTTAATCCGTGAAATTTCGAAGAAATACTTTCCTTCTCATCAGAGGGTTGGAATTAGCAAAATGCGAGATCGGATTTTGCATGCAAAAGTATTTGATGAAACAACAAGTAAGTCAAAGATCTTACTTGAAAACAAAAAAAGTGAAGCAGGGGGAATATGGTGAAGAAAAAGGTGATTACACATGAATGGATAGTCTGTTGGAAGATGAATAATCCGGTGACGGTAAAATCCAAATATATAACTTCAAGAAAGTTAATTGAATTTCCATTTGCCTAAGTAAAATCCAAGGAAATCCCGTAATTGGAAGAAGATGGTTCATAATAATCCAAAGGCAGAAATCCATGGAAAAATTCACAAAAATGTGTACAAAGAAAAAAAGGAAAAAATTCCAATAATATTAATAAAAGAAAAATAAGATATGCTTTTCACTCTACTGCCGAGATATAAATATTTATATCTCAGCAGTAGAGTGAAAAGCATATCTTATTTTTCTTTTATTAATATTATTCCCTCTGCTTCATTATATCCCCCGCTGCTTCACTTTTTTTGTTTTCAAGTAAGATCTTTGACTTACTTGTTGTTTCATCAAATACTTTTGCATGCAAAATCCGATCTCGCATTTTGCTAATTCCTACCCTCTGATGAGAAGGAAAGTATTTCTTCGAAACTCCGCAGATTAAGGACTATCCACTTATCTAGTGTTTCCTTTTCAGATTAAATATGTTTTTAACTCATTTCAAAGTGTTTTTTAACATGTTTTATTAACTGTTTGCTCGTATATATATATATATATATATATATATATATATATATATATATATTTACCTCCTTTCAGAAAATCTTAAACCACCTGGGGCAGTTCAGAATTTGTTAAAGGAAGTAAATAATATCACTCTCCCTCTCTATCTCTCTCTCTCTCTGTCTCTCTCTATATATATGTGTGTGTGAGAGGGGGGAATATACTTATTCAATTATCTTTCATTCTTTATTTATACCAATCCTTTAATTTTTGAAGCTCGATGCATGTTAAATTTTATAACAGAGCATATACAAAACAGTTATATTCCAAATTTCAAGATTTTATTCATCTTACC
Organism: Euprymna scolopes; assembly: GCF_053919585.1. Taxonomy (NCBI): domain Eukaryota; kingdom Metazoa; phylum Mollusca; class Cephalopoda; order Sepiida; family Sepiolidae; genus Euprymna; species Euprymna scolopes. The sequence continues at coordinate 1,180,128 of NC_136505.1, forward strand.
ATTTATTTATTTCACCATGTCAAAATTTCCATTTTTTTTTTACAGCGCCTGTTTCATAACGCAAAAATATCAGTTATTAGTATGTAAATATTGAATGTTTTCCACATTGATTCATCAGAAAAATTGGACTTTTTTAACTTTAAAAAGAAAAAAGAATAGAGTATGATCACAAAGCTGAAAAAAATTGGAAGAATAGTTGTATCGTGTGATATGTTATTGAAACCATATTTGATTTCATAGAAGAGCTATTCAAGCCTTATTTTACATATTGATATAACATTTCCATATTGTTTTAATCAACATTAAAAATTTATTATATATATTTATTTATTTCAAAACAACTAATACTTATCGTCTAAATTATGTTAACTATGATTAAATCTACAATGGGTGTATTTGGGTTTTTAAATGAAAAAAACTTCTTATTGTAATATCATATTTACATTTTCTTAGTTAATTTTTTGTATAAGCTTAAGATTTAGTAAGCTTTAATCTGATTATTACAATCAATAAATATTTATATAAGAAATACAATTATGTTCAAATAAGGATTTAATTTAGTTAGATTTAATTAACATTTTTCTTTGTATTAAAAGCATTCTTTATTTCTTACCTACGTATGTTGCAAATTCAGTGTAATGGCTGTAGTTCAACATTAGAAACTCAATTACTTATGAAATTGTGTTATAATTAAATTGTAGCAATCATCGTATTATATTTGGATTATTTTATTTAACTCCAATATAATTTCATATAAAACCCATTATATAAATCCTTAATTTAGATCAAGAAATCTAAACAATTATAAATTTATATATACACTTTTGTTGACTCTTTCTTGTATAAGCTTAAGATTTATTCGGTTTTAACCCAAAAATTACTAGGTACAAATACTTATATCAAAAATACAATTATATATAAACAGTCATATATTTTCCAATATAATGCAATGATCTGGGATATAGTAAATTTATACTTGTAAATGCACTATTTATGCATGATAAGTTATTTATTTAAATGACAATTAAAAATTCAGTACCATTCATGCTATTATTATATTTGGGTCATTTAATTTGACTTTTCTAACTCAATATTACAACTTCCCCAACAATTTTTTTTTATACCAAATAAATCCCATATATATAAATTATTAATTTATATTCAGGAACCTAATCTGGTTTTAACTGCTCTATGTAAACAATTTTGGCCCACCTCCTATCTTTTATTTAGTAACGTTTTCTTAAACATTATTATATGATATGATTCTAGGGTTCAAAGGTTGCAACGGCCAGATTTACTTGATGAGTGTTTACTAGCACTTCCTAATATAGATCATCTCAATTTATGTTATTAATTTTTAGTTCTCTTTCCCATTTAGCTAATGATGTCTTCTTTTTAAATTATGCTATATAGTTACAAAACTATCCTTAAACCGGAATTCTGTGGACCCTACACAGTTATATACTATGTCAAAAATGAGACATTTACCTTCTCAAGGGACATTCTTTAATATTTCTACAGTTACAAAATAATTCATTTTCAGTACTCTGGCTGATGTCTGACCAACCCTTCTTAATTTCTTTACCAATTTTTGCATTTTTAGAACTTATTATAGTTTTTGCTAAGTTAGTAGTTGTTGAGAATGATAATTTAACTGTATTTCGGTTGATGACTTTTCCTTTTAGGGAAGTTCTTATTGAGTCATTATTTGATAAAATTTCTTTGGTAAATCATTTTCAATGTACGTGCTGTAATTAATGGATTAAATCATGCACAATTTCTACATTTTTTTTTACTCATGTTCACCCCTTACAAAGCATATCGCCACTTGGACGTAAGGGGCTACTATTTGGGGTCATGTCTAGGAAAAATTAACAAGATATTTGTTTATGTTACATTTAAACTTCTGCATATCAGTACATCCAGGGAAGCAGGCAGCAGGAAGGGAATTCCAAAGTCTAGCTGTTCGAGGGAAAAAACTATTAGAATAGAAAACTTTCTGGCATTTAGGGACAACAACAGTGAAGGAGTGAGATCTTATTGCTAAGCGGGTTTGTCGGGGATATGTACGTTGAGGGGGTACCAGTGAAACGAGCTCATCAGAACACATTCCATTAAAATATTTGTAAAACAGGCACAGTGATGCAACATTACGATGATGAGATTAGTTGATAAAGCAGGACCGATTAAATTGACAACTCTTTTTTGGACTTTATCTAAGAGGGAGAGACTAGTGGTAGATGCACAGCCCAGATATGGCAACAATACTCCATACATGGGCGAATGGTGGCCTTGTAAAAGTAAAGGATACTCTCAGGCATGAGTAGTCTTCTAGTTTGATAGAGGGAACCCACCTTCTTTGCAGCAGTCTTTGCAATGTCCTCTACATATTTGTTCCAATTCATATTGCCCACAAATGTTAGTCTGAGGAGTTTGAAGGTAGAATTCTCAGGTAGGGTGCTATTTGTGATGGATATAGGAGAGGTGTCTTGTAATTGTTAAAGGAGAGCAGCTTAGTTTTACTAGCATTAAGTGTTACCATCTATTTAAGGCCCCATTTAACTATAGTCTGTTTTTCTTTTTATTCTTATTTTTGAGATTATCTTGTGGGGTTCACATATTGTTTTTATCAGAGTTATTTTTACTAGTAATATTGTTTTTATAATTTTTACGATTAGGACAACTCATGACCATATTGTATGAAATAACATAGGATGATTTCCATGTTGTAACTTTTCCATCCCTTGATTCATTTAATATAATTAATTTCATTCTTATATCCTGATTGAGCTAATGCTTCATTATAATATTTTTCTTAATATTAAATATTTGTTTGTTATAAGATTATTGGGTTGGTTGGTTGTTTTTGTTTTACGGCATATCAACCCTTTTCGGATTATTTAATGCTGAATCCAAAGATTTTGAAGAAAAAATTTTTTAATAGAATATATTTGTTGTTTTCAAGTCGGTTTCTATTTAACCCATAGTTGGAACCTTAACAGGTACTACCACTCTGGGTCAGAGTGGACCTGGGAGCAATGGTAATTAAAGGGTGGCTTCACACTCCCCAAAGCCCACAAGCTGGGGGCTCACCACTGGATATAGTTTAAGGTCATATCCAGGACCCCCATTGAGGGACTTTTACCCTCTGCAGGGGGGCAGTCGGTGTATTCTAATGCCCCACCGACAGGGCCATAAGATTATTGGGATATTCTTTTAGATATACTAGGGACAATGAGTTTCTCCATTGAGATTGGGTGATTTGACTTATAGTTAATATAATATAACGTTTGATTGGGTTTATGGTATGGTTCGTATGAATTGTTAATTAAGTTAAAGGTAATATCTAAAGAAATTAACTATTTTATGGTTAATATCAATAATTATTTTTAAGTCAATATTTCTAAATAAGTTATGTAACATCGTTTTTTTTTGTTTTTTTTATAAATTCCTATTACTGGAATTAACAAAAACTGTGTCATCTCTATAAAGGTTCTCTCTTATATCTGGTACCTTTCTAGCAATTTTTAAGAATGTAAAAATCTACTAAGTTCATTACCTGTGCAGTCTGAGACACTTATAGTAACACCAAAGTTTAGTTCTCTACTTTTTTCTAATCCAATATTTATTGTATTATTTAATTAGTATTCTTCTAGCTAATTTTACTATATCAATAAGATATCAAGCTAACATGCAAGTGACATTTCTACTATGATTTATGAAGGTGTCGACAACAAAAAAGTTAATGGTAATCAACAGCCAATCAGAAGAAACCATCTCTCACATTCACGTCTGAGGACTATTGAACACCAGTAATTTTATTATAACTTTTGTTTTAATGAATGAAAATTGAATATTTTTAAATATAGCTGAGAAAGTGACCTATGAACTGTAAAAATTGTTTAAAATTTGGTTGCAAAGCAATTCTAAATTAGTAAAACTAACACTTAACCATATATTAGAACATGATAGTGTTTGAATGATAATCAGAAAATAGAATAAGAATAAAAATCTGCAATATTTCTATAAACAAATATACATTTAATAAACAAACCAAAATATATAGAAAATTATTTTTTGTGGGCCTGTTAAAGATTTTGTAAACTCCCAGGGATCCATATGGATACCACTTGGGAATTCTAGATATAGGTTGTAGACAGAAATAGAAATATATACCTTATTCTTTAAATAATTCATATATCTTCGTCTGTGATTTGTTTGAAAATCTATGACCTATTAAAAAAATTCAATATATTAAAACATGGTATCATGAAAGAATAGCATGTCAGATTCAGCATTAAATTATTTTCTCTCAAAATATATAAAATCAAATATATACCTTAATTAGACGCATCTGTGACCCATCGGGTCACAATCACAACCATTATTCATTTTATAATGATTTCATCAGAAAATTCATAAACTCAGACATTATTCTCAAATAATTTTTAAAAATATGTTTCTTTACTTCTGTGTTATTTTTATTTGTACTCACTAGGAGTTCTCACACACATCATCATCAATGACTACTCACTGACAACAATTAGTGATGTTCCCTTGGGTCTGGGTGACAACAAGTTTACCCAGATTTTCAGTACTCTTCAACTCTTTTAATAACGTATGCAAATGAATTTGCATTATCGCAACAACTGTTTGTCATTGACTAATAATAACTATTGGTCTTCACTGGAATTTGGGTAGTAATAAGCATCCCTAAGGTTCTAGTTCTCTTTGTACTTTTCTAGTGGAGGTCTAGTTAGTGCTTGCTCTCACCAGTCTTTCCATCTTCATCGACCCTTCTCAAATATTTGGTGCAGTGCCAGTCAATGCTGACATTACAATGTTTTTTGTGGAAGTAGGAGGGGGGGGTGCAATTATCTTACAATTTTGTGGTTTCAGGTTTCTTGATTCTATGTGGTGTTTCTCTCTATCTTTTTTTTTTTTTTACTTCAGTTGCAATTTTCCATATGGATGGTTAGCATTTGTAGTTCATGTGGATTAGTTTCTGCATTCAAGGATTTTCCTTAAGATTTTAGATGCTTGCATTATTGCTATCCATTGTATCTTCGCAACTTTTTCCACTGATTCCAATTTCTCCCATTCTTTTTTCAAAGGTTTTAGCAAATTTTTGTTGTTGTTATTATTATTATTATCAGTAGTAGTAGTAGTAGTTAGAGATTTCTTATTATATAAGTTCTGGTAATTCAGATAAACATATCTTGGCTCAAACAAAAATTTATTGATCGAAATAAGCACCATCAGAATCAATACACTTTTGCCAACACAAAACAAGTGTATTTATGCCAGTAATGTAAAAATCTTGTGTTCTGGTGGCGTTTTTGATATCGCTTAGGTTTTTGAAGCATTTCTTATGCAGAAAGTGAGATGCTTGAAAAAGTGCTTGTCGGTGGGTGAGAGGTCTAGAAAGTATGGCAGATGAGCAGAGTTTCGTAGCTCAACTTGTTCAGCTTCTGTAGGATTGTTTTAGCAACATGCGATCGGGAATTATCGTGGAGGAGAATTAGGCTTTTTCTGTTGACTAATATTGGGAGTTGTGGTCGAAGTTTCTGATGCATTTCATCCATTTGTTCATAGTAATAGTTTTGCCTGTATTCAAAAAACTGTAAGGGATGAGACCGGCCGCAGACCACTAAACAGTCAGCATGACCTTCTTTCGGTGAAAATCTGGCTTCGGAATGTGTTATGGAGCTTTATCGGCATTTAACCACTAAGCTGAGTGTCACTGATTGTCATAAAGAACTCACTTTTTATCACAAGTCACAACAATTGCGTAAAATAAGGGAAGATGATACTTCATGACGGCATTTCTATTGGTTATCGTTCAATTCATGAGACACCCATTTATCGATTTATTTTGTCTTTCTAATCTCTTTCAAGTGGTTGGAAATTGTTGTATACATTACGTCTAATTCAGAAGCAAGTTCTCAAACAGTTGTGTGTAGATCGACTCCAACTAAGACACTTAATTGATTGTTGTCAACATCTGATGGCCGATCACTACACTCATCATCTTCAAGACTCCTGCTGTCACCACGAAAGTTCTTAAATCATCATTGTACTGTGTGTTCAGTAGTGGTTCCTGCACTAAACGCTTCGTTGATATTGTAAACTGTTTCAGCAACTTTTTGGCCTAGCTTGAATAGAAATAGGAAAATTGTGTGAATTTACTTTTTTCCATCTTGTATTCAACATTCTGAAAAGAAGACATCATTGTTTTAAAACAATTGCAATTCAAACGATTAGATCGAGTGCAAACATTTTTTTAAATAATATATAAAGTAAAGGCATTATAACAAAACTTTGAAAATACATCATTTGAAATCAAAATTAAAAAGAACTTTCTTCTCAACCTAATAAAATAAAATAACCAAAATGAAAATAAATTGCAATAGATTAAATAAAAGATCATAATATAGCAAAATCTTCAGTTAATTTAGTTTCAAAACCAGATGTTGCTTGGATCGGTAAATATGCAATATTGCCATTATTCTTATAAAGACGTAAAGAGACTTTTTTATTTTGTCATGTAATTTATATGCCTGCATGCGATGTATACAGACTCAGGTATGTGGCCCCATTTCCAAAGGAAATATTAGTTGAAACTTATCAAAACTGTAATTATTGAATCCGTCTTGATTTAAATGCATTCAGCTACTCTCTTTTCACTAAACCATAATTTCCTGGATTTATATTGGCGGAGGATTACCTCAAATAAATGTCTATCAAAATAATCCCCAGAATATTCTCGAATTGAAAAGAGCCATCACAGTCAAATTAAAGGCAGTGTCAAAAGTCGTATCCAGTGCATTTATTTAACAGTGATAAAACAAAAACTGTTGGATATTCATGATTTAAACTTGGTGGACAACTCAGATATAGAGTGAAGTTTATTTGTACCAAGTATGGTTGGAATGAATTGCAAATTTTATTAATGATTCCATGGAAGACAATTTGGGAGATCACTCTGTGGTATAATTTGGACAATGCTTGTTTAGGGTGCAGTAGTTTTTCAGGTCATAATCTAATAGAACAGGCAAACAGGAAGGAGGCTTGCATTTACTAATATCCGCGGGCTTAGAACTAACTTAGATGATGTTGAATCATATCTCCTTTTAAAAACCCCGGATATCTTAGCATTAAGTGAAACTAACCTTCACTCCTCCATTCCCTCTAACCACTTTAACATGCCTGGTTATCTCCCACTCTACCGTAAGGACTCGGACAGACATATGCATGGGCTTGGAGTCTATATTCGTAACACCCTCCCCCTGACTAGAGAAATAAAACTAGAATCAGAGGACCAGGCCTTTATGTGCTTCAAACTAAATATGCAACTCAATATTAGCTACTTGTATTTTCTCTACCGCTCTTCCTCAAACCAAGACTGTACCCTAATAAACAAAGTCTCAGACAGCATAGATATAGCACTCTCCCTCGATACTAGCGCACAAATACATGTATTTGGTGACTTCAATGTCCACCACAGTAACTGGCTAGAATTCTCTAATCACACAGACGTAGCTGGTAGCGCAATACATAGCTTTTCTATATACCATTCCCTATCTCAGTTGGTTACATTTCCGACACATTTCCCAGACCAGCAAGATCAACATGCCTCACTTCTAGATCTCTTTCTGACAACGGTTCCCAATGACTGTACAACAAATGCCCACAGCCCACTCGGAAATGCTGATCACGCTGTGATAATGGTAGAAATCAGCCTAAATTCTCGCCCTAAAACTGAAGACCCACTACTCAAAACAACGAGGTATTACAAAAAGGCTGATTGGGAAGCCATCAGGGAGCTCATCAGAGATGCCCCATGGCAAAATATCTTCCAGCGGAAAAGTGTGCAAATGAGACCACTGAATGGTTCAAAACTGCAATTGAAGCACATGTTCCTGCACAGAAATTCTATAGCAAGCCCCACTCTCCCCAATGGTTTACTTCTGCTTGTGCAGCTGCCATTTGTCAAAGGCAGCATGCGTTCCATAGATTCATCCGACATAAGTCCAGCTCAAATAAACAGAAGTTTATAGAAGCTAGAAATAATTGTAAGAGAGTAATAGAGACAGCTAAGACAGATTACTCTGAAACCACCAGAAAACGTATCGAAGCACAGAAATTAGGAACCCAGGATTTTTGGAAAATCTACAATAGCGTAGTAAATAATGGACAGTCAACTATTCCCCCACTATCAAACAATCATGAGGTTGCTTGCACGGCAACTGACAAGGCTAATCTGCTTGCCAGTCAGTTTGCCTCAAACTCCACACTGAACTCGGTATACCACTCACTCCCTGATTTTCCTCTGCGAACAGACGCCACACTAGACGATTTGAAAATCACCCCTTCTCAGGTACATGCTATTATAAAAAACCTAGACACCTCAAAAGCCTGTGGACCAGATCTCATCCCGGCTGTGCTATTAAAAAAATGCTCTGCCGAGGTTGTTCCAGTTCTCTCCAAACTTTACAATAAATGCCTTAACGAATCTTGCTTTCCCGACTGCTGGAAAACCGTTGTACAGTCATTGGGAACCGTTGTCAGAAAGAGATCTAGAAGTGAGGTATGTTGATCTTACTGGTCTGGGAAACATGTCGGAAATGTAACCAACTGAGATAGGGAATGGGATATAGAAAAGAATTCTGGTGAAAGAACTGACCCACTAAATTATCGTGCCATTAGCCTCCTCCCGCTTTTCGCTAAAATATTTGAGTCCTTAGTTAATCAAGCCCTAGTCCAGCACCTAACAGCTGCTAAACTCCTGACTGACAAACAATATGAATTCAGGCAAGCCCGTTCAACAGCAGATATCTTAACTGTAGTTTCTGAACGTATATACCGTTCTTTGGACAAAACAGGGGAGGGTAGAGCGGTGGCCCTTGATATATCTAAGGCTTTTGACAGGGTATGGCACGATGGTCTTCTAAGGAAAATTAGATCATATGGAATCAATGGAAGAATTCATAATGTAATTAAATCCGTCTTAAGTAATAGAAAAATCAAAGTTGTCCTCGACGGTCATACATCTAAACAATATGACATAAATGCGGGAGTACCTCAGGCGTCTATCCTTGGACCTCTATTATTCCTGATATTCATAAATGACCTCCCTGATAAAATTGTTTCGGAGATGGGTATATTTGCCGATGACACCACTCTCTATAACAGATATGAGGGGAAAACAAATGAACACATATCCAAGAAAATGGCAGAAACACTAGAGGATGACCTCCAATCTGTAGTGGAATGGGGACAAAAATGGTTGGTCACATTCAATGCTGCTAAGACTAAGCTTGTTTCCTTCAATAACTACAAGAAACCTTCTCTACCACCAATAGCAATGGCCAAGAACACATTGCCTGAAAGTACTTCTTTTAAACTCCTCAGCCTAACGTTTACAGGGAATATGAACTGGAATAGATACATTGAGAGCATTGCCAAGGCTGCTGCAAGGAAGGTTGGCTCCCTCTACCGTGCTAGAAAACTACTTCTGCCTGACAGTATCCTATACCTCTATAAGGCAACCATTCGCCCATGTATGGAGTACTGTTGTCACATCTGGACTGGTGCATCTGCTGCTTGTCTCTCGCTCCTGGACAGGGTTCAAAAGAGAGTCGCCAACCTGATAGGTCCTGAACTGTCATCTAGGCTTCAGCCTCTCTCCCATCGACGAAATGTTGCATCCCTCTGCCTGTTCTACAAATACTTTAATTGTGAATGCTCTGACGAACTGCAAACACTTGTACCTCCCCAACGTAACTACCCCCGACAAACCCGACAAGCTACTAAGTCTCATCCCTTTACAGTAGAGATCCCTAGGTGCGAGAAAGCCTTTTACTCCAATAGTTTCTTCCCCAGAACTGCAGGTCTTTGGAACTCCCTTCCGGGATTCTGCTTTCCCAACTGCACTGATATGCAGAAGTTCAAGTGTAATGTTAACAAACATCTTTTTACTCATCTCCCTTCATAATAACCCCGCTAATTAAGTCCCTAATAGTAGCCCCTTGCTTCAAAGTGGCACTGTGCCTTGTTTGGGGTGAAAATTAAATTTTAAAAAAATAAAATAAAAAACATAGATAGATCCTGCACTGTTTACCAAGCTTCAGCTCCTGTCCCATCACCACAATGTTACGTGCTTGTTTTAAAAGTTCTTCAATGAAATGCACTCTCACAAACTTACTGTACTTGTACCCCACAATGTACATACCTCTGACCATCTGACCAATCCGACAAGCAAAAAATCCTATCCTTTTCACTGAAAAAGTTCCTAAACGTTTTACAGTAGCCCCCTTATGACTCAGCGGCAATATGCTGTTTGGAGTAAATAAAAGTATATTTTAAAAATTTCTGCTCTACAAAATCTGAAGATTTGTGGCATATTATAAGTTCAAAAGTTTACTTATACAAGAACTTGACTTTAACAGGAATTGATTTAATTTCATTAATTTTAAACTGTATGCATATTATTCTGAGATTATTATGAGTGTGAGTTGCATATTGCAATCTTTATAAACAACTAGTCAGGGTACCCGGCATTGCCCAGGTGTTTGTAAGTGTGTGTTGAGCAAAAAAAAAAAGTTGTAGTAGGCAGGCAAGCTCGAACCCGTGATGCGAAGGCGGAAAAGAAAGTGGAGGTGTGTGTAAGGGTGTTGGTTGAGCAAAAAAAAAACAAAAAAAAAACACAAAATTGCAAGTGCAATAAAAAAAAAAGTGGTAGTAGGCAGGCAGGCTCAAACTCATACTGCAAAGGAGACAAAAAATGTAGGTTTAAATTAAGGCTAGACAATCAAAAAGAGAAAATCCGTTGCCTCTGTTGAAAGTTTTAGGCAGACATACAAACATACATACATACGCACACACTACCAGACAGGTGAGATTTATATAATAGAAGAAGATAAAAGAAGATAAAAGAATTTAAAGTGCCAGTAGGGCAGCCAGAGATAGGTAGGCAGGCATTTGCCTCTTTTTTCTTTTTTCTTTTACATGGAAGTCACCACTTAGCAAGGCCCGGAGGCCACTCAGGGTTAAGGGTTATTGCGTGTACAGTAATCAATGAGATAGTATTGTAGTAATCATTAGTATTGGAGATTTGATAGAGTGTCTTACTTAAGAGGGCGGTTTGTCAGGAATTTGTTTATGTTGGACTTGAAGACATCCAAGTTGTAGTCAGGTGAGAAACAGGCAAACGGAAGAGAGTTCCACAGTCGTGCACTTCTGAGAAAGAAGCTCTGCTCATGGAATCTACGTTTGGATTTAGGCACAGATAAAGAGTGGGGGAAATTATTGACAGTAGTTTCAGCCAGACGGGTGTTTCTCGTGAAAGATTGGCCAGGGGGGACGAGAGATTGGAGCTCAGATGAGCACTTGCCATGGAAATAACGATAAAACAAAGACAGGCTCGCAACGTCTCTTCTGTGGGAGAGAGGCTGCAGGGAAGAGAAAAGGGCATCCCCCACTAAGTCACAAAGTCTATTTTGTACTCTGTCAAGGCAGGATAGGCTGTTTTTAGCAGCTCCTGCCCAGATGTGGCAGCAGTACTCCATCCTTGGACGTACTTGGCTTTTATAGAGAATTGCATCAGTAGTGAGATATCTTCTGGAGCGGTAGAAGGATCCCATCATTTTCCCAGCGTCCTTGGCAACAGACCTGATGTACGTGTTCCATTTCAGATCAGGAGTAAAGGTCAAACCCAAAAGCTTGTCAAAACATAGAGCCTCCCCAAGACAAGAGCCATCCATTTCAATTGATGCCAGATGGGGATCAGAGTGTTGATGATGTAAAGATAGAAGCTTGGCTTTGGATGCATTAAAAGTAACCAGCAACCTCTTCTCCCACTGTACCACGTGCTCAAGATCAGAAGAGAGAGAATTAGAGAGGACCTTGTCATTTACGGCCTTTGATGTGTTGCTATAGATGGTCGTGTCATCAGCATAGATATCAACGAATGATTTAAGTATGTGTTTTGGGAGATCATTGATGTAGATCAGGAAGAGAGTTGGGCCCAGGATGGACCCCTGAGGGACTCCAGCATTAATACTGTGGGCCTCTGATTTCTGCCCATCAACCACTACTCTTATAGACCTATTGGAGAGAAATGATTAATGATTGAGAAAACATTTCCAGTGATACCGTAGCTGGAAATCTTGTTAAATAGGTCCTTATGCCATACCTTATCGAAGGCCTTTGATATGTCAAGAGTAATTGCCCTGGAAATGAAGCCTTTGTCAAGAGATTCACTAATCCTATGAGATATAACCGTCAGCCCATCTGCTGTAGATCTTGTAGAGCAGAAACCATATTGCATGTCACTAAGAAGGTTGTTTCTGCTGAGGTGGTTGACTACTTCTTTATTTAATATGGATTCCAACAACTTACTCATGACACACAAGCTTATTGGTCTGTACTGAGAGGGAGATGACTTTTCACCTGAATTCTTAAATACAGGGCATACTGATGAGGTTTCCAGGGTGTTGGAAAGCACTTCTCCTAGGGCAACACTTAAACAGTTTCGTAAGTATGGGAGCAAGTTCTGGTTGGAGCTTTTTCAGCACTATAACTGGAATGCCGTCAGGGCCACTTGCTTTACTGGAATCAAGATTCTGGGTTAGCTTGGCGACCTCACGCACAGATATTTGTATGCTGCATAGCGTGTTGTCTGTTATAGGAGGAAATACGGGGAGTTGGTGGCCTTCGTCGTATAGGGTAGAATTAGTTGCAAAGTTCTTTGCAAATAGTTTGGCCGTGTCTGATGCTGTCGAGATGACCTCTGTTCAGGATCATGTTTGCTATTTGCCAAAACTGGTGGGAACCAAGCCGCTGCTCAGCTACTTTGGATTTGACGGACTGAGCATATAGCTCTCTTGCATTTTTTATTACTCTTTTACAGTGGTTGCTGGCAGTCCTGAAAGGAGCTTTAGTCTCAGTACATCTATTACATCGTAGCTATGGAAAAAGTGATTTCTGTGCGCGATGGCAGCAGCACATTCTGGAGAGAACCATGGCTGGCTGTTAGGTTTTTGTTGGAATTTTTTGGATGGTATGAATCGGTCTATGCCTACAATTAACCATTCGGTCAGGTCTGATACTATAGAGGACACATCCTTTTTAAACATGGAATGCAGAGGTAGATCAGATATGAATATATGGAAGCTATCCCAATCAGCCATAGAGTATCGATATACAGTACAGTGGAGAGATACGTCTGGGGACTTATTACATTTCATTTTTATCTTAACTGCTACAACGGAGTGGTCGGAGGATCCCAGAGGAGATAGAACGGAACATGAACATAACTCAGGGGAAGTTGTGAGGCAAAGGTCTAGAAGGCTTGCATACTGACAGGTAGTATCGGGCACACGGGTGGGTTCGTGAACAATCTGAGTGAGGTCATAGGTAGTGGCAAAATCATGACAGAACCTCCCCTCGTCATCGGTTTTATTTGAGTGGGTCAGCCATTCCACATTATGGACATTGAAGTCACCGCAAATGTGAATGTTAGCCGAAGGATGAGCAGACAGGATCTGGTCAATTTTCTCAGATATGCTCTTAAAGACAGTAATCCAACTGTTGTGGGGGCGATAGAGGGCAAATATAAATGCAGTGGTGTAAGCTAGTGCAACCCGGAAGCACATATAAGGTAAATTAGGGTCTTCTCTGGAGATATCCCTACCACATGAAAAGCCATCTTTAATGTAGGCACATATTCCATACCCATGGCGATCTTGGGGGTCAGATTTAGATGTTAAGTTAGAGTATCCTTTAATTATGAATTCGTCTAGGGAAGTAGTTGGCCTTATGCCAGTTTCACTTAAAAAAAGTATGTCTGGTTTCATCTCCTGTAATTGTGTTCAACCTCTGGAAGATTGGAATGTAGACCCCTGATGTTGGAGAAGGAGATATGGTAGTAGGGGTCTACGTAGGAGGATGGGGTTCTAGGTTTATTCGTTTTTTTTGGGGGGGGGGAGATTTGTCATGTTGAGGTTTTGGGATTTGTGGAGCAGGTCGATAGACTTGGTTGGAGCAGGACAGATAGGGAAAATAAGAGAGAAAAAGACAAGAAAATTTGTTTTTTTTTTGTAGCACATAAGGTAAAGCCGTAACAATTACCCACTAGTATAGTATCAAGAAGCCCTGCCAGAAACTATTGTATGGTCCAGAATCCATTCACCAAATGGCAATACAGCAGCCCCAGTACTTTGCACCTGCTGATAGGATAGCCTCCTTAGTGGTTAATCCAAGGTTCGGGTCCCTGATTCTCAGGCGGATAACGTCAGCCCAGATGAAATGTTTACCTCCAGCACCCTTACTAGTGACATGACCACAAGGATAGACATAGAAACAGAAATCTTATGACATCTCAGGCTACTGTTCACAAGTACTACGACCTGGAAAGCAGCTTTTTCTTCACCCTTTGTCAGAAAAATCACTCATTGGAAATGAGGACTGAGAGACAAAAAAGGAGAAGCGAGAGTTACTGGAGCTGCCGATAACACATCCACATGCATTAAAAAAAAAAAAATGGGAAAAAAAAAGGTGAGAAGGACTTATTAATATCTACTTGCCCCATTCCCAGTTTAGGATATTACTTGAAGATAGTCTCCCCTCCCATATTAATGCATAGATACTTTTGCCTTTATCTACCTGGAGCTAGAATGTTCGGGCATTCCAGCTCCATCCCATAAGAAATATGCTATAATGGAACTTTTATCAAATTGTAAAGTCCGGTTATTTTAACTTGTTTAAAAAACTGGTTAAGAAGTAATACCTTTAGGGTTACGTATTAAGTTTAGACTAGCTAGAAGTAATGCATACTTTAGAGAGAAAAAATAAAAGCTCCGTGTTTGAGTTCAGATAATATGCAGGTATAATTTGGGAAATGTTCAATTTCATAGAAAACTTCTTTTTTTTTTCCTCTCGTTTTAAATACAGGAAAAAAGTATTGATTAATAATAGTATATTAGACAAAAAAGATTTAGGAAAAAAAGATAAATAAAAAGAAAACGAGACAAATATTCAGGATTAAAGTCAAAGCTGGAATAAGGAAAAAATAAAACAAAAGTTTGCAATACACAGATGTTAGTAGATTTCAAAAGTTACGGATAGAAAAGTGACTTAGCTTCTTGAGTTCATAGCGTAAAAAGAAGGGGATGCTGGTCAGTCAGTGTGTTTTTATGCCAATATATAAAGGGTATGTTCAATGGCAGTGGTGAGGGAATCTTGGTGAGTTCTGTATTTTTATTTATTTCTTTCAAATTTAACATTGAATTATCTACCTCATGCCAGAATGTTCGACCATTCCAGCTCCACCCCATAATAAATATGTTATAATGGAACTTTTATCAAATTGTAAAGTCTGGTTATTTTAACTCGTTTAAAAAACTGGTTAAGAAGTAATACCTTTAGGGTTACGTATTAAGTTTAGATACATTAAGTTTGCCTTATTGTAAATAATTTGCCTGCTAATGCGCGAATTATTTACTGCTTGCAAATCGATTTTGCCTGCCATTTCACAATAATGCCTCAAAGTTTTTCTATCTATTGGGGAATTTTGCAGGGTTGGATTCATTTCATTCCATTTTGTTCAAAATGTTTACTAATTCATTTTTTATTTTTTATACAAAAACAAAACAAAACTTTTCATATCATTTCATTTATTTTTTTTTGTTTGCTTTATACATCTATAAGTATTTAATTACAACCAAAATGTGACAAAAGGTAGCAAGGCTTAACAAAAAACTATGAAACATGAAAAAATTATAATTAAGGCAATGAAAAAATTGCATTTATTAATCAGAGTGATTTGACAAAGTAATTATATAAAAAAAAATCATAAATCAATCAAAATATTTAAATTTCATGTTACAAGAACATTCAACAAGCATTAATTGCACTTTTTAGGTTGGCCTAATTAAAAATAAAAAAATGAACAATACAAAACTTACTAAAATGAAATAAAACAAAAACATTATATTTTGTAAAATTTTTGCTACGAAAGTTTAGACCCTCTTGGTCCTTCCTGACTATGTCCATGTTTATAAATAAAACAATTGAATCATCCTAAACTAACATTTTTAAAAATAATTTTCATGAATATATTACTTCTCTTGATTATAACTCTTCATCAGAATAACATTATTATTATTACTTCCTTTATGAAGGTTATCCTTTTTGTGCATTTTATTTTTAATTTTTTAATTTAAAAAACGAAAAATTGAGCTTTCCTTAAGGTATATTTTAATTTTGTTTTTATTACAATTTATAGTAGGAGGTGGTCTTCATCAGAGTTTCTGCAAAAACCACAAGAACAAGTATAATCTAAAAGAGATAACATACACAAGCAAGCTAATAATTACATGAAGAGTTCCAATGAAGGGAAGTAATTTATGTGACACTAATATATGGCGAATTCTTTAGAGTGGAAAAAAACTGTCTGACCTGCATCAATTGTTTGGTGTGTTTTTTTATCAGCTCACTTGGCTCAGTAAAATATGTTTCAACTTCAGGTTGCATCTATAAAGAAAAGAAAAAAAGAAATGAAGCATAAGTGTATCTCTTATGATTTTATAAACATACCTCACAACAAGTGCATAGTGAATCTTGCTTTAATATGAAGAATGCAGCTCCCTCAAATGAGGCATTCTAGACTGAGAAAAAAAATAATTTCAGCAATCTCTCAAAACCAAAAGTCCTCAGGCAACATGAAATAAACCCATCTTTCCTTTTAAAGAGGGAGGTAATACCTGGGAGAATAGTCATCTAATACTGTGAGTATAATAGCAAAAAAAAGGAGACAAAAGTCAAATATAATGACACTAATAAACTCTATACACATGAAAATCGGACATTTATAATAATAATAATAATATTAAAAAAGAATATTATTTCCTTTATTAATCCTGAAAAGCAACAATGACTAATAATACTGTAGTGAAGTAGGAAAAAAAAAAGAATTAAAAAAAATATATATATAAGACACAGCTGTTCCTTCCAAAAGGTTGAGCTCTTCAACGTCCAAAAATAATTCACCGTCACAAAAAGAATTCCCTGTCACTTCTTCCACCCGTCGTTTCACTCTCTGCGCTCTTCACCCTGCTTTAAAAAAAAAAAAAAAGTACCGTTTATATGCTGCCCATTTCTCCACTTATATGCAAATTGACTATCAACCAGAGCCATCTAGTTTTCCATTCCGCCAAACAGCCAATTTGCAAAGGGGGACAACTCAAACCACAAATACTAAATGACAGTGACAATGGAGGCATAGAATATAAAGCATGGATTTTAATAAGTGGCACTAATAAAAACTTAGCCTTTATTAGATTCAACATACATCAAGAATTAACAATTTTGCTGTTTCTCTTCAATGCTATAATGGACACAGTAACCTGGGACCTTCTGTGACAGGCATCCATGGAAGTGCCCGAGAACGGTATGTACACTAGACATCCGTTGGAGTATGAGAATGCGCCCACCCAGGAGTGATATAAGGTCGACACTCAAATCATTCATCAGTGGCTTCGTAGGTTGCTCTTAGTCTGTGCCAACATTATTGTTTGAGGTTTGAGTTTGTATTGGCGTTACTGATCGAGCCCATATTGATGTTATTGCTTGAGTTTGTATGGGTGTTGCTGTTGAGAGTGTATGCGAAGAGTTCTTCGGTGTTTTCTTTTTTTCTGCCATATCTTCATTTATTTGTTCCTTGGACAATCTTGTATGAGGATAATGTTGTATGAGGACAATGTTATGCTGATTTCCAAGAATAAACTCAATTCACCCATTTTTACCTTGAAACATAACACCAGGAAGACAGTATTCAACTACTGAAAAATATGAACTCAGAATTATCTAAGTAGATGATCAGGATCTTCCTAAGTTGAAAGATCTCAGTTTAACTATCAACAGTGACTTTAGTATTCTTGACGATATCACCACTTGAATCGATGCTGCATGGCTGAACTGGCATACTACTATATTTGCGATCCACGAATCAATGATTAACTCAAGTCTAAGACTGTAGTTCAATATTTATTGTATGACTCTGAATGCTGACCATCAACGAAAGAGAAAGAAAGAAGACTATCAGTCATGAAGATGTGTTGAACTTGTTTTGACTAAACTCAATCATGTTCAAAAAAGCAATATTTTCAGCCATTATGATGTTGCATCAATTTTAATCAAAATAAGGTAAAATCATCTACATTGGTATGGACAAATACTACTTACAATCGACAATATCGTCACACAATCATTATTCAAAATGAAGACCCAAAAGTGATTTGATACTCTACATTAGATCTAAAAATGACCTAACTTCACTATGACAAAGCCTTTGATTATGTACGGTGGAAGGAGAGATTGTGTGCTGATCCTGCTGCATTGGATAAATGAATAAGTGACTTTAAGAAAGGTACCTATAAATATGTTAGATAGAAAAAACAAAGCAAAGAAAAAAGCTTGTCTTTGCCTGACATTCAGAACCTGGATGTGAGAAAGAACAACTACAAACTGAACCAAGAGTATTTATGTGCACTGACCATGTGTAACTGATGTGTTTACCATCTATAAAAGACGAACCTAATAAAAATTGTCATTTGTGTTTTAGCACATGGTAGGTTAGGATTAGTGAGCGATAAATTTCAGTATTGAAAACGGTGTTGTTGGAGAAAAGTCGATTATAGTCAGTTAATATACTTCCTAACTTCTGGTGTAATGCTACCAGAAGCAGTGACAAGACAAATCAATTTCTTCACTTTTTTCTCTCACGCCTATATTTCCCCTGTGCATGTACTCTTTTTTTTTATGATGCCTTTCCAATATTTTTATACTTTCATTAAGATATATTTATTATATAAATTCAAATAAAAAGCTTTTATTTGTAAAATATTTTAAAAAAATTTATTTTTATAATTTCATAAACATATATTTCTTAGAAAATTTCAAATAAAATAAAAATTTTTATTTTTTTTAATTTTGTTATTAAAAATGCAAATAAAGACTAATTGTCTGTATAATTTTGTTAATTTTTATTGAATCTTTTTTAATAATGTCCTTTCCTTGCATTTTATTTCAATAAATCGATTCTCAACAGAAATACTGAAGAACAAGAAAAGTGAACTTATCATTGTTTCTGGTAGCGTTATGCCAGAAGTTAGGAAGTATGTTAGCTGACTATAACCGAAAAATCTACTACATGATAAAAATCTAGTGACAAATATATTGTTGCATTGAATGTGGTGTCACCTGAGAAAAGTAAGCCAGATATCTGATGAACACATTGTTTCCATATTTCTTTTTTTTTCCCTTTTCTAATTCCTTCATAATATCATGAGATTATCTCCCTTGTTTTAGAACTTTTTTGTGTATAGAAATAATCATTATCATCATTCAGTCTTGATATTTAAGGTGGGGAGACTGTCTCGGACTCTGGGATAAGCAACACCAAAACAACATCTCACACCTGCTGCCTAACTCATCATGAGTCACCACTCTCAGTCTACAGGTAACTGTTTTGGAGTGAGGGGTTATCTCTTTGCATCGGATTGCAGTCAGTAAATTCATGGCCCCATGTACAGGGCAGCTTAAAAGTTTGAAATATACAAACCTTTCCAGTAAGTTGGATACTAGTACTGGTTGCTTTACACATTTTACAATTGTCCTTGGTGCCTGTAAATATACAAGAAGAAAAAAAAAGCAGTCTTTTTTTTCTTAATTAAAAATAAAGTTATATAAATATTAGTGTGGGATAATTAATCAGAATAAGAAATGGAATCGGAAATCAGAATTTTTTGGGGAATCAGAATCAGCATCGGAATTAGAAAAATTTGTGCCTATTTTCCGATGCTAAAAACGATTCTTTTAATTGTCTTTTTTTATTTGATTTTGTTTAAAACAAAATCTTCCATTGTTTGCACTAATGATAAAATAATAAATATTTATTGCTTTTAAATTACCAGTAAAACTAAAATCATCAGTATTTTTACGTCTGAGAAAGTGTATGCACATTTAACATATGTTTTTAAGGTAATCAGGAAAAATAACAACTTTATAGTTAGATATTTAGAGATTTACAAAGAATCAGAATAGGTAATTGTATTGGAATCGGAAATGAAATTTAGTACGGAATATATATATATATATATATATATATATATATATATATATATATATATATATATATATATAAGAACAAGTAGTTAATAAAACATGTTAAAAAACACTTTGAAAAAGAGTTAAAAACATATTTAATTTTTAAAAGGAAACACTAAATAAATGGATAGTCCTTAATCCGGGGAGTTTCAAAGAAATACTTTTCTTCTCATCAGAGGGTAGGATTTAGCAAAATGCGGGATCGGATTTTGCTTGCAAAAGTATTAAATGAAACTACAAGTAAATCATAGATCTTACTTGATAACAAAAAGTGAAGCAGAGGGAATAGGGTGAATAAAAAAGTGATTTCACGTGAATGGAAAGTCTGGTGATGGGTAAAATTTCCAATGACGGTAAAATCCAAAGATGCAGAATCCAAGAAAGTTAGTCAAATTTCCATTAGCACAAGTAAAATCCAAGGGAACCGCGTAATTGGAAGATGATCCAAAGTAACCCAAAAGGCATACATCCGTGGAATAATTCACAAATAGGTACAAGGAAATGGGAAAGAATTCCAATATATTATTAAAAGAAAGATAAAATGTGCGTAAAAAAGAAATGGATCAAATATCCAGCTCGACTGTCGAGGCAAGATTGAATTAAATATATATATATATATATATATATATATATATATATATATATATATTAAGTAATGTGATTGATAATTTAAAATTTAAAAATCAAATTATAATTAAATTAAGAATCCGTTTCATAAAAAGGAACAACAACAAAATCAATTATCTGTACGATCGTTTCGGAAAACAATGCTTTTTATTGTGGTAGACATTATATATCTAAATTACAACGAGCACTTTCTCTTTCCTGTATTTTAATTAAACTAGTAATTTCCCTGTTACATTGAAATACACTCAGCTCTTTAGACTATTGTTCTAACCTCCTTTAAATTATATATATATATATATACATATATTATATATACATACATACATGCATTAACGTTTATTTGCGTCTTATAGAAATCCATATGCTAATACTTAGAAGATCCAAACAAATTTCAATGAAGGTTAAATTTAAAATCTAAAGAATTTTCCTTCAAGTCAGTCTGGGCCATTAAGGGAAATTATCAGTTAATATCTGTAAAAGGATGGAAAGAAATGAAATTCATTGTTTTTAAATAAATTTTCTTCATTTAAAAAAACAAATGAAATAAAAAAAGTATCTCAGTGAAGAATGAATTTAAAAAGGTTTACATAATGAATAAAAAAATGATATTTTTTTATATAATATATAAATAAATAAATAAAAGATAAAGGTTTACATATTAAATAATTATTTTATAAGTATTTTTAATATTTGAAATAAACGAACTTGTTTTGATTCATTAAAGCTATTTTTCATTGTACAGTTGTCTATAATAACAACTAGTTTTTGTTTTGTCTTTAAGAAAACACACTAACATTTTTGTACTTGACTAGTGTAAATTTTATTTTGAATTCTTCTTTCAAGGCAAAAATTGTAATGATGACAATTTGAATTATTTACAACTAGCAATATATCTTCACATGAATTATGCCAGGTGAATACCACTAGTGTATAACATGCATACATATACTCAGTGTAGATCTATTACTACAAATAGCATATGTAATCTAAAAAAAACAAAAAGAAATTGACAACACTCCCATGACATTCACATTATTAACCCGATATCTTAACTTTGCCATATTATCTTTGCTGCCAAAGACTTAATTAGTTTTACATGGCTCGACAATGAAGAAAAAAAGGCAATTTGTCCGTAAATCCCTGGTTCAGGGCTCTATGGACAAATTTATCTTTAGTTAACCTTTGACAATTAAATATTTTTGTTTACTAGCTAAATAGAAAAATTACTACCAAAACCTATATGATTTTTGGAATATGATATCTTTGTTCTGTGACGAGTATGTACATCTTAAAGATTTTTCTGTATTTTTTTTTTAAATAAGGGTAATTCTAAATATATACCAAATTTAATGTTGAGACTTGAACATATAAACATTCAGATTTCTTTTGAATTTCAGATGGTTTTTTTTTAACAGCCTTTGTTAAAGAAAATGTATATTGTTCTATTAAACTTTCATTGTTTAAATAATTTGACTTTGCTCGATTTTTTTTACACTCGCAGCATAAAACGATAACTCACCGAGGAAAGTCGGGCTCGGATGAAATATTTGATTCATATTGTTTTCCTTTGAAATCACTTTGCATCAAATTTGATTTTAAAAATTTCTTCTATATCAATTTTTATTGACAACAGATTAACAGTTTTTTAGGGTAATCAAAATAAAGAGTTAGTAGTGATTGAGATTCCCATCTTTCTTTGAACATTCCAAGTGAGAAAAATTATAATTTAGTTTGTGTAACAAAATTGCATAGGCACGTTTGTTGTTGCTGTGTTAGGCTGTGCATTTGTCATGTGACATGTATCAGGTTTAAAAAAACAAAAAAACTGGAAACTGCGATGGTGGAAGCTAATAGATTTGTTTTTAATATTATGTACAAAATATTGTAACAGCTTTTTGTAATTTGCAGAGGGATATATTTATTTGCTTCTGATTAACTGAAAGAAGACGTTCATCAAAAGTCGCTATTTTTAAACAGTATTTGCTAGTCGCTTCCGTTTCCACAACGTTAACATATTATAACTAATTTATTAATCAATAACAATTTAATCTCATTTAAACCTATCAATATTTCTATCCGCATTTCTTAAATAAACTTAGATTTTATTTTGAAATTTAATGTCAAGATTGTTTACAATGGACTCAAATTTTTTTTCAATGAGGACAAATAAAACCAACAGAAGCTTCTTTGATCTGAAAAAAAAAACCCAAAACATTTTGATTTAATCAAATTAAACTATTTCTTTAGATCTTTTTTTTTACAAGGGAGTCACTGCTTATCAAGGCTCGAAGGTCACTCGAGGATAAGGGTTAATGAATGTAAGGTAGTAGTGTTATATAGTTGTGGAACAGAAGAGAAATTAGCTGTTATCTATCTATCTATCTATCTAAATGGCGAGGCAAACAAGAGATGAGATGTAAACAACAGATGAATTCCAGGTGGACCAAAAGACCAACGACGCAATTGAAAAGTTGATGAGGTATGTCAAAATACCTGTACGTGTTTATGTTATGTCTGACACACACGCATGCAACACACTTAGATGATCACGAAACATAAATAAACTACACCACGATAACTTAGGATTCAGATAGTGAAGAAGCCACTATATAACACATCACACACAATAACACGACATATATATGAACACCACCCCACAATGTAACAGTAGTATAGCAATTGTTAACGGTGTAAGTTGGGTAGAATTTGATTATTTAAATACTTTAATGGTGAATGCTCTGACGAACTGAAAACACTTGTACCTCCTCGATGTAACTACCCCCAACAAACCCGACAAGCTACTAAGTCTCACCCCTGTACAGTAGAGATCCCTAGGTGCAGGAAAGCCTTTTACTCCAATAGTTTCTTCCCCAGAACTGCAGGTCTTTGGAACTCTCTTCCGGGATTCTGCTTTCTCAACTGTACTGATATGCAGAAGTTCAAGTGTAATGTGAACAAACATCTTTCTACTCATCCCCCTTCATAATGACCCTGCTAATTAAGTCCCTGATAGTAGCCCCCTGCTTCAAAGTGGCACTGTGCCTTGTTTGGGGTGAAAATTGAATTAAAAAAAAAAAAAAGGGGGCAATTCAACAAGAACTTGTGTACATTGGGTTTGAAGGTTACCATATTGTAGTCAGACAGGAAGCAGGCCAGCAGAACAGTGTTCCACAGGCGAGCAATTCTAGGAAAGAAGCTTTATTTATGAAATCTGTGTTTAGATTTAGGCACAACTAGAGCAGAGACAGGCTCGCAACATCTCTTTTGTGGGAAGAGGTTGCAGGGAAGAGAAAAGGGCATCACCTACTAGGTTTTGGTTTTAAATCCTGTCAAGGCAGGATAAGGCACTATATCTGTTCATATTTTTTTTGTTTTTTATTACTTCAAATGACAAGTTAAACAAAAACAAAACTCCCATGAATACAAAATTAGACACGAGGTTGCTTTTTAATGTGCAGAAAATAATAATTGCCTCAATCAAGAAGGATTTTTCCATCACTGAGGACAGAAAAGATGAATGCAGCATCAGAAGAGATATCACACCTTTCTCCTGGCTAAAAGGATAAAGAGATGAGTTTATTTGAAGAGCTATCTCCTCCTCTTTACATCAACAGTAATTTGGGTTTCAAGCAACTTATTTCAAACAACTTATTTCAAACAACTTATTTCAAACTAGCAGGACCCGTTAACCGGCGTTGCCCAGTGAAAATATCCCCACCCCCTCCACCTCTCGTAAAAAGTTTAAGTACGCCTGTTGTTGGTATTGCCCAACCCCCAACCTCCTCATGTTAAGAACAGCTTTTGGAATAGACATCCCCAACATCCTCATGGTAAGAATTGCTTTCAGAATGAACATCCACAGTCTACTCCTGTTAAGAATGGTTTTCGGAAAAGACACCCCATCTTTGGAGGTGGGGTAAAATATCTGCCCCAAATTTAACTTTGATAATTGCAACCCAAAAGTTTGGGGTATTAGAACAGATTTGTTAATCAGTATTATTTGAATTCTTCAGAATATTGGTTCTTTCATGTTTCAGTTGGTGTAACCTCTGACCTTCTTCAGGTATATCTCATCACACTTGGGAATCTTTCTGTTGAACTCAGGAATCTTTCAGTCAGACTTGGGAATTTGTACAGAATTGCAAACAAAATCTTTTATTTAATCCATGGGGATAACATGCACTCGTTTTGTCAGCCATGACTGGGTAAAAGTTCTAAATGATTCACAGTTGTATTCTTGAGAGTCACCCACTCTAAGTATTGAACCTTTAACCTCCAGAAGAGTGTAACTTTATAACTGAATTTTACCAAAAATACCCAATTTACTATATCATGGGTTCTTGCAATCCAATCCAACTAATACGAATCTTAAAACCTCAATCCTCATCTTAAAAATTCAGAAACATAATTGTTTTATTAATCTGTTAATCAATTAGAGTATTTGAAATTTGTTGTGTGTTTATTTTTATGCATCTCTTAAAATCACTCGACAAGAAAATCAGGAAACAATTTTCTTTGACTTTTTGTAAGAAGACTATTTTGTGCCATAATGTCCCATTAAACATTCAGGTGGAACAGTTTGTAGCGTTCTTACCGTCAGTATGACATTTTTCACAATAGACATGTCCACAACTGGTCAACCAGAACTTGATACCATCTCCGGGTTGAGTGAAGCATAGATTGCAGTGAAGCCAGTCTACCATTGTATTTGTGAGTGACAGATCAGTAATCGGGGAAGATCGTGATTGCTGCAAGACAAAAGATCATCACAAGTGATTATAGAAAAAGGAAACAAAAAAATCATACAATATTTTTTATTGTTCAAAATTTTAAAGTTAAGAATTGATAATTTCTAGTATCTATATATTAATACTGTAATACCTTTCACATGTGTATGTACGCATGTTACAGTTTTAAAATTGATCAGGAGATCCTATTTATTAAAAAGATGGATAGAATGTGATAACCTATAACAAACATTAAATTAGTATATAGATACGATAATTTAATGTTCGTAGCATATTATTACTTTCTATCTTCCTTTTTAATGAATAGGATTTCCCAATCATTGAAGACACAATATAAAAAAAAGAAATTGAAATTAAAAAATGATGTCGTTTTTGGGCTGTACATGAAACTAAAATATACGTTCTTGGTTTTCTGGCTAGGATCGAAGGGTAGTATTTGTCCCATCTAAAGACGGTATAATGATATGGATTTTTTATTCACACTGGGCGTCCATACAATAGGAATATGTTACAGACTCCTATGAGGATATTGGAGATAAACTGTAATAACCAGATATATTCTAACACTACATTAACCAGATTACTTAAATAAATAATTTTACAATTTTAACAAAAGGGCTACAATAATATTGTGGCATCTCCATTCATGCTGAATGTCCACAGCCGCTGTGGAATTTCCACAGGTCTTGCTAGTTTGGATTATTCAGACCCCTAGTTGCTATTTTAACAGAATGGATGAGAGTTCAAGTAGATGCAGAAAAGTTGAGATAACAGGGTCAGTTCACAGGAAATGGTCAAGGAAAACATGAGCAGAAGTTATAAGGATACATGTAAGAGAAAGGGGGATTAATAAAGACCTGGCCAGAGATAGTTTAGTTTGGAAATAAATTTCTAAAAGTTATTCAACACATGCCAGCATGTAATATAAATATGAAACTGATGATGATGATGATGATGATGATGTAATCTCCAACCTTCTTCAGGTACATATTTTGAACTCAAGATTTTATATAGAATTTTGAACTGA
This sequence comes from Euprymna scolopes, assembly GCF_053919585.1. Taxonomy (NCBI): domain Eukaryota; kingdom Metazoa; phylum Mollusca; class Cephalopoda; order Sepiida; family Sepiolidae; genus Euprymna; species Euprymna scolopes. The sequence continues at coordinate 1,206,699 of NC_136505.1, forward strand.
GCCCTTTATTTAATTCATGGAGGTAGATTGCTCTTGTTTCATCAGTCAAAACTGGGTAGAAATGTTAAGTAATTTTTATTTTATTTTATTTTATTCTTACCCTTTTGGGAGTTGTAGGTTCAATCTTCACCGCAGGCGATAATAACTATGTATTTATATTATATCATCTAGCAAAATACATGTTAATGGTGCACCAGTAATGCACATTATCAGTGACGTTGTACAGCAGGTCCTTAATAGTTTCATGTTCTTCACAACATTTCACCTCTTTGCTGTAACTCTATTGGTGGTCTTAATTGGATATCGATAACATACACTGATGATTATCATCAAGTATACTACTCATTTCTCTTTCCAGCATAACAGCTAAAATATTATAAGACGTGTAAATAATATTTTTAAATAAATTCATCCAGATGAGGTTCGTTTTGATAAGATACCATCTAAGTAATACATATCACATACAGAGCAGCAGAAAACTCTAGTTTGACAATTATTAATGCCACCAGAGTTCTTGCCTTTGGTAATATTTTTGCTGAAGAAAAACTCTAGTGCTTGTTCAGAATTTCCTTTATATTAAAAAAAAAAAAAAAGATAAAGAAAGAAAAATCTGTATGATGTACATACCTATGACGGAAAGAATATGTGGTATTCCAAAAATCATGTAAATTGATCAAGTAGTTTTATTTTTATAAAATAAAATTATTTTTAAGTGAAATTGAGTGTGGAAAGGATTAATCGAAATCATGAATAAAAAAATCAGAACTTTTTAAGGTATCAGTATCAGAAAAAATTAACCTAATTTCTGATTCCGAAAACAATTCTTTTAATATTTTTCAAACGTAATTTCCCATTGCGGTACTTATGAGAAATATTTATTGTTTTTAAACTATCAATAAAACTAAAATCTATAGATCATAATAACATCAGAATATGATGTAAATTTATTTTGTGTCGAAAACAAAAAGAATGAATCTTTACATAAATCCGCTACCCTTTAAAGAATGTAGTTGATTTACAAGGTTCCAACAAGATGCTTAAAAATGAAATAAAACATTTTTGTCAAGAAAAATACTGTCAAATATTATTGATAATTAAATTAAGAGTAAAATATAAAAAGTGTTTTTGTAATTTTAAAAATTTATTTATTTTTTGCTTGTGGGCTTTTATCTGGAGGTCAACTTTTGTCAGGTGCACTTTTGTTCGGAGGGTGGGGGACAGCCACAATTGGCAAATGTTACAACAGGTGGCCAAAAAGTGTGAAAAAAACAACAAAAAAGCTTTAGGCATTTTTGAATGATTAGTCTTGAGTTCAATTAGATAAAAGTGAATTCCTGAATTAAAAGGTTTTCACACTTCTGTGTGAGAACACCCTTAGCATCATTTATTTCACTTTGATTTCCTATGTCTGGTTATAAAACTAAATTTGAAAATATATAAAAGGTGGTTAGATGGGGGAATGCAATAAAATCTCAGTAATAAAATGGTTCTTCATTTATTGAAACCATTTGGCAATTTAGTTGCTATATTTCTATTCCATTGCCAAAACATGAAAAACTTGAATTTTTCCAACATTAAAACATAAGTACATTTCTTAAAACTACTTTAAAGACATTTAAATTGTGTTTTATGGAAAAAAAATCGCTAACATGTTTTTTTATTAATTTTTGTTATAATCAGCTAATGTACTTCCTAACTTCCAGCGTAACATGACTGGATGCGATCACAAAGCAAACCAGTTCCTTTGTTTTTTTTTTTTTGTTTTTTTTTTTTTTCTGTTGCGGTTATATTTATCTTGTATGCAATGTACATGTACTCTTATTTTGTTATGTTTTTCCAATCTTTCTTTTTTTATATATATTTTTTTTTTTTACACAGTGATCACCACTTATCAAGGCCCGGAAGCCACTCAGGGATAAGGGTTATTTGCACGTACATTACGTTAGTGTGGAGATTTGATGAAGTGTTTACTTAAGGGGGCGGCTCATTAGGAATTTGTTAACATTGGACTTGAAGATATCCAAGTTGTAGTCCGGTGGGAAGCAGGCAGACGGAACAGAGTTCCACAGGCGTGCAGTTCTAAGAAAGAAGCTTTGTTCATGGAATCCGCATTTTGATTTAGGCACAGATATAGAGTGGGGGAAATTTTTCACAGTGGATTCAGCTAGACATGTGTTTTTCGTGAAAGATTGGCGAGGGGGGACCAGAGATTGGAGTTCAGACGAGCACCTGCCATGGAAATAACGATAAAACAAGGATAGGCTCGCAACGTCTCTTCTGTGGGCGAGAGGTTGCAGGGTAGAGTAAAGGGCATCCCCCCACTAAGCCACAAAGTCTATTTTGTACTCTGTCAAGGCAGGATAGGCTGTTTTTAGCAGCTCCTGCCCAGATATGGCAACAGTATTCCATCCTTGGACGTACTTGGCTTTTATATAGATAGAGAATTGCATCAGTAGTGAGATATCTTCTGGAGCGGTAGAAGGATCCCACCATCTTTCCAGCGACCTTGGCAACAGACTTGATGTATGTGTTCCATTTCAGATCAGGAGTAAAGGTCAAACCCAGAAGCTTGTCAAAACACGGGGCCTCACCCAGACGAGAGCCATCCATCACAATTGATGCCAGCTGGGGATCAGAGCGTTGATGATGTAAGGATAGGAGTTTGGTTTTGGATGCATTAAAGGTAACCAGCCACATCTTCCCCCACTGAACCACGCGCTCGAGATCAGAAGAGAGAGAATCAGAGAGAACTTTGTCATTTGATGTGTTGCCGTAGATGGTCGTGTCATCAGCATAGATGTCAACGAATGATTTAAGTATGTGTTTAGGGAGGTCATTGATGTAGATCAGGAAGAGAGTTGGGCCCAGGATTGACCCCTGAGGGACTCCAGCATTTATAATTGCAGGCCTCCGATTTTTGTCCATCTACCACTACTCTTATGAGCCTATCGGAGAGAAATGATTTAATGATTGAGAAAACATTTCCAGTTATACCGTAGCTGGAAATTTTGTGAAGTAGACCCTTATGCCATACCTTGTCGAAGGCCTTTGATATGTCAAGAGCAATTGCCCTAGAAAGGAAGCCTATGTCAAGAGATTCACTAATCCTGTGGGATATAACTGTCAGCACATCTGCGGTAGATCTTACAGAGCGGAAACCATATTGTGTATCACTAAGAAGGTTATTCCTGCTGAGGTGGTTGACTATTTCTCTATTTAATAGGTTTTGTTTTTTTGTTTTTTTCGGTCTTATTTCAATTAAAAATTATTGAAATTAGTTTTTTTTTAAAAAGAATTATTGAAAACACTTTTAAAAATCTTTTAAAATTATTTTGGGAATATTATGTATTGGATACATTTGTTCTATGATGTTTGAAATTTTGTTATTTTTATTTCAATATGGGCGCTGTTTTACAATTTGTCATTGTTCTAAGGGAGACAACTCACGTTTACTAAGAGATTCGTTCATTTGTCATTTGTGTTAGGAGGCTAATAATGCTGTCAATAAGTTTAAACGAGCGGTTTATAAACACATTCTTTTTTATTTTTTTGGAGGGGGTATTCAATCATCAAACTTGCATAGTTTTTAACAGGTGCTTCTGCAGTTTAATTAACCCTTTTTTCCGTAAGTAACGCACCGACATTAACCGACCAAAGAACCGTTTAATATTTCACAAAAATTCTGTTTACATTACGTTACGGAACGAAGTTGTCACATTCCAAAAATCACGTAATTTGATCAAGTAGTTCTTTTTTAATTCAACAAAACTAAATTTTACGAACATAATGAAATTTAATAAAATAAATAAGGGAGACATAACTCAACTCAAAGTGTCGAGGTAAAAAAATCAGCCTTATGTTCACTACAATTAGTAGTAAAATCGCTAAAAATTGTAAATTTTGATTTTTTTAAGTTAAAAAAATATTTGATCGATTTACATAATTTTTGGAATATGACATTTTGGTTCTGTAATAAGTACGTACATCATAAAGATTTTTCTGTAATTTCTTTACTTTTAATTGCCGCCACAAATGCAAAATTGAATAAACACCAAAAAATGTTTTGTTTGTTAAAAACACAAAAACAAAATATGAAAATCGTTTATACAAAATTATTTTATTTTCGATCAAAAGTGAAAATTAAAAGCGATTTTCAATTTATGATCCAAAAAATATGAAGAATTAAAATTTTGTTGATTTAATTTATTTTCAAACTTTTTAAAAATAAATTAATGGTTTAAATTATTTTTTTTATGGCAGACGATAAAATCGATTATGAAAACAAGTTTGTTTAAAATCTCTCAAACGTACGAATCTTACCTGATTAGTTTGATGAGGATATTTCATTGTTTTCTTCTAAAAATTAATCACTTTTCTGCCATCTATGAAGGCAGGCGAACTTTTCTTCCGATGAAAATTAGAAAATTTTGTGTCTCTTAAAAAAAGTTCCAATCGCAACCATTCGGCTCAACTCGTTTGTTTCCGTAAATTAATTAACATTTTGACAATTTTATAAATTTTATTATAATTATTTAGGTAATTAATTTAATTTTATATTCTTCAAAGATGAAGTATGATGAATAACTTATAATGAACAACTAGATAAATAAATATATAGCCGTCGTTGTACGGTTTTTCCAGTACCAGCGATCGCGGTTCGATTCCTATCAAAGTTAGCAGCTAATATTTTTGTATGCAGATTTTCCTTAGTGTATTTAGTTAAACATTTTAGTATTTTTTATGAGCACCCCTAAGTAAATCACCGACTCCCCACCTCTCAAAAAAATGAAATTCTACTTTTATTAGATGATTACATGTTAACAGAACAGTGTTCACTGAACAGACCGAAAAAGAAAAAGAATTTTGTTTTTAAATTTTGAATAGGAGATCAGTTGTGCAATAAATTTAACGTAAAATAATCCCTTATTTCTGGGCCATTGTTGAACTGGTGAGCAGTTTAAGAGCGCGTAGTAGTTAGTTAGCTAAAAAATAATTTTTTTTTTCTTTTTTTTTTTTTTGCTAAACGGAGATAAAATCTGTTCGTTTTTGGGGTGGGAACGATGACGGTAAAATTTTGTTCACATATGAAAAGTTGAGGCACTTCTGTATGACAGTTACATATTAGCATCAGAGACGAGTTATTGTTGCGGACCAGGATATAATAATCCTAACTCGCTACAAAAGAAAATAATGAAACGAATGGAAAGAAGGAAACAAAACTCAATTGCTGAATAAAATAAACATGTCGTTTATTTTCTGTCGAAAATAAAGGGTTTAGGTGGAACACGTGTTCATTCAGTCGTTGACGACTACGCGCGTGGAAAAGAAAGGAATGAAGTAGAGGAACGAGAAATGGCAGTCCTGCATGTAGAAAGAGAAAGAGAGAGAGTGTTGGCCTCAGCAAAGCCGTGCGTGCATGATAGCAGTCGTCCACGTGGAAAAGTCTTCAAGCCAAGAGCTGTGGATGCGAAATTGTCTGGTTGACGAACCAAGGCAAAAGGGAAGGAAGAGGAAGTTGAATGTTTGTTGACTTTTATACCGGGGTCAGTGTTCTGACTGCGCATGTCTAGATTTCCTTTCTGGGGAAGTGACGTTTCCCATGTGTGCGTACATGTGCGCGTACGTGTGTGTACATGTGTGTACGTGAGCGTGTGTGTGTGTATGCACATGAATGTGAGTGTATATACATGAACGTGAATATATGTACGTGTCTGTGCGTATGTGAGTGTGTACATGTGGGTGTGTGTATGTGAGGAAAAAACATGTTTGAACATTATTGACTCCTGTTCTTAGAAAGAGAACTGCCATCTAGCAGCCATTATATGAACCTTAAATATAAACAAGTGTTTAGAATAACACAAAAATATATTAAAATGTATCAACATTAATACTACACATGAATAACAACGTGCAAGACAAAATTAACATTATAGATGAATGAGTTGTTAGCACGTGCCGAAACAAACTGGACATGCACGCTCGCTTTATTTACAAAAACAGCGTAAGAGACTGTTATGCTCTCTAGTGATAAAGACATCAATAGTTTCATCAGAGTGTAAGGGAGATAACTCTGTCCAATATATTACATCCCTTCAATCTTACTCCGGATCACAAACATAGTCTTCAAATTTTTTGGTGGTCTCCAAATACGTCCTGACCTGCGAGAGGGCGGTGATGCCGATTTTCCTACCACTGCTGGAGTCCCTGCAACTTCTTCCATCTGCCTGCTCTCAGGTACTAAACTTTCCTCAGGAACTTCAGGTGTGCTGAAAACTTCAGGTGTGCCGGAATTCTCAAGATTCTCTACAGCGTTATCTGCTTGTATCTCAGGCGTAAGTTCCACTGCTGCCAGTGATTGGAGTTTCACAAGCAGGTCCACATGTCTCCTTACTAGCCCTCTACCAGTTTCCACTTCAAAACTCACTGCTCCCAACTGTCTGGTAATGGTACCTTCAATCCATTGTTGAGTAGATCCATAGTTACGCACAAGTACAGGATCGGCTACTTTAAATTCACGGAGCGGTACCATTACTTTGCTCCCCATTTCCATTTTATTTCTCACATCCAGAGCCCTGTATGTGTCTGGCTTTGCCAAATGAAACACCGTTCTTAACTGTCGTTTGAACATCAGCTCGGCAAGAGAAACCCCAGTTGATGAGTTGGGAGTTACCCTATAAGTGAATAAAAATCTGTTCACCTTGGTTTCAAGTGTTGCCTTGAGGTCCGTTTCCATCCTTTTAAGTGCTTCCTTGAAGGTGCGTACACTGCGTTCGGCTTGACCATTTGAGGAAGGATGGTAAGGAGCTGTGAAAATGTGCCAAATTCCATTGACATTCATGAATGTTTTGAATTCTTCACTTGTAAAACAGGGACTGTTGTCACTCACGATTAATACCGGCAGTCCATATGTTGTGAAGATCCCTCTCAATTTCTCAATTGTGGTCATAGCTGAAGATGATTTCGTTATGCATATTTAAGTCCACTTTGAATGAGCATCCACTGCTATCAAAAATATGTGCCCCAAAAATGGACCCGCACAATCTAAGTGGACTCTCTCATGGCGAACTTGGATATTCTCAGCAATGAATGGGAACCTTGCCAGGGTTGCTTTGATTAAGCATGCAGGCTCCACAAGCATCCAGATTTGGCCACCACACATAGTTGCGAGCAAGGGCCTTCATCTGCGCGATCACTATGTGTGTTTGATGCAATTGCTGCAGCGCTTTCGTTCTAAGTCTAACTGGAATTACAACCCTACTTCCCTACAATACTGCACCATCTTCACATGTCAACTCTGTCCGCTTGTTGAAGTAGGGCTTCATTGCTATATGTGGAATGCACCTGCTCCAGCCATTCATGTATTCGTGTACCCGACTTGTGGTTAAAAGTAAAGAACCTTACCTCATGCATCATGAGGTCAGTGTGGAAAGTGCAGCGAGAAGAGAACAGTTGGATTTTGGAGTTGGATTTTGGAGTTGGGTTTTGGAGTTGGAGTTGAGTTCAAATTTAACGTCAAGCTATTTCGGCACAGTGACAAAAATGGGTGACCGAGTAAAATTGAGCAGCGATATCCTGAGGCCATTTACTGGAGAAGGTGATGTGGTTGCGTGGCTTAACAAGCTGAAGTTGGTGGCAAGGCTGCAGAAGATCGAGGATGTAGCCACGTTAATACCTATGTATTTGGAAGGAAGTGCTCTAGCGGTCTATCTAGAAATGGGAGAGACGGATCAGGCTGAGAGCATTGAAAACCGGTTAAAGACCGCATTTTCCGAGAGCACGTTTGAGGTTTACAACAAGCTTAAAAGAGTCACCTGGACTGGGGAGTCTGTGGACGTGTACGTGGCAGAGATAAGACGACTAGCAGGATTGGCTGGATATGGGGGATGCAGCCTTGAGAAGACTGTAAAGCTGGCGCTTGTAACTGGTTTCCCTGATCGCATCTCCATGGAGCTGCAACGACTTACTGATATTGAAACCATGGAGGTGGAGGAGATTCTAAGGCATGCTAGAGTTTTGGCGAAACAGCCCGGTGAGCTGGGGGCAGTCGCAGTTGCTGTGGCAAGCAGAAAGAAGCAACCAGTGATGAAGCAAGGCCGTGGATTTACCGGTAAATGTTTTCGATGTCAAGGACCACACCTGATGAGAGACTGTAGGGAGCCACGGCCAGACATTATCTGTTTTCGGTGTGGCCAAGTAGGGCACATTAGCAGGAATTGCCCTTCGCTTCCGGGAAACGAGTAAAGGGATGCTATTGTAGTAACCCCTTTTATACTGAACAGGCATATGAGAGTTTGTTGCCACAGTTAGTGATCACAATCATTAGAGCAGTGGATGGCAGAGAAGTGGAATGCTATGGAGAGGCCGATGCGGAGATTGTAGTAAGGAATATGCCATTGCGGCTAAGAGTGATCGTGCTGGATAGACTGGTTGCAGGAATCGATGTGGTGCTGGGCCTGGATGCGATAGACCAATTGGGAGGAGCTACTATTGCTAAAGGCCAGGTGAAGTTTGGCAATCAGAGTGCACCGGGAATAACAGGAAGTGTAACTAGGCGTGATACCAACCAACCAACCATCGAAACCCCGACCGTGTCTGATTGAGGATGATGACTTTCGAGCCTGCTTCGATGGCGAAAAATGGATGGTAGAATGGTGATGGACCGCGGAGCCACCTGTATTGACGAATCGGGTCAGCTGCTACAAAAGCACACTGAAAGGAGCTGCGGAGCTGCAGTTTGAAAAAGAAGTTGAGAGATGGATAGATGAAGGAATATTAATGCCGTGGTCAGGGAAAGTTGAAGGAATTTTGCCACTCATGGCTGTGGTCCAACCTATTAAGAAGAAAGTTAGGCCAGTGTTGGATTTCTGTGAGCTGAACAAGTTTGTTGCTTGTCACACAAAGGACGGAATCGACGTGCGTGAAGAAGTCGTAAGGAAATGGAATTATAGAGAGGCACCATCGCACTATAAAAGCTGTGGCATCAAGAAGCCGGATTTCGCCCCAAAAAGCAGTTTTTTAGTACAATATGACGCCGAAGGTTGGTCAAGACGAAAATTCAGTGCTGCACCGGTCTATTTTTTCTTATGAATGGCGACATCCATTGACTGTAACACAGAGTGAAGAACAGGCCTGCGTGGACATCGCAGTTGATGAAGAGGTGTGGGTGAAACCACCCAATTCTCATTGCACGACTCGCTGGGGAAAAGGTACAGTGACTGAAGTACTCTCCAAAAACAAGGTAGCGATTGACGGAATGCCTCATCACATTTTAGATATACGGAGAGTGTCCTTGCCATCAGAGGAAGAGGAGGTTGATGCTGATGTTGAAGTGTCTGAAGAAGAGCCTCTTCGACGATCGCACCGTGAACGAAGACGCCCAGCGTGGATGGCGGACTATGATACTAATTATTGATCTTAGAGATCAAGGGGGCGTGTGGTTAAAAGTAAAGAACCTTACCTCATGCATCATGCGGTCAGTGTGGAAAGTGCAGTGAGAAAAGAACAGTTGGATTTTGGAGTTGGATTTTGGAGTTGGATTTTGGAGTTGGAGTTGAGTTCAAATTTAACGTCACAACTCAAAGTAGGGTCTCTCTGCGTATCCATTCTCACTGCTGCCACAGTCACTGGAGCATCAATCAAGTTCATCATGTGTATCCTGTTAGTATTTGGTATGGTATCTTGTTCCTGTGCACTGATTGGAAGACGACTGAGGCAATCTGCATTTCCATTAAGGGACCCGGCACGATACTTCAACCTATAATTGTAAGCAGCCAGAAATGTGGCCCAGCATTGAACTCTGGCAGCAGCAAGAGAAGGGATTGGCTTGTGTTCAGCAAACAACTCCAATAACGGCTTGTGGTCAGTGAACAACGTAAAATATTTCCCATGCAGATATTGGTGTAACTTTTTCACTGCAAAGACTAGGGCCAGCCCCTCCTTCTCAATGTGTGCATAATTCCATTCTGCCTCAGACAGCGTTTGTGATATGTAGCATACTGGTTTCTCCCTTCCATCTTCCATTTTGTGAGACATTACAGCTCCCAGTCCATAGGGAGAAGCATCTACTTGCATTAGAATAGGTCTAGATGGATCAAAATGAGATAAAAGAGGTGCAGAACACAGCATCTTCTTGGTTTCTTCAAAGGCCCTTGTTTGTCCAGCACCCCATACCCAGAGATCACCCTTCCTTGTTAAGCTATGAAGCGGTTCCAGTATTGTTCATAAATTCGGCAAATGACTATGATAATAGTTAAGTGCCCCGAGGTAGGCTCTTAACTCCGTGATGTTTTGTGGGTGAGGTGCCTCTGTCATAGTGGCTACTTTGTCTGGAAGAGGCGCTATGCCTTCCTTACTAATTCTGAAACCCAAATATGTTACTTCAGGAAGAAGAAACTTGCACTTACTTTTCTTTAATTTTAATCTGGCCTTATCCATGGCAGCAAATACACTCTGTAAATTCTTCAGATAACTACTGTCATCAGTACCTGAAACCAAGATGTCATCCACACGCACCTTGCAAAAAGGAATGTTCTTCAACCTTTTTTCTATCTCCCTTTGAAAAATCCCTGTGACACTGTGTACCCCAAATTGTAGTCTGGTGGGCTGGTATAATCCTTAGTGGGTGTTTACTGCTAGTAGTTCCTGGATTTCTTCATCCAATTCCAGTTGCTGATAAGCATGGCTCAAGTCAAGCTTGCTAAATTTCTAACCTCCTTTCAAAGTAGCAAATATATCTTCTATCCGAGGAATGGGGTAGTTGTCACATGGTGATGCCCAGTTTACTGTTTGCTTGTAATTTCCGCAGATCCGAATGCCCCCATTATCATTTTTGGAAGTTGGTACAATGGGGGTAGTCCACGTAGAGTACTCCACTCTTTTGTAAATTCCCTGGGTTTCCAGGTGATTTAGCTCTTTCTCCACATCCCCTTTTATGGCATAAAGCACTGGTCTTGCCCGACAAAATTTGGGATTCACCATCTTATCAATGGGTATTTTCACCTTAAAATCTTTTAAACACCCCATTTCTTCACTGAACAGCGACTCAAATTCTTTAAGGACCTTTTCCAACCACGAAGGGGAATCTTCCTGGTATAAAGAAAACATGGCTTTCCAATTTAGCTTTACCTTATTTAACCAGTTGCGGCCAAGAAGTGTCGGTACATTTCCTTTCACCACCAGCAAAGGTATTCGATACTTTGACCCTTCCTGGATTACTTCTACGTCTGTAGTCCCATGTGGTTTAACGAAATAAATAACACAAAAATATATGAAAATCAAAACACTTATTGTATAAAAAAATGTATCAAAATATAATTTTAATGTATTAATATAATTTTTTTTTCAATGAGCGAACTGAAAATAAACTAATAAATATAATAATATGAAACATTTATAGATTGTTTTAAGAATTTTTTTTTCGGTAAGGTTGTATAAAAATGTAGCAAAATATAATTTAAAAAACATAAAACATTTATAGAGGTTTAAGAATTTTTGTTTTTTTTTCTACAGAAAGATTGCATAAAAATATCATTTTAGTTTGCAGTGTTCGAACATGCCTTTCCTCACATATACACACCCACATGTACGCACGCACATATGCACAGACACGTACATATATTCACGTTCACGTATATACACTCACATTCATGTGCATACACACACATGCTAACGTACACACATGTACTCACACATGTATGCACACATGGGAAACGTCACTCCCCCTGAAAGGAATTCTAGATATGCGCAGTCAGAACACTCATCCCAATATAAAAGTCAACACAACCATTCAACTTCCTTTTTTTCTTCCCTTTTTGTCTGGGTTCATCAACCAGGCAAGTTCGCGTCCACAGTTCTTGGCTTGAAGACATTTCCATGTGGACGAGTACCACCATGAATGCGCGGCTTTGCTGAGGCCAACACTCTCTCTCTCTCTCTCTCTCTCTCTCTCTCTCTCTCTCTTTCCCTTTCTACATGCGAGACTGCCATTTCTCGTCCTCTACTTCATTCCTTCCTTTTTCACGCGTGTAGTCGTTAACGACTGAATGAATACTTGTTCCACCTTAAACCCCCTTTGTACCCCCTCGATGTAAATACCCCTGACAAACCTGAGAAGCAGCAAAACCCCACCCCTACACAGTAGAAATCCCTAGATTTAAGAAGGACTTCTATTCTAATAGTTTCTTTTCCAGAAATGCTAGACTCTGGAACTCCCTTCCGGGTTCCTGTTTTCCCAACTGTACTGACATGCAGAAGTTCAAGTGTAATGTGAACAGACATCTTGCTGTTCAACTCCCTACATAGTATCCCTGCAACTCATGTCCCTGATAGTAGCCCCTACATAAAAGTGGCATTGTGCCTTGGCGAAAATGGAATAAAAAACAAAAAATGTTATATATCCCCCTTTTTTGGAAATATGATACAATTATGAATATCTCCAGTATCAAATGATCCTGTGAAATTTATTTTATTTATGAACACCAAAGAGGGGAGATATGACATATGAGAAATATTTGGAATTAAGTCTCCTCTTGCTGTTATTTCAGATCATTTGAAACCATAGCAGCAAGTTTTAGTCTCCCCTTCATCAAGGCCAGAGGTTTGGGGGAAATATCATATATTTTGTAATTCATATGCAAAACTAGGAAAACAAATGATTGAAACATTTTATGGCTGTAAAAAGTGCCAAAAATAGCCTCTAGATGATGGACGATCCTCTTAATGTGTGACCTTAAGAGTAAATGTCACATAGCCCACTACACAATTCAGGTCATTAGTTTTCCAACGAGCCTTCATTTGTTAAACTCTGATCAATAGTCGCTGAGATTTTGAACTTATAATATTGCCAAAAATGGTGGTATAGTGTGCTAATGAGACTAATGAATGGTTCAAAATGGTAATTGAACACATGTTCCCACATGGAAATTCTATAGCAAACCCCACTCTCCCCAATGGTTTACTTCTACTTGTGCGGCTATCATTGCCCAAAGGCAGCATGCATACTGCAGATTTAACCAACATAAGTCTAGTACAAACAGACAAAAGTTTATAGAAGCTAGAAATAATTGTAAGAAAGAAATAGTGACAGCTAAGAGAGAAAATGCATTGAAACACAGAAATTAGGAACCCGTGATTTCTGGAAGATCTACAACGGTGTAGTAAATAATGGGCAATCGACAATTCCCCCACTATCCAATAATCACAAAGTTGTTTGCATGGCAACTAAGAAGGCTAACATACTTGCCAGTCAGTTTGCCTCTAACTCCACATTCGATTCAAAAAACCACTCCCTCCCTGACTTTCCTTTGCGGACAGATGCCACACTTGATGATCTGAAAATCACTCCCTCTCATGTTATCGTAAAAAACCTAGACACCTCCAAAGCATGTGGACCCTATTTCATCCCGGCTGTGCTATTAAAAAATACTTCACTGAGGTTGCTCCAGTCCTCTTCAAACTATACAACAAATGCCTTAATGAATCTTGCTTTCCTGACTGCTGGAAAACTGCTTCTGTAGTACTAGTTTAAAAGAATTCTGGCGAAAGAACTGACTCATTAAATTATCGCCCCATTAGCTTGCTCCTGCTTTTCGCCAAAATATTTGAGTCAATTAAACAAGCTCTAGTTCATCACTTTACAGCTGCTAAACTTTTGACTGGCGAACAATACAGATTCTGACAAGCTCGTTCTACAGCAGATATCCTTACTATAATCTCTGAACTTATATACCATTCACTGGACAAAGCAGGTGATGGTAGAGTGGTAGCTCTAGATATATCTAAGGCCTTTGACAGGGTTTGGCACAATGGTCTTCTCAGGAAAATCAGATCTTACGGTATCACTAGATGAGTACTTAACATAATTAGATCTTTCTTAAATAAGAGAAGAATCCAGGTTGTTCTTGACGGTCGTACAATATATATAATAAATATATAAACAATGTGATATAAATGCAGGTGTACCTCAGGAGTCGATCCTTGGACCTTTATTATTTCTAATATTCATAAATGACCTCCCTGATAAAATTGTTTCTGAGATGGGTATATTTGCTGATAAAACCACGCTCTATAACAGGCACGAGGGGAAAACGAATGAACACATATTTAAGGAAATGGCAAAAACACTAGAGAAAGACCTCAAATTTGTGGTTGAATGGGGACAAAAATGAATGGTCACATTCAATGCTGCCAAGACTAAGCTTGTTTCCTTCAATAATTACAAGAAACCTTCTCAACCACCAGTAGCTTTGACTAAAGATGCATTACCTGAAAGTACTTCTTTCAAACTCCTTTGCCTAATGTTCACAGGGAACATGAGCTGGAACAGATGCATTGAGAGCATTGCCAAGGCTGCTGCAAAGAAAGTGGGTTCTCTCTACCATACTAGAAAGCTACTTACACCTGAAAGTATCCTGTATCTCCACAAGACCACCTTTCCCTCTTATATGGAGTACTATTGTCACATTTGGCCTGGTGCATCTGCTACTAGTCTCTCGCTCCTGGACAGAGTTCAGAAGAGAGTCGCCAACCTGATAGATCCTGAACTGTCATCTAAGCTTCAACCTCTGCTCTATCGACGTAATGTTGCATCCCCATGCCTGTTCTACAAGTATTTTAATAGTTCCTGCTTTCCCAACTATAATGATATTCAGAAGTTCAAGTTTAATGTTAACAGATATCTTGCTGCTCAACTCCCTACATATTATCACTGCAACTTATGTCCCCGATAGTAGCCCCCTACATCAAAGTGGCACTGTGCCTTGTTTGGGGTGAAAATTGAACAAGATACATATATGTGTGTGGATATATCTCTACTGGTAACTAAATTGAATATTGAAATGCTCATATCTTTGGTTCTCTGGGACGAATCTACATGAAAATTTGCAGGCTTTTTGAAGATTATAATACTATTCTATGGTTAAAATTTTATGACAATTGGTAAAAAAGAACCTATATTTTCAAACCAATAAAATATGCCCAAATTTGCCTACATTTGTATATATATATATATAGTGTCCTGGCAGGCTAGATTCAGTTTTGCTGCTTTGGAATGAATTTTGCATCGGGTTTTGTGATCTTCAGTGGAACTAGCTTTTACTAATTGCTATTTCACTTTCCGTTTGATAATTGAGGATGGTTTGCGAATATCATGACCATATTTTCTCATGATTGGTAGCAATGTTCTTATTTCATGGTTTATCAGTTTGGTCGCAAGAAAAGGAGAGTTGCCAGGTGTTGTATGCAAGGTTAGCAGTACATGGTTTGGATCATCTCCATTCTGGAAGCACTTGTGCAATGTTTTTTTATGATTTGAATTGTCCTCTCCACTAGACCATTAGATTGTGGATATTGTGGGCTGCTTGTTACATGAGAAAAGTTCCATTTTGTTGCATTTTTTTTGTAATCATAAGTCGGACTATGACAACAGCATATTCTTTTCTTTGTTTTGATTCTCAGGTATATATTCATTGATATCTTATGTTTTTATGCAGAGTGATGTGATTCTCGGTTGATTAATTGTGTCTGTGTTGTATATATACTCGAGAATAAAAACAATGAAAAGAATATGCTGTTGTCATAGCCTTAATCATGAGACTTTAATTGGGGACCATTATTGGAGATTACCAGGTTAGGTATTTCATGCTTGGAGAAAATGTGTTTTCATCTGGCTTATCACTGTTTGTGCAGTTGTGTCAGTAAGTTGGATGAATTCAAAATATTTTTGAGTAGTAATCTACTACCATTAGATAATCTTTCCTCTACAGTCTGAAGACATTTGTGCCAACCTTATGCCAAGGTTGGTCCGGTATAACATGTGACATCAGTGAATCTGAGTCAGTTTCTTTTTATCCCATCTACTATTTAATTGTTCATGTTTGGTTAAAAAAGAGCCTGGCTGGCATTGGATTGAGTTTTTTCAATTCCCAGATGAGTTTGATGCAAGATTCTACGCATTTCTTACATATTGGTTGGTACCACAATTTGTTGGCCTTTTAATATCAGCCTCTCCTGGTATGACAGGTCATCCTGATAATTAAAGTAAGGATGGAGACTTACCAACCATGATTTGCTGTTGCAATGTTTCATCATTAGATGTTCCAGTCGTCAGCTGTTGTTGATGTTTGTCACTGATGGGTATAAAGAGATTATCAAGTGTACAAAGTTCATTCTTTTTTTGTTTTTGTGCTGCACGGCTGAGTGTGTCATCAACGCACATTAGTTTGCTTTGAGTGCATTTGATTTATAACTTATATTTCTGTAGATGCATTAAGAAATGTATTTTGGTTTTGCAATTAGTTTGTGACAATGGTTTTGCAATTAGTTTGTGATCATTGTTTATTAGAAAGATTTTTTTCATCGTTGACCTGCTTCTTCTGGTGGTCTGTCAAAGGATCACAGGTTATCCTTTTCTAACAAAAAACAAAGAGGTGTAGTTTTGTTTGATTAGTTAGGAATGAATTTTCCTAAGTAATTCATCATGCCTAAAAACACTGAAGTTCTGCTTTGTTGGATCTGGCATATTCATGATAACTTTGTATTTTTTGTTATCAGGTACAACCCTACAACTGGATATTCTGTGTTTTAGAAATGTCAATAAGGTCATGTTAAATTGGAACTCTGATTAATTTCACAACTGATTTTCTAATATTATTCAGAACTTTACTAGTTGTAATTTGTAAAAGTTTTGAAGTATTTGCCCAAATAATGATGTGACCTTGTGAATTTCTATACCCTTCAATGTATTCAATGATTGATGCTATTTTTGCATAACATACGTCACTGCCATTATGTATACCATATGGTTTACATATGAATCTGCTTTGCCGGTAGAGTGCATTGAGATTGAAAAGCTTCAAACTTTCTTTGTCTACTTTGATTTGACAGAATGCATTCAGCTCGCTGAAACTTGCCCTGAGCTATGTTTTCTTTTTTTTTTTTTTTTTTTTACACAGTGATCACCACTTATCAAGGCCAGGAAGCCACTCAGGGATAAGGGTTAAGTACATTACGTTAGTGTGGAGATTTGATGAAGTGTTTAATTAAGGGGGCGGTTCATTAGGAATTTGTTAACATTGGACTTGAAGACATCCAAGTTGTAGTCCGGAGGGAAGCAGGCAGACGGAACAGAGTTCCACAGGCGTGCAGTTCTAAGAAAGAAGCTTTGTTCATGGAATCCACGTTTTGATTTAGGCACAGATATAGAGTGGGGGAAATTTTTCACAGTGGATTCAGCTAGACTGGTGTTTTTCGTGAAAGATTGGCGAGGGGGGACCAGAGATTGGAGTTCAGACGAACACCTGCCATGAAAATAACGATAAAACAAGGATAGGCTCGCAACATCTCTTCTGTGGGAGAGAGGTTGCAGGGTAGAGAAAAGGGCATCCCCCACTAAGCCACGAAGTCTATTTTGTACTCTGTCAAGGCATGATAGGTTGTTTTTGGCAGCTCCTGCCCAGATATGGCAACAGTATTTCATCCTTGGACGTACTTGGCTTTTATATAGATAGAGAATTGCATCAGTAGTGAGATATCTTCTGGAGCGGTAGAAGGATCCCACCATCTTTCCAGCGACCTTGGCAACAGACTTGATGTACGTGTTCCATTTCAGATCAGGAGTAAAGGTCAAACCCAGAAGCTTGTCAAAACACGGGGCCTCACCCAGACGAGAGCCATCCATCACAATTGATGCCAGCTGGGGATCAGAGCGTTGATGATGTAAGGATAGGAGTTTGGTTTTGGATGCATTAAAGGTAACCAGCCACATCTTCCCCCACTGAACCACGCGCTCGAGATCAGAGGAGAGAGAATCAGAGAGAACTTTGTCATTTACAGCCTTTGATGTGTTGCTGTTCATCATCCATTCTATCTCCACTGGAATTTTTTGACCACTCAGTTGTCTCAGTTAAGATAAAAAGAAAATGTAATAAGTCCCTCAACATACCTCTCCATCGTACAGTATATCGATACTCTATGGCTGACTGGGATAGCTTTTGTACATTTATATCAGATCTATCTTTGCGTTTCATGTTTAAAAAGAATGTGTCCTCTATAGCATCAGACCAGACAGAATGGTTAATTGTAGATATAGACTGCTTCATACCATATACGAAAAATTCAAGCCAAAACCTAACAGCCAGCCATGGTTCTCTCTAGAATGTGCAGCTGCTATTACACACAGAAATTACTATTTCCATTGCTTCCAACCTATTAGATGTACCGAGACTAAAGCCACCTTTGGGACTGCCACAACCATTGTAAAAGAGTAATAAAGAATGCAAGAGAGTTGTATGCTCAGTCTGTCAAGTCCAAAGTAGCAGAGCAGCAGCTTGGTTCCCACCAGTTTTGGTAAATAACAGGCAGAGTCCTGAATAGAAGTGCGTGCTCTATCCCAACCATCATCAATGAACCTGAGGTAATCTCGTCAGCATTGGACAAAGCCAAACTCTTTGCCAAGAATTTTACAGCTAATTCTACCCTTTGCGATCAGGGACGCTAACCCCCTGCATTTCCTCCTGTGTCTGAAAACACGCTATGCGACATACAAATAACTGTGCGTGATGTTGCCAAGTTAATCAAAAGCCTTGATTCCAGTAAAGCAACTGGCTCTGACGGCATTCCAATTATAGTGCTCAAAAAGCTTCAACCAGAACTAGCTCCCATACTTACAAGGTTGTTTAAGTGTTGTTTTGGGGAGAATTGCTTCCTAACAGCATGGAAAACCTCATCAGTACGCCCGATATTTAAAAAATCAGGTGATCGGTTATCTCCCTCTCAATACAGGCCAATCAGTCTCTTGGGTGTCATAATTAAATTGCTAGAATCTGTATTAAACAAAGAAATAGTCAATCCCCTCAGCAAAAATAACCTTTTTAGTGACATGCAATATGGTTTCCGTTCTGTTAGATCTACAGCAGTTGTGCTAACAGTTATATCTCATAGGATTAGTGAATCTCTCGATGGAGGCTTCCTTTCTAGGACAATTGCTCTTGACATTTTTTGATAGGGTATAGCTGGAAATGTCTTTTCAATTATTAAATCATTTCTTTCTAATAGGTTCATAGGAGTAGTGGCTGATGGGCAGAAATCAGCTCATAGTATTGATGTTGGAATCCTTCAGGGGTTCATCGTGGGCCCAATTCTCTTCTTGATCATTTGTAGACATTTATGCTATCGACATATCATGTTAGATGTTTTAAATAAAACAAAAAAGCATTTCAAAAGAAGTAAAGAAGCAGAAATATTTTTAAAATCAATTTATTAACTATTCAGATTGATGTTGATCAAAAACTGAATAAAGCCGTTCTCATAGTCGTACAAATTCGCAAAACAAAAACTGATAAGCAAACATTTTTTTTCTTCTTCTGTATCTGAGGTAAAAAGAGTTATGCAGCTCAACTTTAAAAGTTCACTCTAAGGTCTGCATCGTTCAATGAAACGAGGATAAAGGCAAACATCCCGGATATGATGCCGGTTGAGTAGCCAGCAGAGGAAACGTTCCAATCCAAGTCCATAACCGCCATGAGGAGATGTTCCATATTTGCGCTGAAAAAAGATACAAAGTTAAATTCAGAACAGAAAAAAAAAAAAGAAAAGAACAGTTGAACATGTGTGCATGAGTGATGATTTATGTCTGTGTGATGGAAATGAGATTAGTTGATAATAAAGAGTTTGGACTTGAGAAAAATGTGTAGTTATATTGCAATAAGTCAATTAAAAGAGTCGCCAACCTGATAGGTCCTGAACTGTCATCTAGGCTTCAGCCTCTCTCCCATCGACGAAATGTTGCATTCCTCTGCCTGTTCTATAAATACTTTAATGGTGAATGCTCTGATGAACTGCAAGCACTTGTACCTCCTCGACGTGACTACCCCCGACAAGCAACTAAGTCCCAACCCTTTACAGTAGAGATATCTAGGTGTAAGAAAGCCTTTTACTCCAATAGTTTCTTCCCCAGAACTGCAAGTCTTTGGAACTCCCTTCCAGGATACTGCTTTCTCAACTGTACTGATATGCAGAAGTTCAAGTGTAATGTGAACAGACATCTTTCTACTCATCTCCCTTCATAATGCCTCTACAAATTATATCCCCGATAGTAGCCCCCTACTTCAAAGTGGCACATGCCTTGTTTAGGGTGAAGATTGAATAAACAAAAAAAAATTTTCTTTTTAAATGAATACATGGAAAATTTTTCTTTATCACACCTATATAATGGCCTTGTGCCAATTTCGTTGTGTAATTTTACAATATTTGTTGTAAAATTTATTGTAATCATTATATGTAAATAAATATAATCACATCAAAACAACTAACTTATTTAAATCAACAATAAAACAGTCTTTTAAAATAATGTAACCAAGACATAAACTTACTTGTATACATAATTTGCATAACTATTTTTTAAACAGTCTATAATAAATTAATTCCTGGTGTTATTCACTTGTAATTACATCGTCCTATTTTCCTATATATATGCAATAGTTTTGTTAATATTAACATGATTAAAGTGATTTAACAAAATGATAAATTACCGAAAACTTACAATATCATGCCCATTAATTTTCAAGAAGTAATATGTTAATTATTAGTTTTCAATAATGTAATCGATTTATATTCAAGATATGTAATGGAAGTCATACATTTAAAAAGAATATTTAGAGCTAGATCAATTGCTGGTAAATGGCTGGTAGTTTTTTTTTTTTTGCTTGTCTACCATAACAATAAAGCAGAAGTCCTCTTCCTCCAAAAAAATGAACCCATTAAAAAATTATTGGACAAATTCTTATGAAATTTAAAATATAGAAAGCAGACATAATCAGCTTGGTTTGGTTCATTGTTTTTTTTTTTGGAGAGAATATACAGGATAAAAAAATGGACTTGGAGAAGGGGGAGTCAGGGTAAAGGGAAAACAAAATATGCTTAAAGTTGTGAGACCATTATTTCTTTCTACACAGACACGGCAGCTGCATAATTAATAACTAGAGTTTCTAATATTTGTAGGTGATGTCTAGACTGTACTATGTGCAGTACATAAAACTGCCTCATTAATGTAAGTCTGTCTCCAAGAAATGTTTCCCTATGGCAGAGTCATTTGTCAGATTACCTGGTTCTATGTAATTTAAAATTATAAATATTGCTAAGGACACAATGAAAAATAGTTGGTTTCACATTAAAAATTGTAAATAACCAAACTTTCATGAATGGCAAGGATACTGTCCTTGTGAAAATAAGGAAAGGTATGCAAAGACTTAAAAATAATTTGTGAGTTTGTTGCAAAATAGCAATGAGAAGCAACAGAAAAAACGTTTCGATTGGAAAAAAATGAATAGTCATTGTATGATGAGTCATGTCAAATACAACAATATTTGAAATGAAAGTTTGGATATGTTTGGAAACAAGATTGAAAAGTTAACTTAGGCCAAATACGTTTCAAGTTTGTATCCTTCTAAAGTAAAAGGAGAATTCCTGCAAAATGGCTCTTAATTCACCATTGTATATTTGTATATAAATATTTGTATATTTTAATTCACATTGACACACCGGTTCCCATTATATCATCAAAATTAAACAAAGCCGAGCCTGGTCAGTACATAAAATGGGGGACCATTTGGGAATTGCAGGTGCTTTATGTACTCTCCATTTATCTTAGCATTTCCAGTTGTGTAGTATTTCTCCTTACCACTGGACTTGAGCATTTCTGATTCAGGAAAGATGTGGTTGGGACTGCACAACCCTTGCCTCACAATTTCACGCACAACTAATCTTTCAGTGGGTATCCATTGCTCTTAAAACTGAACAGAGGCATTGCATATTTGTGCAATTGTCTGTTGTGCATTGTTTTTATTGGAATGCAAAAAGAAATATGTAGTCATCCTCAAACAGATAACTTTGATTGAAAGAAATAAATGCACTTTATAACAGACATGTAGAAAGACAAAAAGTAAAAATTAAAATAGTTATAAAACAACAAAGCACTTGGAGAGTGCATACCTCACCAATCCCCTGAAATACCTTAACCATACTAACTGATTTGAAGTATAAGCTTCAATATTTACTCCAAATTTAAAAAAAGTAGTTATATATATATATATATGTATGTATATGTATCTCTGGTGAGGCTTTAAAATTATTTTTTGCTGATCAGCTCGATACTATTTTATTCTTGTATTAATAATGCTCAACTTTAAAGCTTGCTACAAATCTGAGAAGGTTTTGAAAATAATTGTTTTTAATAAATCAAACTTATTG
The DNA here is from genome assembly GCF_053919585.1 of Euprymna scolopes. NCBI lineage: Eukaryota > Metazoa > Mollusca > Cephalopoda > Sepiida > Sepiolidae > Euprymna > Euprymna scolopes. The sequence goes on from NC_136505.1 coordinate 1,228,941, forward strand.
TTCACTTAAAACTTTATTTAGTGAGAAGAATTTGAAATAGTATTTTGAATTAAAATATTTAATAATTTCAATATTTATGAAAGGATTAATATAACAATATCATATTTAGTTTAAAGAGTTTCAAATCAATTATTTCTTTTTCATTTTAATGATTAAAGAAAATCTGTGGACAGTATTGCTGTCTTCATTTTTTAAAATCAATCTATAAAGATTGACTCAGCATTAACAATCATAAATGTTTAAAATGTATGAACCAGATAGATTATTATTATTATTTCAAAAAACATTTTTAAGTTATTAAGAAAGGCCTCAAGTTTTGACAAGCTTCTGGGCTTGACCATTACTCCTGATCTTAAATGGAACACGTATATCAAATCTGTTGCGAAGGCCGCTGGAAAAATGGTGGGATCTTTCTATCGATCCAGTAGATATCTCACTGCTGATGCTATTCTCTACCTATATAAGAGCCAGGTACGTCCAAGGATGGAATACTGTTGCCACATCTGGGCAGGAGCTGCTAGAAAGGACTTGTCCTGCCTTGATAGAGTTCAAAATAGACTTCGTAGCCTCGTAGGAGATGTCCTTTTCTCCTCCTTGCAACCTCTATCTCACAGAAGAGATGTTGCGAGTTTGTCTCTGATGTATCGTTATTTTCATGGAAAGTGTTCAACTGAGCTTCAATCTTTGGTCCCCCCTCGCCAAACTTTCACAAGAAACACTCGTCTAGCTGTAAACACTATCAATAATTTCCCCCACTCTTTATCTGTGGCTAAACCTAAACGTAGATTCCATGAACAAAGCTTCTTTCTTAGAACTGCACGCCTGTGGAATTGTCTTCCGTTTTCCTGCTTTCCGGCTGACTACAATATGGTTGTGTTCAAGTCTAAAGTAAATAAGTTCTTGATGAGCCGTTCCATATAAGTTATTAAATTTACCAAATTTTCATTACTAATGATTACTATATTGACCAATTTCTACTGTACACTCTTTAACCCTTATCCTTGAGTGGCCTCTGGGCCTTGATAATGTGGTGATGCCTTTGTAAAAAAAAAAAAAAAAAAAAAAAAAAACTGTCATCTATGTTATTGGAAGGATTGAAGAATAATAATACACCAAGAAGGAAAATAATAAAAACAAAAAGAATGTGACAGGCATGCATGAGAGTGCCCGAAAATGATGTGTGCATGCTCTCAGTAGACATCCCTTGAAGTGGTACGAGAATGCACCCGTCCAGGAGTATCATAAGCACAACACTTGAGTCATTTGTCAGTGGGTTTGTACGTTGCTCTTAGTCGATGTCGCTGTTATCATTAGAATTCATATTGGTGTTACAGATCAAGCCGATGTAATAGTACTTTGAATTAAAATATTTAATAATTTCAATATTTATGAAAGGATTAATAAACGATGTAAACGTCATTGCTGTAGGGCATGTGTTGGCAATCATTCTAAGTCAAGAGTTCTCTATTGTCAACCCCCGACACATAACAATATTCCTGAAATATGTTGAAGTTGATGAATCACGTTACACAATGTTAAAATATAACAAAATGCAAGTTTTTTTTATTTACCTGGTCAGTGTACCAATAATAAGGAGTTGGATCGATGCCCTCTCGTTCATAACCTTTCATCAATTCGTCCAAATCGTTCATCCTCATGGAACCGCCAATTATCTCTCCGACATTTGGCATCAAAAGATCAACCTAAGAATATGAAAAATATTAACAAATGGATTCAGGTTTTTATGGTAGCAAAAAAAAAAAAAAAAAAAAAAAAAAAAAATTAAGGGAGGGAAATGCGCCAAGTATACATGGGGGGGGGGAGAGAAGGTGGGAAGTCATTTGTTGATAAAATCATCTTACTCCCCAACCCCTATCATGAATCATTAGAAATTTTAGCTTTAATGGCAAAATAAAAATTTTCAGTTTTCAGAGAGAACTGTCAGAGAGAAAAAGAAGGTAAGATAAAACAAAATGAAGAGAAGAGGAAAAGAGAAAAAACAGAAAAAGTGAAAGAAAATAAAATGAGAAAGAAAAAAATTTCAGTTGAATAGCAATGAAAAAAATAAGATAGAGCTTCAGTGATTTGTTAACAGAAAAAGCGTATTTTGATAAAAAAACAGACAATTCCATAAACATTTAAGCGGAAACCTATGTTTTCTGGATTAAAAAAAAAGTGGGAGGCAGAATTCTACTAAAAAGTAGAGAACTCTGTTTAGAATTACACTTGATTAAAAAAATTAAAATATAGAAAAATCTTTATGATGTATGTATTCGTGATGGAAGGAAGATTTCATATTCCAAAAATCATGTAAATTGATCAAGTAGAATATATTTTTTTTAAGAAATCATATTTTACGATTTTTAATGATTAAAAAGTTTTAATTATTTTGAATACAAACAAAATTTTTGTAGTCGAATTCAATTGTCATCCTTAAATTTTGGCAAAATTTAAAACAAGATGGTTGCTTTTGCCCTCATCTTTGTTTCCTCATAAAATTTTTCTCAATTTAAAAAAAAAAAAAAAAATTATATGATCAATTTACATGATTTTTAGAATATATCTTCGTAACATGATGAATATGTACATCATAATGATTTTTCAATATATTTTTTTTTAACTAAATGTAATTCTTAATAAGTAATAAGAACTCATATTTCTGCTTCTGATTTGTTTCTCTTCTTTTACTGAGGGTAGCAGTGGGGGATGTAATCAATAAAAAAATGTCTGCTATAGTAATAAATGCAGCTCTACGTAAGAAATTTTATGAAAAAAAAAAAAAAAAAAAAAATGAAAAACGTTAAGAAAATTTTATATACGTACAGACTCGGTGACACGTTTGTCATCTTCGCAACGCTGCATGTAAAATGATTTGATTTCTGCCGGAAAGCGACACAAGAAAATAGGTTCGTTTATTTGGTCGGTCATTTTTCTCTCTGGAGCTTCAGGAATGTCCTAAAAAATACAATAATTTCAAAATACAATCAAATATGAGGAGAAAAAACAAAACAGAATAAAAAAAAATTCTGAAGAAAATGTTTTTTTACTTATCCTCAAAAACAATCAAAATTTATGTTTGTCACCAAATCCAATTTTAATATATTTACATACTAGATAATTGCTTTAATCTATATTCTGACTTTCAATAAACGAATAAATACTAAACTTTATAAATAAAATAAATAAGATTAATAGCAAAATTATAGTAATACCAGTAATACACCGCGATTCGTAGATTCACAATCATTATTTGACTTTGTTTTCATTTGAAAATGTATAAACTCTGACATATCAAGATGATACATCGACAAACAAGGAGAATAGAAAGTGAACCGTAACTTTACTTTCCGTAACCTTGTAACTCACTTCCCTTATTTGTCTGTTAGCCCTCATGTTCCATGAGAGATGTTCTGACATTGGGGAAAGAATTGCTGTTTTCTAGGTCGAAATCTGTCAACACTTATCATTGGCTCTTTTAATTTTTTCTTAACTCCTCACATCAAGTGGTTTCATGCTTTGCCTGGACAGATTTCCATTCAAAAAAATAAAAACAAAAAAACTGGCCAGGCATTTTGGACAAAACATTTTTACAAATAAGACGGAATTAGAAACCAAGTCTGCTACAAAAATAGTCCAAAAGAGTCGCTAAAAATACATCAAGACCTTCCATTGCAAAAAAAAAAAAAAAAAAAAAAAAAAAAAAACCCTAAAAAACTGGAAGAATGGTCTGACCAACAGCATACCAAGTATTTTGTGGATGAATTTATCCAGGACTATATAAATAAGGAAAAAAGAAGATTGTTTCACTATGATCAGGTATGATTATAATAGCTATCCAAGATCAAGGCTTGATGACGAATGCTTTCAAGAAAATGAGTGGTCTCAGCAATGACAACAAGCGCATGTTCTGCCACACAAAACTAGATTATGAGCAACCTGACATTCAGTTGTAACATTCTGCTGGGGGATAGCTAATATACAATCTGACACAGTGGAATGTGTAAATATATCTCCGCTGGACGATCTGTAAAAAAAATTTAATAGTGCATGTAGTAGAAAGTCCTTGGAACACATACCAAAAAGAACAGTTGGAAATAAATCATATCAATTCTTTCTAAATTTACTCACCTCTCCAAATTCATAGAAAGTGCCATCTTCCTTGGTAATCTCGTGTTCCCTCAAGTATTCAATCGCTTCCTTATAATCCATTCGTCTAAATGGACGTTTTGGTGGCTCAAAGTTCTGTAATGAAATAAATATTAAATAATGAATACTAATTTTTGAGGTTAGAGTTATCTTTCTTTCAAGAATTATAAGAATAGAATAAAGTAGTCAGTAGGTGGCGCTGTCAGTAAACTTACATGACTGTGTGAAATTTGCATATGGTAGTAATTTTACTGAATTAAGGACGGATCATGATTGGCTTACTGAAGAGGTTGAAAATGTAAAGGATATTCTTTTTTAAGGTTAGAACCATCTTTCCTTCAAACATTGTAAGCTTGAAATAAAATAAATTTTTCATTTTATTTTCGTTTTTGCTGAGGATGTGGCATCCTACAATAGGTCAGACATTCACCAACTATTACAGAGACTCCAATCAAGAGATTGTTTTAAGTGCAATTGTTTTGATCTCTCTTGCACTTTGTTTACTGGGTATATTTGCCAGGTAGTTTTTGAAATACTTTTTTATGAGCCCAGTAGCTACTATAATTATTGGAATAATGGAAATCTTCCTAAGATTCCAGTTTCTTTTCATATCATACATAAAACCTTGGTATTTAGTTATCTCCTCTTTAGTTCTGTTTAAGACAAAATCGTTAAGGACACCGACTTAAATTAGGATTGCTACTCCCTCTTCATCCCATATCACTGTCAGGTTTAACAGATTTAGTATTACAGTTTCAATAACAGAAAAGAATCTGGCTAATATGGTTTTGTGGTCCTATCTTTTAAAGAGGTAAAATATCATCTTTATTCATTCGTATCCAAAACATAACGTACATCAAAATGGCTGCATGACTTATAAAAAAAAAAAAAACACATGCAGGAACTCGCACAAAAACTTTTATCAAGAAAACACAACATACATGTTTTTCGGTTCATAGATTTATTTATGTTATATTTCTCTGGTTAGGATATCACAGAATGATACTTACTAATCAACTGACATTAAAAGACTTTCAAACTAAACCATGCTCTGTGATACTATAAAGTGGCCCTGGGGTGGATTTGAGCCACTAAGTGCTGAGAGGGGGGGAATAGACAAAGGAAGAGGAAATAGCTTAGAATAAACAAAGAAACCGGAAATATCCTACAATCAACAATGGATAGGAAATAGCAAAACAATAAGAATAGAAACCTTCTGATAAAACAGGGAAGGGCAGCTTCCGGTAGCCAGGGTGGGGTGGGCGACTTGAGAGACCAAGACAGAGGAGACAGGCAGTTGAGATCTAGATGCGTTAGATGACAGATGGGAGTTGATAACGATTACATTTGAACAGTTATAAAGTTGACTGTGAAATAGAGTCATGACAATTTTAGAGTTGACTGTGAAGCAGGGATAGACGAATGTAACATCAATAGGACGGGGAGAAGACACACACACACACAAGTCCAACAGTCAATTTATATGTGAACATACGCGTTTGTGTTTTTCCTTTCTTTGTTCATATTTCTATCTATTGTTTCTTGATCTGCCTTTTTCTAGAATTATCTTCAATTTGGATGTGTATACATTTATTTGCCCAACCAGAGCTTCAATTAACGCCCCACAATAGTGTAAGCGGTTGCAATGCAGAGCTGACTTGTCTGAGCATCTTCAACCTAAATAGCAGGAAACCAGAAATGCCAAAACATACACCACAAATCCATAAAACCATAGGCATGTCATTTCACTATATTCTCAGACAAAACAAAGAAAAAAAAAAAAATCAGTATTAACTTGCATGTGACATACAAGATATAGCTTTAGTGAACTCAACTCCAAGTAATAAGTCACCAACAGGTTAAGATGAGAAATCTCATAAAATTTAGTCCGTATAGGCATCATGAAACTAAATTCCACCTACCTGACCACTAGCACAGATTATATCATCCAAATGAATCCAGATCTTCCAATTTATGCAGACAACACAAGGTGCAAGTCTATTACAAGCCTTGCTGGGTCGTAAAATACATTTAAAGATATTTTAATTCATGCAGATTACATATTTATTACTACAGAGTCAATTCTCTATTAAATATTATATTGTACCTAATATTTAGTAAAGATTTCAAAAGTTTTCAAAAAAAGAAAAAAAAAAAAAAAAAGACCTTGGTGCAATCAGCTAAAATCGAAACCAAAACATTCAACACTTCAGCCTCGTAAAAAAAAGAATTAATATTAAATGATTTGAAGAAATTAATCTAATTTTGGCACGTGCAGAAAGAAGTAAAAATATGTTAGCAAGTTGAAATGAACAGTTTGCATTTCAACTTGCTGATACATGTCAGTATGCATTCATCCACTCAGATAAAGATTTTACTCGTTATAAACCATCCTTGGTGTAGGATTATTATTTCCAGTTAACTTCAGTGTTATATTACCAGTAGTTTAAGAGTTTAATGGTTAAATATATACAGGCACATAGACATACATCTACAGTTTTATTTATATAAAAAACAAATGAAATTTTATGGCTAAACAATAATCTCTAAATGCAATTTTGCAGGATAAGGGAGATAATTCAAAATAATTCAAACTTTTGCGAAATTTAAAAAAACATTCTTAACATGCAAGGAGAGAGTATTAGAAAACTCAAATTCACTTAAAAATAATTTTCTTTATAAAAATAAAACTACTTGATAAATTTACATGATTTTTAGCGTACAATATTTTCCGTCAATATGTATGTAAAGAAAAGATTTTTCTTTATTTTTGTTTTTTCTTGAGGAGGGGGAGGGTTGGAACTTTTTTACGTGTATTTTGTCGAAACTTAGGAATCTGCACAGAATTTCAAAATAACAGACTGCCGAAGAAACCTAACATAGAAAAAGTATGAACTGTAAGTCCTCTCTCTCTATATATATCTTTCATGCAAGGTATCGGCGATTCCTTTATTTCGCCATTTTTGTTGTTTTGCATTGATATATTTTTTGTTGGAATTTTTGGACACTAGCGTAATACCCCCACCCTCAAGATTTATTTTTCTTTTGTTGTTTGATTTAATCTTCTCCCCCCTCCCCTCCCTTAGCCTATTATTCTTTTTTGTAATAAAGTTGTTTTAAAATTTAAGACCGTGTTTGCCTCCGTTCTCTCTCACTGTGACATAAGTAAAATTCAGTTTTAAGTGACACTCTTCTGGAAGTTGAGGATAAATCAATTACAGAATTATTCAAGACTTTACGACGATATTGTCCCATTGACTACCGTACATTCATTAATCCTTATCCTCAAGTGATCTATGTGCCTTGATAAGTGGTGAATCATTTGTAAAAGAAAAAAAAAATGTCTAATATGGAGGATTCTAACATTATTTGCATGGTAGGTGCTCGACTAAGCGCCAATTTTTGGTTCTCCTCTCTAAAACATTAATTTCCAAACTTTAGAATTTTCATTTCTTTTTGTGTACCAAAAACTAAAACCTCCATCCGTGGAATACAATATCAGGTGGCTGCTGTCCATCTAACTACAACATAATCGTTTTTCAAGCCCAATGTTAAATTCTTGTTAAGCCACTCGCCTAAATAATCTGACCATTTCATCCATTGTTTCTAATCCATCAAACATGTGTAACAGTGCATATGAGTGCGTGTGAATATATCAGCAGCAGCAGAGAATGGCTGTCATGCAAAAAGATTAGCAGCAGCAGCAGAACAACGTGCATATGCAAAGTTGGAAATGTGTGCAAAAAGAAAATGGAAAAAAAAAGAAGAAAAATGCACGTGCTCGGGGTAGAAAGAAAGTCAACGTCTAAGAAAATAGATGCATAAAGTCAAGGATGATAATGGGCTGGCTGTGCCCAGTATGTGGGCAGAAGAAAGAAAAGCGCATGCCAGGCTAAAATGGACAGGTGGCAGCGAACGATTTTTTACAGGGTGTTGAAAGTAATGGTAATAAAAATGTTTTGTAAAAAAAGAAAAAAATGCCGACCCGATTTTATTTCTTTCCAGTTTTATTTTTATGAATTATTAAAGTGTAAAACATGATGTTCATTGTCAGTTAACAATCTCATTAATCCTTATCCTCGAGTGGCTTTCATGACTAATTATTGAAAAAAAAAATATAGAACATAGTGAGAAAATGATTAGTAAAACCTTTCGAACTTGCACTATCGCTTGGAACGGTACACAAAGTAACAAAATATCGATGTCAAAAAAGACAAAACATTCTTACACATTCGAATGAATTCATCGAGATAAAGATTTTAAATAATGAACGATATTCAATGGATTATTCAGAAAACTATTCTCATCTTAGATGTTATTCTCATAATGTAATCTTCTTCACGTGCAACTTGTCCAACTCTGAAATCTATACGAAATTTCAAACTGAACATGGACATACGAAGCAAATGATAAAGATCTTAAGTAACAATCACTTCTAACTGACAAGTCTTTTGGAGATTGAAGGTTCAAATTACTTCAGATTTTTACCCAGTCAGGCTGACAGAATGAGAATAATCTACTCATATGGATTTAATAAGAAGTTCCGTTTGAAATTTGATATAGGTTTCTGATTTTGACAAGATGTGAAGGTCAGAGGTTAGATCGAACGAAACGTTGTGAGAATGGTCATCTGAATAAACCAGACGACGAATGTAAAAAAATTTCAAAATCTCAAATGATGTAACTTACAGGGTTCAGCTCTTTCAGGATGTGAGCAAATGGTGATTTCAATACTCGATCGACGACATCGACAACAAGAAATTCCAAACGGTTGAGCAAATCATCGAACGTTATAAATGGACATTCTGCTTCCACATGCGAATATCTGAAAAAGCAAAAACAACAGAAATTAATTTTTTTTTTTTTTTCTTGAATCCTTTGAGATAAGGTTTCATAATTTGTGCATTCATTCTTTTTGCAAACTTATCCTCATCTTCATAGTCGTTGTTGCTTCACTACGTTTCGGCCAACTCATCAGCTGCCCTTCTTCAGGTGATTAACCACAACGGGATAAGAATGCTGAGTCTTATAACTTATTCCCAGTAATTACTGCCTTCCATAATTGTTGTTGCACGTTTTGGCCAACTAATCCTCTGGCCTGCTTGGGTAGGATTGAAACCATTATCTTCAGACAATATTCACTGGGAGTCGTATAGAATCTACACCTTTATCCAAGCAGGTCAGATTAGTTGGCCTGCTTAGATAGAGGTGTTGAGTTTTTACAATTCCAAGTGAGCATTGTCTGAAGATAACGGTTTCAAATAGCAAAAGTTTAAGCGTGTGGGAGGTTAGAAAAGTTTAGTGTACAGCAAACTATCTCAGAACCCAATCAAATAATTATCTTCAAAAAAAAAAACCCAAGTATAAACTTGTGAAAAAGTCAAAATGAGGTGACGAGTAGTTGAATCAGAATATGATATAGAAGGAAAATAATGTAAACTTTATCTTTTTATTAAATATAGCAAGAGCCGTTAGCCTTTTGACTACAAGCAAAGTGTAGTATCAGTTTATTATCTATTATTTAAAAAGGATCTAACAAAATTTTAATTTTTGTTCTTTCTCCACTCACCATTTTTCTTCCAGTGAAATCTTTGTATATATATATATATATATACATTTATAAATATGCATATTTATGAAAAATTAAAATTTTCCAATCAATCTGAGGATATCTTAAGTAGGATGGCCTCTAGTGTAAATGTGGTATTGTGGTGACCTATATAATTCCAGTTAACAGTAGCATAAACATTTATAAGTATTTGTGACCAAAAATGACATGTGACACCCATTCCCCCCCCCATTTTTGATGGCCTGTGTCTAATTTGTTGTAAATGTAGCTTTTTTTAAATACTTCTGCAAAAGTGTAGTATCTGTTTTGATGTTACACTTCATTTTTTTTATTCTATCTTTGCTCAATGAAGGAGAAACCCTTTTAGATTGAGGCAATTTTTATTTTTGTCCTAAATCAGATTATCTTTTTGTTTTAGAGGAGCTGGATTTGCTCTACATTGAAAATCAACCTTGCATTTAACTGCCATCATGATGAGGAAAGTTAATCGGGACAAGAGAGCAACAAAAATGAATCATTTTTAGGGTGAAGAAAAAAAACACAAAACAAAAAAAAACAAAAAGATAACTCACTCTGCCAAATGTCGTCGGGTACGAGACTGCTCGGCACGGAATGATGAAGCTATACAAAAAGTATCACCCAAAGTTGGAATGCAGGTTTCAAGGTAGAGTTGAGACGATTGAGTCAAGTAGGCCTTAAAAAAAAAAACAATCAAATAAAAATATGATATGCTAAAGCAATTTAATGTTTGTATATATGCTATCATCCTCCACCCTCATTTTAGGATTATCTGGTAAGCAAAGATGATTATAAATCTGATGTCGTTAAGATAAATAATTCCAAATTTACCCATTAAAAATTAATTGTTTTAAAATCAAATTATGCTGTATAGTACAATTTTAAATAAAAAACATTTCAAAATGTTTTACAATCCACAGAGGTATGAAAAAGTGGTAAAAAATTCAAAGACGTAAAAAATAAATGTAACGGTAACATATATTGCGTGGATTTCTAACAGTAATTTGTTTAATTTTATCTTTAAGAATTATTAGAACTTTAAATATTTAGGGTGTCAGTTTTCACCACCATTATCTTGTTTGCACCAATCGTTTTACATGATGTTTTTCAGAACCGATTCCACGTTTTAAAGTGTGTAAAACCACTAAAAACTTTTCCAGATAATTAGAAGAGTAACTTATTTTGCCTTTGATAACATTTATTATACTTTTTAATTTTTGACCACTTTTTCGTACTTCTGTGGATTATAAAAAAAAAAACATTTTTTTTTTTTTAATTTGAATATTTCACTAAAAAATGTTTTTGTAGTTAGAAGACAGATTATTTAGGGTTTTAAAAGAAAGTGCAATGATTTTAAACAAATAAAGAAAAGGCATATTCATTTTATTTCAAATTTTAGCATGATTAATCAATGAAAATGATATTTCAAGCTTAAGCATGATTGACTAGTGAAAATGATATTTCAAACTTAAGCATGACTGACTAGTGAAAATGATATTTCAAGCTTAAGCATGACTGACCAATGAAAATGATATTGTAAACTTGAGCATGATCAATCAGTGAAAATGCTAACTTTGAAAACGGTTTTAAACAGGCAGATTTATTACTTTCTTGTTCTGATTTCAACTTAGAAAAAACAAATCACCTATAAACGGACTATTGTACACAATCCATAGATTTGTGCAGAAAAATACTTACTTGTTCACCAAAATAATCTAATTTGAATAACGTTGCACCACCTTCAACTTGTGTTTGCACCAAAGATGGAGGAGTTATCTAAAAGAACAAAACAGATCATATTTAAAAAAAGCAAAGGAATCATTTAACTGACAATCTATCTCATTAAGTTTTATATTGAACTAATAGGGCTACCTACTCGGCATTGCCCAAGACCATAAAATAAAATAGGAAAGGTTAAAATGTGTCTGACATTTTCCTATTAAAACTTTTGTCTTTCTTCCTTTTCTATTTTACTCTTCCTCTACCCTTTTTTTACCTCTGCTAAGGCCATTCCTCTTAATTGAAAACAGTTAAAGTCATTCATTTCTTAACAGAATAGATAACATTGGAAATAGCTGAAAAACCGACCCTCATACAAAACCAAGCCCAGTTAACCCTCACAGTAAGGATATTTTTTTTTCTAAATATTTAGATATTATATATATGGGGCAATACTGATCAAGACAATACCAACTTTGTGGTGGTTTGTTTGGTATTTTATATGCATATAATAGAAGATGGAAAAAACTTACTCTAAACCCGGTAAATACAGTTAGTTCAAGTTGAAGAAATAAATGGATGCTGTTTAAGAGACATATCTAGAAAATAATCAGAATTTCAAATACTTACCTCAAAATAACCTTCAGCAAAATAATGTTCTCTGAAACATTGTGTCACCACAGATCTCATCTTCAACACACGAGATGTCTGAAAAAAAAAAAAAAAAAAAAAAAATCAGGTTTTGTAGTTTTTGAGATGAGCAATGGTAATTTGTATTTGTTTTATTGTTTGTTTGTTTTTACAGCAAATCAACTGTTTTTGGTTATCTATTGCAGAGTCAGTTTTAATTTGGGGGAGGTTATTTTTTTTTTGTAGACATAAGTGTGTTAGAAGTTTATGTAGTTGTTTATATGGAAAATGTAAATCAAAAAGAAGAGTTTCACTGATAGGACATATATGTTCTGGTGATCAATAATCTCCCTCTCAGTACAGACCAATCAGCCTCCTGTGCATCATGAGTTGCTAGAAACTGATAAACAGAGAATTGGCCAACCACCTGCTCAGTGACATGCAGTATGGTTTCCATTCTGTGAGATCTACAGCTGATGAACTAACTGTTATATCACACAGGATTAGCGAATCGTTTGATACAGGCTTTGTCTCCAGAGCAATGTAGACATTTATGGAGACAAATAACAATCTATGGTGACACTTTCAAAGGCCAGTAATGACAAAGATCTTACTGAATCTCTCTCTTTTGATCATGAGAATATGGTGCAATGGGGAATAAGGTGGCTGGTTAATTTTAATGCATTGAAAATCAAGCTTCTCTCCTTTCATCATAATTGCTCTTATCCCCACTATGCCCCAATTGAAATGAATGGCAGTATTGGGGAAGCTCTGTATCTTGACAAGCTTCTAGGACTGACCTTTACTCCTGATCTGAAATCAAATCGGTTGCTAAGATCGCTGGAAAGATGACTCTTCCGCTCCAGTAAGTATTTCATTGTCGATACAATCCTCTATCTGTATAAGAGCCGAGTGTGCTCAACAGTGTAGTGCTGTTGCCACATCTGGGTAGAAGCTGCTTAGCATGCCCTACCCTGTCTTGATAGTTCATAACCGGATTTGAAACCTAGTAGGTAATGCTCTTTTTTTCCCTCTGCCACCTTTTTCTCACAGAAGAGACGTTGTGAGCCTGTCTCTGCTCTATTGCTATTTTCATGGTAAGTGCTCGTCTGAACTCAAATCTATGGTTTCGCCTTGCCAAACTTTCATAAAAAACACTTGACTAGCTAAAACCACTATATATATGATTTTCCTCACTCAATAACTGTGCCTAAATGTAAACACAGATTCCATGAACAAAGATTCTTTCCCAGAACTGCCTGCCTTTGGAACATTGTTCCATTGGCATGCTTCCTGGTTAAATACAACATGGTAGCCTTCAAATCTAATGTAAACAAGTTCCTATTAAGTCATCTTCATAAATAATCAAATTCCACACAATTTACATCATTAATGACTACTTCACTACCACCTTACATCCATTAACCCTTATCCTTGAGTGGCCTCTGGGCCTTGATAAGTAAAAAAAGTAAAAAAAAAAAAAAAAAAAAATATGTAGGAGCCATGAATTAGATATTAGGTTTGCATCGTATGAAAGTTTAATTATGTATGACCGTTTTAACAATGTTTCAGTCAATGTAATCTCCATGTATCTTGTTAAACTCAAGAATCTTCAAGGAATTTTGAATGGAACTCTTTACTTAATCCATAGGGGTAGCATGGACCAGTGTTCTAGTAGTAGATGTAATTTTTCTACAAGACAATCATTTGAGCAGCAAGCAAAATAACGATGAAGATGTGTAATATGTAATCATATCAATTTGATGCACATAACCTGACAATATGACAAACTTGTAAGGATTTTAACATTTTTATAAATTATTCATTTTGTACTTTTCATGAAATTTAATTAAAAAGATTTGAAAATAACTTTTTATCAGTGAATCTTAAATGTTTTATCCGTTACCATTTACTCTTATTTAAACAAAAAAACTTACGTTTTCTCCTCTGATGTGCATATGTCTGTTATCTAACAGCACATCAACGCCAGCCTCCTGAAGAAAATAATAGGAAAAAGCTTCATTATTTTTGTGCTTAAGAAAAATTCTATGTAGAAAAAAATAAAATATTTAAATTTAAAATAGAAATTAAAAAAAAAACAAAAATAAAAATAAAAAATTAATAAAACTTTTCAACAAAATTATTTTTAGTAAGAAGAATTTTAATTTCTAAGAATAACATTTTGTAGAATGACAAAAGAAATTAAGATTCTTATTCAGATTTCAACTTAATTTAAAAAAAAATGTAGAAAAATCTTTTGACGTTTGTACCTGTTAGGAAACAAAGTTGTCATATTCCAAAAATCATGAAAATTGGTCAAGCAGTAGAGTCCAAAAAAGAGTCTTCAGTCTAATAGGTTTGTCAACTAAACTCCAATCTCTGTCCCATCATCGCAATGTTGCATCTCTGTGCTTGTTTTACAAGTATTTTAATGGAATGCGCTCTGATGAACTTGTTGCACTTATGCCCCCTTGACAAACCCACTTTAGCAACAAAATCACACCCCTTCATTGTTGAGGTCCCTAAATACCAGAAAGTTTTCTACTCTAACAGTAATAGTTTTCCTTTCTGTTGCCTGCTTTCTTGACTGTACTGATATGCAGAAGTTTAAATATGATGTAAACCAACATTTTGTCAATCTTAATTAATAGTGGCCCATTAATCTTAATAATGGTCCCAAATAGTAGCCCCTCACGTCAAAGTGGTGATATGCCTTGTTGGGGTGAACTGGAGTAAAAAAAAAAAACTATCAAAATTAAATTCTGTGATGAAAGAGGCAGAAGCCACCATGTTATTTCGGAAGGATTTAAAATTTAAGGGTGACAACTCAATTCGACTATTGAAATTTTGTTTGTATTCAAAATTCATTGGTTAATATCATAAATTTAGATTTTCTTAGTTATAAAAAAAAATACTTTATCAATTTACATGATTTTTTGAGTATGACATCTTTTTTCAGTGATGTGTACATACATCATAAAGATTTGTCTGTATTTTTGTTTCTTAAATAAGTTGAATTCTAAATAAAAACCAAAATTAAAAATCAAAATAAATTTACAAATATCTTAAAAAAAAAACAAAAAACTTTAATTCAAAATTTATTTTCTAAAATATATAAACAAAATCCAAATTAGAAAAATTATAATTATAAAACATCTTAAAATTAAATAGTAAATAAATTATAAGTAAAAAATAAACAAAAATTATAACACTGAAGTTCAATAGAATTACGTTTTGACAAATCTAAAAAGCCAATAAAAAAAACTAAAAAACTCTTACCTCGTTCAGCAAGTTGTCAGCACCGCCAGGTGGGGAGTGTCCAACCACTTCCCAATAATCAACAATCATTTCATGGTTGCCAGGAGCCTTAAAAAATAAATAAATAAAAATAAATAAATAAATAAATAAATAAAAATAAATAAATAAAAAATAAAACTATTTCCAGCTACGGTATAACGGGAAATGTTTTCTCAATCATTAAATCATTTCTCTCCGATAGGCTCATAAGAGTAGTGGTCGATGGACAAAAATCGGAGGCCTGCAATATAAATGCTGGAGTCCCCCAGGGGTCAATCCTGGGCCCAACTCTCTTCCTGATCTACATCAATGACCTCCCTAAACACATACTTAAATCATTCGTTGACATCTATGCTGATGACACAACCATCTACGGCAACACATCAAAGGCTGTAAATGACAAAGTTCTCTGATTCTCTATCCTCTGATCTCGAGCGCGTGTTTCAGTGGGGGAAGATGTGGCTGGTTACTTTTAATGCATCCAAAACCAAACTCCTATCCTTACATCATCAACGCTCTGATCCCCAGCTGGCATCAATTGTGATGGATGGCTCTCGTCTGGGTGAGGCTCCGTGTTTTGACAAGCTTCTGGGTTTGACCTTTACTCCTGATCTGAAATGGAACACGTACATCAAGTCTGTTGCCAAGGTCGCTGGAAAGATGGTGGGATCCTTCTACCGCTCCAGAAGATATCTCACTACTGATACAATTCTCTATCTATATAAAAGCCAAGTACGTCCAAGGATGGAATACTGTTGCCATATCTGGGCAGGAGCTGCTAAAAACAGCCTATCCTGCCTTGACAGAGTACAAAATAGACTTCGTGGCTTAGTGGGGGATGCCCTTTTCTCTACCCTGCAACCTCTCTCCCACAGAAGAGACATTGCGAGCCTGTCCTTGTTTTATCGTTATTTCCATGGCAGATGCTCGTCTGAACTCCAGTCTCTGGTCCCCCCTCGCCAATCTTTCACGAAAAACACCCGTCTAGCTGAATCCACTGTGAAAAATTTCCCCCACTCTTTATCTGTGCCTAAATCAAAACGCGGATTCCATGAACAAAGCTTCTTTCCTAGAACTGCACGTCTGTGGAACTCTGTTCCGTCTGCCTGCTTCCCTCCGGACTACAACTTGGATGTCTTCAAGTCCAATGTTAACAAATTCCTAATGAACCGCCCCCTTAAGTAAACACTTCAGCAAATCTCCTCACTAAATTAATGTACTTGCAATAACCCTTATCCCTGAGTGGCTTCCGGGCCTTGATAAGTGGTGATCACTGTGTAAAAAAAAAAAAAAAAAAAAAAAAAAAATGTACATTATCGTCTTCATCAGTTGTTTCAGACTATTTTCATCATTTTATGATTTGCACTAGATTTCAGTCGTTATACTTGCCAGCCATGGAAGTAAAGTGGTTACAGGCAGAGAGTGTAGGTCCTTCCTGTTTTTTTTTTTAAACTTATTTTCACCCACAATAATATAATAACTGCCACTTGGAATGTAAGGGGCTACTATTTAGGATCTGAGTAGAGTGGAGCAGCAGGAGGTTTGTTCACATTACATTTAAACTTTTGTGGGTTAGTACAGTTAGAGAAACAAGGAGGAATACCAAAGTCCAGCAGCCTGAGGGGATAAACTATTATAGTAGAAGGCCTTGCGGCATCTAGGGACTTTAACAGTGAAGGGATGGGATTTTGCTGCTTATCAGGTTAGTTGCGATCACATTCCATTAAAAGTACTTGTAAAACAGGCACAGGAATGTGACATTGCGGCAATGGGAAAAAGGGAGGGTTTTTTTTTTTTTTTTTTTTTTACATGGTAGTCACCACTTATCAAGGCCTGGAGGCCACTTGGGGATAAGGGTTATTGCGTGTACAGTAATCAATAGGATAATATCGTAGTAATCGTTAGTAATGGAGATTTGATAAATTGGATTACTTAAGGGGGCGGTTTATCAGGAATTTGTTTATGTTAAACTTGAAGACATCCAAGTTGTAGTCAGGTGGGAAACAGACAAGCCGAAGAGAGTTCTACAGGCGTGCAGTTCTAAGAAAGAAGCTTTGTTCATGGAATCTGCGTTTGTACTTAGGCAGTCAAAGAGTAGGGAAAATTATTGACAGTGGTTTCAGCTAGACGGGTGTTTTTTGTGAATGATTGGCGAAGGGAGACCATAGATTGGAGCTCAGACAAGCACTTGCCATGGAATGATAAAACAAAGACAGGCTCGCAATGTCTCTCCTGTGGGAGAGAGGCTGCAGGGAAGAAAAAAGGGCATCCCCTACTAAGCTACGAAGTCTATTTTGTACTTTGTCAAGGCAGGATAGGCTGTTTTTAGCAACTCCTGCCCAGATGTGGCAGCAGTACTCCATCCTTGGACGTACTTGGCTTTTATATAGATAGGGAATTGCACATTAGCGAGATATCTTCTGGAGCGGTAGAACGATTCCACCATTTTTCCAGCGACCTTGGCAACAGATTTGATGTACGTGTTTCATTTCAGATCAGGAGTAAAGTTCAATTCCAGAAGCTTGTCAAAAAATATGGAGCCTCCACAAGATGAGAGCCATCCATTTCAATTGATGCCAAATGGGGATCAGAGCGTTGATGATGTAAATATAGAAGCTTGGTTTTAGATGCATTAAAAGTAACCAGCCACCTCTATCCCCATTGTACCACGCGCTCAAGATCAGAGGAAAGAGAATCAGAGAGAACTTTGTCATTTACAGCCTTTGATGTGTTGCCATAGATGGTCATGTCATCAGCATAGATGTCAATGAATGATTTAAGTATGTGTTTTGGGAGATCATTGATGTAGATCAGGAAGAGAGTTGGGCCCAGGATGGACCCCTGAGGGAGTCCAGCATTAATACTGTGGGCTTTTTATTTCTGCCCATCAACCACTACTCTTATGAGCCTTTTATTTATTTATTTTTTTTACAATAGGTATCATCACTTATCAAGGCCCAGGGGCCACTCAAGGATAAGGGTTAAAACGTGTACAGTAGTCAATTGGACAATATAGTAATTGTCAGTAATGGAAATTCAGTAATTTTGTTAACTTAAGGAGAATGGCTTATCAAGAACTTGTTT
Organism: Euprymna scolopes; assembly: GCF_053919585.1. Lineage (NCBI taxonomy): Eukaryota > Metazoa > Mollusca > Cephalopoda > Sepiida > Sepiolidae > Euprymna > Euprymna scolopes. The sequence goes on from NC_136505.1 coordinate 1,247,404, forward strand.
ACATTGGACTTGAAGACAACCGTATTGTAGTCAGCTGGAAAGCAGGAAAACGAAAGACAGTTCCACAGGCGTGTAGTTCTAAGTTTAGTTGATAGTGTAGAATCTATTAGATTTAAGACTCTTTAGACCCTGGAAGGTGTTTCAGCCCAAATGTGGCAACAATGTGTCCATTACATCACTCATTAATACCCTCGGAAAACGTACATGTCCATTCATCTTCCCTTCAGCTATGGACTGAATAGTAGGCTAGACTAAACTAAATTACAGAATGAAACACTGAAACATAGATTTCCCATTATTCCGTTGCAACAAAAATAGAAAAGATATCATTTTTGAGATACGTCTAAAACCTTCAGCTTGTATCCAATAAATTAAATCATTTGTCTACTTTCTCATCTTGAATGCCATTCTCACATTTTGGCAAACATAACCTTTAACTTTGTCTGCAACTTGTAAAATTTAGGAATCTACATGGAATTTAGAACCAAACTTTTTATATTTCGCACAGATTCCCAAAGACGAGAAGAAGCACCAGAAGAAGGTCAGCGATTGGCCAAAGCATTGTGATATGGCATACAAGGTGAAAACAATAATCCAAACAATACAAATAATCAATCCTCATCTAAAAAACTTCTGAAGCATAAATGAAAAATTCATATACATAAAAAGTGTTCTTTAGTATTATTTTGTTCTAATTTTTATTTTTTTATTCAATTTTCATCCCAAACAAGGCACAAGTAGAGGGCTACTATCGGGGACATAAGTTGCAGGGATATTATGAAGGGAGAAGAGTAGCAAGATGTCTGTTCACATGACACTTAAACTTCTGCATGTCAGTACAGTTGGGAAAGCAGAATCCCAGGAGGGAGTTCCAAAGTTCCGAGGAAGAGACTATTGGAGTAGAAGGCTTTCTTACGCCTAGGGATCTCTACTGTGTAGGGGGTGGGATTTAGCTGCTTGTCGGGTCTGTTGGGGAGTACAAGTGCTTGTAGTTCGTCAGAGCATCTATCATTAAAATACTTGTAAAACAGGCAGAGGAATGCAACATTTCGTCAATGGAACAGAGGCTAAAGCCTAGATGACAGTTCAGGATCTATCAAGTTGGCGACTCTCTTTTGAACCCTACCCAGGAGTGAGAGACAAGCAGCAGATGTCCCAACCCAAATGTGACAACAGTACTTCATACATGGGCGAATGGTGGCCTTATAGAGGTACAGGATACTTCCAGGCATAAGTAGCTTTCTAGCACGGTAGAGAGAGCCTACCTTCTTTGCAACAGCCTTTGTGCATTATTCATTAGTTCACAAATCAATTTGCTAAAATTAATTTAATGTTATTTTTTTATCCTTATTTTTACTAACATACTTTAGATAAAAATGAGTTGTTTGGAAATACTGAAATCCATTTTACAGTAAATAGTTGATACTCTTAAACTAGTACACAAAACAGAGAGATGGTCATAGAAAAGAATGGTGATATTAATGGTTAAATAAAATTTGTTTATTAAGCTAAAAAATGGACAAAATTTTCTTTCCAATAGATGACAAAAGTGTTGAAATAAAATAGTTTTCTTTGTTTAAACAGTTGAACTGATTTTATCAACAGGAAAAATGCAAAAATATGTCTCGTTTGAAATTTAGAGATAATATTACTATTGTTTAATGTAACAAGCCGAGCATGCGGGGTCCCCCTCCACGAGTGAAAAATTTACTTTCACCCTGACTAATATTTGTGTAAAATTTAACAAAAAATCCAAAGTGTGGTTAATGAGAAAAGTGCGAGCAAATGAACTGAGAAACTATTTTGGGGTAATTTTACCCCTGTAATGTTCCCCAAGGGGAACAACCAGTTACCCTGGAAAATATATTTCACCATGACTAATGTTTGTGTAAAATTTCAAAAAAAATTCAAGGCATTATTGAAAAAAGTGCAAACAAACAAATGGGAGTGAATTATTAGGTCCAATCCCTTCTTTTGTCAGAGGCCAGTAAGTTTTTTTTGTGTGTCATGCATATACTTACAGTTTTTCCTTCTGGTAACTCTTTGATTTCTCCATAGACACAAATAGAAGCTTCTCGAGATAACAAAAGGGCATCATAGGTTTGACACTAAGAAAAGAAAAAAATGAAATAGATTTTCTTTTATAGTGGTGAAACAAAGAGAAAAAGAAAATACTTTTTTTTTTCTAGAGAAAAAAAAAAGTATTTCTTATAGGAATAAAAAAGAAAAGAAAATGAAGTAGATATTTTTATTGTAAAAACAAAATAAAATCTTGAAACAAAAAGCCAGTTTATGCATCTGACTTATCCAAGTGATCAGTTGCAAATATTCTGGGGAAACTTTCCATTAAGATTTCTCTTCATAGTTCTTTATATGGATAGAAAACTATTTGAGGATTCTGATTGCCACTGCTGCTGAACACTTACAAAACTACTTGACAACTTCAAATATGTCCTCTCTCAACACAGTTTTGCTCAGCCAATCAGAGCTTCTAATATTTATTCATTTGTGGACCGTTATCCTCATCTTCATAGTTGTTGTTTATGATGTTTCGGGCAACTATTCCTCTAGCCTTCATCAGGTGTTTTCCCGTGGCGTGGTGGATGGAGACATTGAATCTCTATGGTTCCAGGTGAGCACTGTCTGAAGATAACAGTTTCTATCCTACCGAAAGTAGGCTGTAGGATTAGTTGACAAAAACGTGGTGAGTACAACAACAACTATGGAAGGCAGTAATTAATGAGGATACAGTTAAGAGACTTAGCATTCCTATCCCATTGCGGTTAATCACCTGATGAAGGCTGAAATGTTGTGAAACAACAACTATTAAGATGAAAATAACAGTCTGCAAATAAATAAATATTCAAATTACTCATCTCAAAGGATTCCAATAAGAACTTCTGATGTCGCTAACTCTCTTCTTTATTTAAAACTCTTTTACAAGTGCAAAAGGATGACTTTCAAAAACTTCAAAGCAAAAAATAAAATTAAGGTGAAAACTGAAAACTGTTTAGAAATACGTCTAGCAATTTTCATCCCTAATGTGCTTATTACTAAATGTCACATTCCTTTTGTTTACCTAGTACCCTCACCTTCTAATGAGAAGCATTAGGCTTTGAAATGCCCTGACATAAAGAGCTTTGATAATTCCTGCTCCCATTGATGTATTTTACTTATTGAATTGATAATTAAATCCATATGCACAAGTAAATACATTTTGTAGTGTTGATATTTTTCCTCTTGTATCTCCACTGTGCATAGTGAGCTTCTTATTCCGGTAAGTTTCCATTTAAACAATCCTTAAATACTTCATTAATCCCCTCTTTATATATATATATATATATATTGTATTGGTAGTAATTATTAAGTGTGTCTACCAAAAGAGTGCTCAATGTTTAGACAGAGCCAAAATAAGTTAATTTAGTATCCAACCAAATGGCTACATATAGGCATACATGTTTCGGCGAAAACTCGGCAAGGGAATCGCTTCGTCAGGCCAAAGACATCTCTTGCTGTTTCAACTCAAAAATTTCCAATTTATAACTAGTACTACATCGTATTTACGTGTAAAGGGGGAGACAGGATCTAAAGAGAAAGTATATACATTAAAATGTGATCGTCCATTATGTCAATTTTAATTTATTAATTATTTTATTTTATTTATAGTGCGTAATGAGTTTCAAGTAGAGTTTCAATATTATTAGTAAATTCCTAGTTCAGTAGGTAAGTTGTGTAGAATAGGAACCCTAGATTAAAAAAAATTTACGTTTACCCATCTCTATAGAAAGTAGAATTAGTATTAACTCATCTAATGAAGAGGTATTCAATAATCATAAAAATATTTATAACCTGGAACTAAAAAATAGTGGTTACAAAAACGCTAACATTACGTATAAACATGAAAATAATATGCATAATAAAAGCAATAATCTGGAGGAGGGCAGTAGTATTGATAATAATAATAATAATAATAATGATAGTAATAATGATAGTAATAATGAAAATAGCGGTACTAATAATAGATCTAGAAAAGTGATTTGGTTTTCACCTACATACAATAGCTCACTAAAACTAAAATTGGAAAAAAGTTTTTGCAATTAATCGACAAACACTTTCCTCCGGGTAATTTACTACACAAGATTTTTAACAGAAATACCATAAAAGTGAGTTACAGCTGTTGCGACAACTTAGAAAGAATCATAAAAAAGCATAACAATAAGATATTAATGAAATCTAATGTTGCAACAGTTAATGATCCTAAAGTAGTTAACAATTGTAATTGTAAATTTCCTACGACCTGTCCCGTAAACAAAATGTGTCTAACACCTTCGGTAGTGTATCTAGCTAAAATATTCCCAGAAGAAAACCCTAATGATGAAAAATTTTATATTGGGAGTACAAAATTAACGTTCAAAGGGAGATACTACGGGCATAAAAGATCGATGAACAACCTAACTTACGAAAAAATACTTCCTTATCTATACACTATTGGAAGCTAATTAGAGAAAACAAAACGCCTTGAATACATTGGAAAATAATAATAAAGGCTAAAGCATGTTACTCTTTGCAGTCACCTTGTTTCTTATGCCTGCATGAGAAAATGGAGATTACTAATTTTAAAGACCGTGACAAACTTTTAAATATAAAACAAGAATCGGCCATCTCCTGCAAGCATTTTCAGATACATACGCTTAAAAAAATTATAAAACGCCTAAGTTTGTAAATAATATTTTCATAGTTTTTTTCCAGTTCCCCCCGCCCTTTCTCATAATTAATTTTTTTCTATACATGAAACCATTCTAAACGTTAATTATTTTAAATATTTGTATTTTACCATCAAATAACCATACCCTATACCTAATAGGTTAAATTTTTAACTAAAGATATTTATTTCTTATTTTTTATTTATCTTTAATTGTAATGTAGTTATCTTACCATTAGTATACTTTTCATAATCGTTTAACGTAGGTTTTAATGGTCACCTCATCGAGCCTAATTTATTTAATTTATTTTATTTTTATATTTTAATCGCCTATTTTACACGTAATCTTTGTAATGTTAGAATTTACAAAAGTAATATTATACGGATACTAATTTATTTACACGTTAACCATTTATTTTATACGTAAATTTTTTTTTTTTTTTTTTTAATCTAGGGTACCTATTCTACACAACTTACCTACTGAACTAGGAATTTACTAATAACATTGAAACTCTACTTGAAACTCATTACTCACTATAAATAAAATAAAATAAAATAATTAATAAATTAATATAATTGACATAATGGATGATCACATTTTAATGTATATACTTTCTCTTTAGATCCTGTCTCCCCCTTTACACGTAAATACGATGTAGTACTAGTTATAAATTGGAAATTTTTGAGTTGAAACAGTAAGAGATGTCTTTGGCCTGACGAAGCGATTCCCTTGCCGGGTTTTCGCCGAAACATGTATGCCTATATGTAGCCATTTGGTTGGATACTAAATTAACTTGTATATATATATATATATATATATATATATATATATATATATATATATAAAAACAACCCATATATCTACTACTTACCATTGTATCTGCTATGACACATTGCAAAAATCCTGTTCCATCACGAAGGACGATAAATATTAAAGTACGACCTGAAAGGATAGAAAAAGAAAACAGAAAATGAAAAAAATATTTCGGTTGAATTTTAAATTCTAATGAAGACAGTATGTAAAATATGGTTCCGTATTCTGCATACTTACATAACACATTTAAACACAGAATTATGTATCGGAATGGAAGAACAAAAATTGTAAAAAGCAAATTCATTGTATTTTACTAAAGGATAAAGAGAAAAAAAAAAAAACTGACCTTGTCTTCGTATGCGATGAACCCAGCCAAAAATCTTCACCCGGACATTACGTGTCTGACCACAATCTCGCAATTTGATCTGAAATTGGTTGAAATAATTACAGAACAATGGAATGTATTTTTTTGTTTCAATAATTTTGTATTTTAATTCAGGTAGAATATTGAAGTTTGCTTTTTAAAATTTTATATTTAATGATTAAAATGCTTAAAATCATAAAAATAAACAGTATTTTTTTACTAACAATCAAGTAGAAAGACCCATTTTAGATTTGACTTAAGAGTAAAAAAATTCATCTTACCACAAAAAAAAAAAAAATGCACACGTTTTTAAAGATCTAAATATCAGATAATCAAAAAATTTTTTAAGTAACAAACATTTTAGAGGAGAACATATCATAGAACTCATGTTTTTTCAGCAAGAACAATTTTTAACAACAAATATAAAAATTGGCAGTTAAAACAAATTATTCAGAATAGAACAACAATATTTATAGAAACTTTTTAACGTGTGCAAAATGGAACATTTAATAAATGTATTCAATTTAAATTTTAATCTTGAATATATATGAAATAAACAATCTTTCATAAAAAAAATGCTCAGCTTCAAACTTTATAATAAATGTTTCACCAAATCTTGCTTCCCTGATAGCTAGAAAACTTGGCTCTGTGGTATCAACTAACCTTCAAAATTATTGTTGCCTCAGTCGTCTCATGCTCTTTACTGAAATCTTTGAATCATTAATCTTATAATAATGCATCACTTCATGATTAATAAACTTTTTGCTGGGCAACAGTATGGATTTAGACAAGCTTGTTCTACTGTGGATATCTTAATGATCATCTATAAACACATACACAATAAGAGAAGCTGAATGCTCCTTTCCTTCAACAAGAGTCCCGAACTGAGAGTCCAACATTAAAACTTTGAGGCCTAGCATTCACAGGTCATATAAACTGGAACAAATACATAGAAAACATTGTCAAGTCTGCTACAGTGAACTATTTCAGTTGAGTATTTCTAGGAGAATATAAAACATCTCAACTGCCATAAAGTATTGTTGCCACATTTGGGCTGGTGCTCCAACTACTAGTTTCTCCCTTTAAACACTGTCTACCAAGCTCCAGCACCATCGTCACAACATTGCATTGTTGTGCTCGTTTTATAAGTACTTCAATGGAATCACCCACGATAAAATTGCTGCACTTGTTTTGCTCCCTCAAAATTAATATCGCCAACAATTAGCAAGATCTCACTCATTCACTATGAAGTTATCCAGATGCTGGAAACCTTTCTATTCTAATAGCTTCTTTCCTCAAACTACTTGCTTTTAGAATATCCCCCCCCGGCTTTCTGTTTCCCAAACTGTATTAACATGCAGAACTTTAAATGGAATGCTCCTATAAATTTGGACCCTAATTCACAATATCCCAGTTACATCATAGTGATAATCTGTCCTATTAGTAGAGACTATAAGTAAAAAAAAAAAAATACCCCATAAATAAAACCAAGACTAAATATTAAAAAAAAAAAAGATTTATAATATCCAAAACATTTTTTTATACTTAGAAAATTCTTTAATCTTATATCAGTATATAATCCATCTGACGGGTGATGTCATTTAATTTGCACCCCAAAAAAATTTTAATGGATTTCACAAAAAAAAAAAAAAAAAAAAAAAAAAAAATCTCTTTACATTTCTGAATTTTTGACAGGATTAGTTATTTGTATTATTTGAATTATTCAAGCTTATTCTGTTCTTATCTTTAGTGTTATTTTCACATTTCGTTTGATATAATCTCTGATCTTAATCAGGTGTATAGGAATCTTTCTGTCAAACTTAAGAATTTGCATGGAATTTGGAATAGAACCATTTTAAGAGCCTTGAATTCATAGCAAAATTGTCCACAAGAATCCGTGGTGTAGTGGATAAAGTACTAGATAAAATTTAGTTCGAAGTTACACTCTTCTGGAGGCGGAAAGTCCAATCCTCAGTATGGGCGACACTCAAAATACAATTGTGAATTATTTTAAACTTCTGCCAAATCATGGCTGATGGAACGAAACCATGCTATCCCCATCGATTAACTAAAGAATTCTATTCAAAATTCTGTGCAGATTCCCAAACTTGAAGATCTGAAGTTACATCTACCAAAACGTGAAAATAATGCTCCAGATGAGAACATCTCTTCTTTACATATATATATATATTTTCATGAAATTTAAGTTAAAGTTAAAAAAAAATAAATAAATAAACAATCCTTATGAATTTTGAAACATAGCTGACAGTTGAAAAGTGGGTAATGTAGGCTATATTTAGTTTAATTTAGTGCACATGCATAAATACAAACCTGCTTTGGTTCTGGTAAAGACATGTCTTGTTCAATCACAATCTTTTTTGCTTCTTCAAGGTTTTTCTCCCTCCTCTCTTGATCTTCAGCCTAAGATTTTGAAGAAAAAAAAAGTATAACATTTTAGAATAAAAATCAGTTTTCAAAATGGCTAAATATTTTATTACAAGAGTACACTCATAAATAAATGTCAAATATAAAATTGTTGGTGTTCAAATTAACATTCATCTTTATATGAATGGACATTTTACATACTGGCATACGTGTGATGGTTTTAAGAAATTGAATTTTAAAATCTATCTCTGGTTAGATTTGTATTTAATAACACAGTTCAATTTTTATTACTTTCTCCCATGTTTTTATTTTTAGCCTTCCTGAAATGAAACTGCTGTTTCAACTGTTCTACTAACCAAAAACTCATCTATTCTTTCAATGTGGTTATATTATTCATAAATTAAATGTCAGAGTTAATGAAGTTAAAAAAAAATTCTTTAAATGTCTCAAACCAGATAGCTTAAAAGAAAGGAGGGAAAAAACCTGTATATAGAAAGAAAAAAAAAAAGGAAATGTCTCCTTATGAAAATAGAATGAAGGGCCAGGGGAGATTTAATTTGTCATTTACTTTCTCAGTTTCCCTAAATACTTGAAATGGATTCATGTGGCATCTTTTTAATTTTACTTGATAACTTTCATATGATTATATATATATATATATATATATATAAAAGTGAACGTGTCTGTGTGTGTACATTTCCCTACGCAATAACTGTGTCAATTTTAAGTCTACAGACTCAAAATTTGATATGCAGGGTAAAATATTTTTGTGATAAATTTCAAACAAGTCAAATATTTGTTTATTTTCCTAATATTACGTTGTGATTTGGTTTCAAGCGCACTTGATGCATATTTTATTTTATTATAATTTTAACTAAATGATCTGTATCACCATTTTTAATAAAGATATCAAACTGTATTTGTGACTGAATTTTTACTTAAATACTTTCATAACTTGTTAAAATTTATACTAATTTTGACGTGATATGTAAGTATGTAATGTTTTCACCTGAAATGCATTGGTTTAAAAAGATCACCAATAGAAGGGAGTACCTTCTTTTCTACTGCTTCAATAATGAGATCAAAGAACAAATAAGCAAAAGCCACTGACGGTGGAATCAACAATAAAGAAATTCAAATAATCATGACTTACCTCCCTTTTCTCTGCATCTTTATTTTTGTGGCATTCCCTTTCGTAGATTTTGGTATTCTTCTTTATTTGAGTCTTAGCAGCTGGTTCCCATTTCTGGAGGAAATAATCATCAGCATAAATAACAGCAAAACATTTGATAATTGTTTTAAAAAACAAATTGGTCATTCGAATTCATTGTAAAGCGAGATATTCCCCTATTTGATTGACTGTTATAGCTTCATAGACAACAGCTGCTCTTTAATATTCTCTGAAAAAGTCCACAAATAAAAAATAAATATTTAAAAAAAAACAAAACTATCAAGATACCAAAAGCTCTAAACCAGGGTTTCACAAAGGGGTCTGTATGAGACTTTAGGTGGGTGGTGGCCAAATTTATTATATAGGGGGCCCCTGAGATCGTTTAGGGGGCAGTGAAAGCTTCTAGTAACATCACTAGGTGTTTCTCAACTTGATTATAAATAAAAATCTGCACAATGATCTGCGATTATCATTTTGATTTTATTTTATTGATTATTGTTTTCGCCATGATATGAATTGTTAATTGAGCAACTTGATTTATAGTTGTTACTGTTCCCATTTGATCGACAGTGTAGAATTTTATTGAATAAACTTTATGAATATTCAATTATTTATTTTCTCTTTAATTATGTTCTACTACTAACACTACTACTCAATTATT